>NC_134647.1:20450839-20765562 GCF_030463565.1 Pelecanus crispus
GTAAAACTGTATTGTTTACACTTGAATTGTTTAGCTTGAATTTTTATATTGGATATTTTCTTCCAAAGCTATAACTTTATGGGAGTTTTGCATAGAATCAGTTAGTTATTTATGAAAATAAGACAAGTGACTGGAAATGGAACTTAACTTCAGGTATTCTACTATCTTCTTTTACAGGCTATAGATGCATCTTATGGAAACTGGTCCTAATAGGCAATAGTTAAATATCCTATATGGTTTCCTGAATAATTCATTCATGATATGCAGGACTGAGCCGGTGAAAAAAATGAAAAATAGTAAAATAATAATGAGAAACATGAGTGTAGAAAAAAACACTCAAAACTTCACAACTTCACACTGTAGCTTCATTGTAACATTAAAGTTTGGTAGATGGGAAAATGAATGATCAGACCTAAAACTTGACTTTTATTTTCTTAAATGCCTGAGATGATATTATTTTTATGAAAGACTTAACGGATCTTAAAGATTTTGTATGCTGATTGAGTCACCTTTACTTCAAGAAATTAAAATGTGTAAATTGCATTCTATTCATGTGATTTCCGACATTAATACCACAAATTTTAAAATGGTCTATTTATTTAAAGATAATAATTTTTTAATATATACAATACGCATTTTTCTGTGGAGTGCAACCACTGCAGTCCACTGTAAGCTCACCCTTTTCTAATTGTAGGAGATAAATCTGTGGTAATCTCCTTTGCAAGTATGGCATAGAACATGTTATAAATACCACAAGAAGGGCAAAATTTACAGTGTGGTAAAGGTCAAAATAATAAAACCCAGAGAGTATAATGAAGCCCATTGGCTGGGATTCAACTAGACACATAAGTAGATGATAATTTTTTAGGTTGTGAGAAGTCCCGTTGACTTAAGTGTTCTGCTGAATATTGTCAGTAATGCGTACTTTGCATATTACTTTATTTATCTTTATATTGTTTAGACATTACAGTTAAAAACTTATGCTTTGTGCAGATATCTGAAATGACAGTGGAAGAACTGAAATATTTACTAAGCCCCTTGTGTATAAGAGAAATTGACTAAGGCTTGGAAAAAATATTTAGGAAAAAAATCCATCCATGCAAACATGTAACTTGAAGTAAAATCTGAAGTCCTGCCCTGGCTTTTTTCTACTTTTGAAAAACTTCTTGTTGGGAGTTCTCTCGTCATATTTCTCTTCTACTTATATCAGGCATTGACTCTGAGAGAGGCAGAGAAAGGTAGCTGAAGCCCTCCGCCTTTTTGTTGCAGCATCACAGCCCTGTGAGGCACACTCTCTGTCAGCATCATGGCTATACTCACCTTTAATGTCATCGTGTCATGTTGTTCAGCAGAGTACCTGATTTTTGGCATACAGCTCTATGTGCTTACTCTGATCACTTTGCTTACCTTTACAGGGCATTCCATATATCCCTATAAATCTGGGTATAAGGAAAATGTAGTGCTCCCTTAACTCAGAAGCAAATCAGGCTTTATGCCCCTGGGCAAAGACATATCAAACCAAGTCTCCTGCTGTCTATGCAGCAGAAAATTTAATTCAGTTCAAGGTCTTTTGAGATGAATTTCAGTGTCCAAAAGATGATCTTGATTTTCTTTTCACTAATACAGATCTTGAATGAGTTGCTCTTGATCTGTGCAGATGTGAGAGAGGATTCCATACCACTGCTGTGCATTTTCAAAATCAATTTTACAATTGCTTTGTATCTCACTTTTGAGATTCCAAATTGAGCTAAGGACTGGTTGAAAAATTGTTACAGAAATAGTTTCCTGTGAGAGTTTTGACTAATGTAGAATTTTCATAAAGTTATCCGGGGAGAAATTTTGACTTGGAAAAAGAACCAAATGAAAGAAACAAACAGAAAACTTAATCTTTCAAATGGGAAATGCTAAATTTCTACAGCACCAGGTGTAAGTCGTAGTTCATTTATAGTATATTCTCCTTGTATTTGCTGGATTCTCTGGCCATGCTGCATCTCCCAGCATACCTTATAAGTGAGTAATTCTTAGAATAGGCAAAGTACTGTAGAAATATTTCAAAAAAACTCCAAACGAACTAAACTACCAATGGCTGAGAAAACCAAAATAATTCCATCTACACTGATGTGATCTAAATCTAAAGTTTTTTTTTTTTTTTCATTTCTTCTTAATAGGAAGATATAAATTTGGAATTTCTTTATTAGCAGTAAAAATTTTCCATTAATTCCCCCCCCCTCCAAAAAGCTTTAAATTAGATTGTTTTAGATAGACTATATTTCAGAGTTGCACTGTGCTTTTGGGCCTCCTTCTGGTTTATTAACTTTGCATACCTGAGACTAGCTGCAAAATACTGATTTTAATTGATTGTACCTGTGCTGTACAGTTGTAAATAATGTGTCCAAATTCACATCCCTCAATTAGGGAAACAGTTTTGGTGGGGGTGAAAATTCTCTCACTGTAAAACTCTCAGGTGGTTCCCTCTTCTTGGGCAACTCTGAAGTCAGAAAGACTCAACTCAACTACAGTATGACTCTAGAATGAGTATATATACTCTTTGGAAGGAACAGATTACTTCCACTTCAGAGAATGCACTTTGTCCGCATACTTTTGAGGTTGTGCTATATTATTGTTCCTGTCTTCAGGTTTGTTGTGTGTTCTGGCTAATGTTGTGTTATTACTGCAATGGACTTCTGACACTCCCTCTCAACCCTCTGTTGCCATTTGACACCCAAGAAAAGCAGAGAGGCTAACCTCACTAAATTGTCATGGCAAGGGAACTGAAGAGGTAGGTGGAAACAGAAATTAATCTGACATGAGAAAAAAGAGTAGGAACCCTACATGTCCTGTAAGTTCCCGAGCAGCGATCACTGCTCCCCAGCCAACCCCCCCCAGTTTATATACTGAGCATGACATCATATGGTATGGAATAGCCCTTTGGTCAGTTTGGATCAACTATTCTGGCTGTGTCCCCTCCCAGTTTCTTGTGTACCTGGCAGAGCATGGGAAGCTGAAAAGTCCTTGACTAGCGTAAGCAGTACTCAGCCACAAGTAAAAACATCAGGGTGTTATCAACATTCTTCTCCTACTAAATCCAAAACACAGCACTATGCCTGCTACTAGGAAGAAAATTAACTATATCCCAGCTGAAACCAGGACACAAATTAATGTTACTTCAGTGAAGTAATTTGTAGCTTATTTTTTTCCTTGTTTAAACTCCCATTAGAGAAGTGTTTGAGGGGTGGGACAACAGACCATAGCAATGCCTTCATGGTTATTCCTCCCTCAAGAATCTGGAAGGGATATTACTTGCCCATGAGGCTTCCTTTAAGATGTTAGAAAGAATGTAGTAAAATCCTTACTTAGGCACTTGCTAGCATTCACTTGTTAAATTGTATTTTAAAATAATAGTTTTCTTGTTCAATGACAAGTTTTTAATCATCAGCAGATTAGACTACGTTATATAGTTGCTCTGTTCCGTTGGTTTATAGTAGAGGTCTTTAATTGCCTCTTGTCCTATTTTCCTTTTCACTTTCTCTACTCAGGATCCAAACATCACCATCAGATAGGAGGGAAGTTCTTCTCTCATCCATAACAGTAGAAATCATAAGTGAAATTCATCTCTGTAGAGATACCTAGCATGAGTTGTCTGTGTTTTGAACAGCTGGAGAAGGATGAATTTCATGTGCATGTAAGGCAAATTGAAGGCAAATTTTTAATATTCAAACTATAATGACTGTGTAGATGGACCCTTAGACCCTATTACACTAGTCTAGTGAAGTCCCAGCTGAATGGCTCTGCTTTTGCCACCTCAGAGTTATCACACCAGATAATGATACACTTGAGAATATGAAGGTCATTTTAGCAGGTGGGTTATTTTTTATAGTAAAGGCCACATTTAGCAAAGTGTCCCGCATAAACTGCTTAGATTTTTGAGGTGAAATCTAAGTCTTACTCAAGTCATTGAAACCAAGCTCGTTTATTTTTCTGTGAAGCATTTATATAAGTCTTGTAAGACTCAAGAATTATATAAAAAAATGTAATCCTCTGAAGGGAAAAGTGTCTGTAACTAAATCCTGTCATAATGTTCAGGAAAGCATCCATACTGGAGCACACATTCCTGTTTCAGGAAGTGTAATGTGGTAGGTGTAGAGCAATTAGCAGTTTACAAAGAATGCTCATCATAAAGAGGGATGAGAACTGCTACTTAACCCCTGGCAGAAAGAGAGGATGCTTTGTTTGTCCTTAATGCTAGTGATTTGTCCGTTTTTCTTCTGACCACTAACCTTTGCGATAGTGATCTGAAGCATGAAGATTTTGCTGAGTTTAGAGGACTTGAGGCTGTAGGTGATTGGCCTGGTCTTCAGTGATTCAACCTTTATTCGATAAAATTAAATTTCCATATGTTGCCCTTAGATAGAAGATCTTAGTTTTAACAAGTTCCGTCATTTGGCGACATTAATGATAATATACAAAGCTCAGTTCATGTTACTGAGTTTTGTTACAATATAAAATATGTATCTTGTTTTAATCTGTTACCACCACAAGTGATATCTGAAGCACTAGTCTATGCCAAGCTTTGACAAAGACTAAAATTCTGCTCATGTCAGTGATACTACAGATGTGGAACTACAGTTGAATTCCGCAGGTAATGCCTTCCTAAAACAGGAGGCCTTGAGTAGCAAAACCATGCAAGCCCTTTAGTAGCATAAGCTCACAAATAGATACTAGCATGCAAGAAAGCTTCATTCTTTTCACCTGTCTACCTGACTTGATGGGAGTGTGTATTTATGTCTTGTAAGACAGCGGTATATAACATTTGAAGTCAAAGTATGTCAGAAGACCAAGACCGCTAAATGCTGCCCACAATGTAGACTAAAGCTATACTGATCTTGGGGGGGGGAGGGGGGGGGGCGCGGGGAAGACTCTCTATTTTGATTTTTTTCCTATCTGGACTACACTGTTGGAATACACTTGCAGTTGAAATGATACCATAAAATATTGAAGCTGGTAAAAACAGGTGACATAAGCCAAAGACTAGTATTAGAAACCTGTAAATCAGAAAATTAGGAGCTGTATTGCTTGCCCAGTTTAACATGTGTAGTCTAAAGTAACATATGTGCATATATTGTCAGTACAAATTTTGAAAATCTATTAAAAATTTAAATAAAGGCAATATTTATAAATAAATTCTGCAATAATAATAGATAATACTTTTTCTAATAATTTATAAGTTACTATCAGATTTATATACATGACTGATTATTTTAGTATATTACAGATTATGTTATAATTAAGTATTCATAAACTGGAATATATAAACTTTGTAATGGAGGTCATGTATACAGCATTCTGTAACACCTCTGGCAATAATTTATTAGTGAAATGGTGTATTTAGTTAACACTATTATTTGATGAAACATTTATATAGACCCAGATCTGATCTAGCAGCTCTATAACTGATATACAGTGCTGTTGCTATTCAGAAATGCTGAGAATAGTGTGTACACTTGAGGACTAATTTTTTGCTAGACTGTGATCTTCAGACCTGTTTCTGCAGAAATATCACATGGGTTATATCCTGTTGCAATACTCTAGAAGGTGGAGAAATGAAGGTAGGAATACAATGCTTCGCTAAAGGGCTTTTGCACTCTATCCATCTCACTAATCCTATCCTACTCTCTGGAGCAAAATTCATAAGATATTTTTTTCTGGTTTGTTGTTGCCTATATTTCCCACCCACATGAAGAGTCAGTATCACTGTTTTTCAGTTATAAATAAAAGTGTTATTGTCAGAGCTCAAGTCCAGTGTATAGGCTCTGTTCCAGTTTGCAGCTAGAATGCTTTGGACTTGTATCATCTGGTGTGTATTTCTTTTCACATGGCAGAGACAGAGTTCCTTCTAGTTTCTTAGAACGCTGTGGGTATGAAACTAAAATGTACCCTTGAAATGGCTTAGGCAGGTACCTAATTTTGTGAGAGCTGCTGTGGTACTTAATGCAGAGAAGGACAAATTTACGTTTTCATAGTAAACATTCAATTACGTATAATTTCTGCTAGTCCTGAGCTCTTCATAATTTTCTGCCTGCATTACAGCAGAATACTGCATATCTGTGATTGTCATGCAGTAAAATACAAAATGTGAATAACTGTCTACATTCCTTTTCTGAATCACACAGGGCTGTTTTATGTTGTCCAGCACTATTTAATATATCATTATATTTCCTTTGCAACTCTCACCTGCCAGAAATATTCAGCTTTATTCACACCCTCAGGAAACACAAGGAGACTCTTCTATACAGTCAAGATACATTGAAATTTTTGCCTCTTATATGGACGGAATACCCCCTAAGGGACAGCATAACATCTGTGCTTTCTACCAGTGTGAGAAAACTGGTCATGCTACTGAAAAGCAACAATGGTAGCACAGGCAATCTACCTTGTCCTGCAGTCTTTTCCCTGCTGCTGAACAAAGAAATGAAAATTATCTTGCAAATCAGTTGCACTAATAAATTTTCTCATCTGTTAAATGAGATGGAGTTAGAAACAGTTTCCTTGATAGTTCTTGTTGTGGTTTAGCCCCAGCCAGCAGCTCAGCACCACGCAGCCGCTCGCTCACTCCCCCTACCCCAATGGGATGGGGGAGAGAATCAGAGGAGTAAGAGTAAAAAAAAACACTCCTGGGTTGAGATAAGAACAGTTTAATAATTGAAATAAAGTAAAATAGTAATGATAATAATAACAATGTAATAATGATAATAGCAATAACAATATACAAAGCAAGTGATGCACAATGCAATTGCTCACCACCCGCCGACCGATACCCAGACAGTTCCCGAGCAGCGATCACTGCTCCCCAGCCAACCCCCCCCAGTTTATATACTGAGCATGACATCATATGGTATGGAATAGCCCTTTGGTCAGTTTGGATCAACTATTCTGGCTGTGTCCCCTCCCAGTTTCTTGTGTACCTGGCAGAGCATGGGAAGCTGAAAAGTCCTTGACTAGCGTAAGCAGTACTCAGCCACAAGTAAAAACATCAGGGTGTTATCAACATTCTTCTCCTACTAAATCCAAAACACAGCACTATGCCTGCTACTAGGAAGAAAATTAACTCTGTCCCAGCTGAAACCAGGACAGTTCTCCAGCTGTCAGACTAAGTCCTAAACCTTAACTGGAGGGAGAATTTTAGAACAGGTCCTCCTCACAGAAAAGTTGGAGACATGTTAGGAAATGAAATATTCATAGAACTAATAACAGTACTTATCCTCTCAAAATCCTATATATGCCGGTACAAAGGACAAGATACTAGCAAGAGCTTTAAAATCACATCCCTACTACCTCTATAGATAATTTTGAAAGTTAAAAAATATGACCTCAGTAGAAAGGGCTCACAGTATAGTGTCTAAAACTTAGAATTTAATTAGAAGTGGTATTTTCATGAATGGTGTAGATAGCTAAGGAGAGTTTGCCTGAACATCTCATTACAATTGAGTAATGACAGTTCAGTGACTGGTAGTTAACTGGTAAAATCATCTGACTGCTCTTGTATCATTCTGTTCTCTTAAATTCTTAAATATGCTGTGGATTATTTTTTCCTTATTTGTTATACAGCTTGACCCTCTTCTAACAGGTTGGTCTTGAACAGTCAATATCCTGCCCCAAGAATTTCTGCTATGATGCAATATCATATTTAGCAGCTTCCACATACAAGCAGCAGATGGTTTGAGCTCAATATACATAAGCATATGTAACTGTATGTCACCATCCTTTAGTTCTGTTTAACCCTTCAGCAGCTCTTTGCCTTTGCCATTTAACAGTCTTGTTTGGAAATGGGAAGAAATTCAGACTGTGAAAACATGAATATTTCTTCCTCTTACACTAGTGGTTGGGTTTTTTTATATTATTGTGATAGCTAAGAATAATCTGCTTGACTGGTCAGTGAATATGAAAGTCTGTTTTGTTTCCAGCTGCTTACAGGTCCTTTATGTTTAACAGCCCACAGACATGGGAATGTAAGGTTTTGTAAAAGTCATAACACATCATTTGTGAGACAGTGCTTCCAGCCACTGCTACCAACCAAAATTTTATTCATTTTTAGGAGTCTGTCCCACTTTACTCCATTATTATTTTCTCTTTCTGTTTTATGCAATAACAGGAAACTCTGCTGTTCTTCTTGTTGATAAATTAGTGATTTGTTTTTTTTTTTTTTTTTGTGCTGAGTCATTTTACTTAGAAATGTAGAAGTGCTCTACATTCTTCTTATCAAAATACTTGTGTTGGATGTTTTTGACATTGCTTCATGTCTCAGGTAATTATTTAAAATGTCAGAAACAAACAGTCATGACTTATATGAGCTATGCTGAGTGCTTAGCAACAGAAATATGAGTATATATGCACCTGCTTTCTGCCTCTCCCAGGAAGCTTGCAGCTGACCAGATTTCCTCCAAAAGATACTCGTGTGGAAGAGGAGTTTCCTGCCAGCCTTGTGTTGCTTCAGTGGCTGGGGTGCTCCACAGCAGCCCTTCTCATGCAATGTGCGACACGGTGCAGACTCATCATAACTTAGGGTAGATCTGTCTCTCTTTCCAGTATAAACTAGAACGTGCAGTTTGGCTTGTCTTCTTGAACTCTAGGCATTTAAGCCATATGACACCTTGGCTTGAAAATATTTCTAAAATGTATTTGGTGTTACCACTGCCTTCCTAGGCAGATACTTATCTTGATTGCAACTTACTCCTGTATTTTGGGATGAGACCCAGACATGCGGTAGCCTGTCCCACCTCCTTGCCAATGCTTTGGCTTCCATAGATCAAGAAAGAAACTACATTGCTTTCTACCCATCACATCACTTAGTCTAGGTGAAGACTGAGTACCCTGACTGAATGCCCCAATTAGGGCCTGAATTTAAATAGCTCCTGGTGTAGTAGGAATAAAGGCAAAATGTAGTTTTATGTGGAAAAAAATCCACTGTGAGTTGACCTGTCTACAAATACAACAGCTCAGACTTGCAGTAACTTACTGGAAGACTTGCATTACACAATGATTTCATATGGCATACATAATGATCTTTTCTGTTCAGTTTTGTACATAGAATACGGGAATTACTTTCCAACGTATATTTTTCTGTAACTATATGTTTGCATTAGCTGGTTTTGTTTACAATATTTGAGGAAGTAATAACTACTTGCTAAATATTAGTTTTGTAATGTCATTAAAATATACAAATAGCTTTCACCAAAGCAATCACCTTTAGCTCCTGAAGTACTGATCATGGATGAAGTGTAGCCAGCAAGCAATTTTTTTTTTCAACAGGAAAGATTTTTAATACCAGCATGATTAGCTGCTTGCATCTGGTAGCTGCTGTTTTTTAAAAATGCTTTGTGAAGCATTTTATGAAATATATCTGACTCAGTTTATATATTCTTTAACTGCAAAAGCCTGTACAGAAAGAGAACAATACTAGATGAGTTTAAAAAAAACCCACTCTAGTAGTGTTAGTAAGTTAAACAAAATTTATAATCCTTTTAGGCTGTCCGTATAACTACTCAGAAGCCATTGGTGCTGAATGACAGAAGGACATCCCATTTAACATCTGCCTGTCTCTCCACCTTCTACACCTACCCTAGTATCTAAATATGACCCCAAAGGCATATCGGAGGAGGAATTAAATGACAGAAATGGCAATTAGGTTATCTGATTCTCAATTATTTTGCTACAGAAGTTGAAGAAAATTAGACACCAAACTGCGATGTATTTATAGCTGTTCCTGCCTATTAGTATACTGCTTCAGTGAAAACACATAATCTGGCTAAAAAATTAAATGACACATTTTCCCTAGACTTCACTTAATATATACTGGTCTTACAAAGGCTATTGTAATAAGGTTTTATTAACCATAAAATTACTTAATTCAATATACAGAGTATTGGTTATAACATCTTCAAATAGAACTAAAAATATTTTCAACAGCAAGCAATTACAGAGATGCTTGGTGGAAGGAGGCTTACAAAATGCAGCACAAAACTAAAGAAACAAATCCAGTAGTTTGCTGCAAGAAAATTAACGTAAATGGACTTTATTTTATTTCAATGTTGTACAAAAAGAGGGTAAGAGCATTTATTTTCTTGTCAAATGAAGGATAATGAAAAATAACTACCCAACTAAAATATATTAAGTCTTATTTCAAAATAAACACAGTGTATATTGTGCAAGAAAGAATAAAGTCAGTTAAAGTCATTGAAACTGAAAAGATTTTTCTGTTTGTTTGTTTGTTTTAATATGAAGTATAGTAATTTCCTTTGTGGAATTGAAATGAATTATTTGTCTGCCAAAACTTCAAAATAACCCAAGCCGCATAGTTGGAGAAAGAACTTTTTTCTAACTGTTTAACCTTTGCTCTGATGCTGGAGCAACTCCATCAATGAGATGCTGCTGAAGAGCAGCAGCCTGCATCTTATCACTGTGATTTATCTCAGTGTTCAGAAGTACTTTGTACAACAAAATGAGAGGCCCCATGGCTACAATTGCTACACCAGCTAAAGCTGACAAGGTGCCAGGTTGGTGGGAATTTTCAGAGAAAAATTGACAATTGAGGGAGCCACTGCTGAAACTGATGCTGCAGGGCTGAGAAAGAGATGTCTGTTTGTAAGACAGACAGACATGCAGACGTGCACAGACACTGTAAGGGTTTTTTTTTTATCAAGACTTTTATCCCATAGCTAACAGTTTTATCTCACGTTATTGCCACCACGCCTTAGCCTAGATTTGCATTTTTTCCATCCAGTGTAATTTTTGCTTTCTTTAAAATATGTTTTGACTTCAGTTTTATACTGTGAAACCCCAGGGCCACTCTTAGATATCCTGTTTGTCTCCTCTGCTACATTTAAAAGTGGAGGGAATATTCTAGATACAGATGGGTGAAACCAGTACCCAGGGTCAGGCAGTACAAATTGCAGCCATTCAGGAGCAGGCAGGCTGGTGACAGTGAAAGAACGAGGAGAGAAACTTAAGGTTGCCTGTATGCACAAGTCATTCATATATACTGACAAAGCATAGGAATACCCTGTTACCAAATTCACTCACAAATGCATGAGTCTGTATCTGAAACAGAGGCATCCTGGGTTGAAATAATTTATGACTTCGTGTAAAAGCTGTACAGATTTGTTCGGTTTCAGTGCAAGTTTGAGAGATTTTAAAGACAGCAGCAAATATTTGGAAGTTTGATCAATCCCATGTTTTCTTCCAAGTGTGTTTTCACCTTGAAAAGATGTTAAAAATTGAAAGTAGGTTGAATTGTGTAGGATAAAGGGATAAGAAAAAGATTTCAGAGAAACAAGTCACAATAGCTGTAACAGTTCTCAAATAAAGCTCAGATTCATAGAGCTATTTAGGCAATTAGGCATCTAAGACTCACCGTAATTATTTAGAGCTACATCTCTAGAACACCCTGGCCCAGTCAGTTTCAGTGAGGGAAATTTCCCTTCCAGATCCTTTCTAGATCAGATCATAAAGCTGTTTTTCTCTGATGACAGGTGGGTCCTTGATAAGAACTTTTCTGCTCAGAAGGAAGAGGAGCCTACACAAAATACAATAGAATGCTCTGTAAAAACCATTAAAATGCAAGGAAATAGTTTTGGATACACTGCTGAAAATTTTGAGAGAGAATTTTTTTCCCAGAAAGTGTAAGTTTTCCAGCTTCATTTTTTTCTTCCAGACTTTCACAGTCCTGACTGGAATGGAATTTCTGTCCCCAGCAGTTCTAGTAATGAGGAAAATGTTGTATACATTTTCCAGAAAGATGCAGCATGAGAGTGTTTGACCGTGTTTCCTTTGGGCTAGGAAAGCAAGTACTGAGTTCTTCAGGCTGCTGCTTCTCAGAACGCAAATTATTCTTGCAGGGAAGGAATGTGTTCACATGTTCTTTCTGGTGGTTGGCATAAGACAATTTTTATATCATATTTATACAATATTTGACAGAAAAAGGAATTCTGTTTGGTGAAATGCACATTTGTTCTGCAAATTTGTGAGGTTTTTGTGAATGATATGTTAAAAAATTTTAAAGTATTACATACTATAATTACAATCATTATATGTGAGTGCTTGCTTAGAAATTGCTGGTAGTTAATACAATTTCGTGTCTTCAGAAGTATCTTCATTACTAAGAGATTTTCCATAAATAATTTTGTTGTCCACTTTACAGTGTCAACAATTTCAAAGAGCAGCCACTCTCTATGTGTACAGCATTTTGAGGCAGTGCAACTAAAGGATAAGTTTTGCAGAAGCTTTACATCAGTGTAAGCCAATGTTTCTGCAAACAGAAGCGGTCCTGGCCTGTCTTGGACTGCTAATTTCCACTCCCTGCAACCCCTTCCTTTATGCAAGTACAGATGATTGTGTGGCTATGTGAAACCATAGTGAACTAAAATTAAACTGTTTTTTGGCTGGCTAATATTAACTCTTCTCCCTATACCAGATCACTAGAGACACATATCCCATTGTGTAAAGGGGTAACATGGGGTCAAGAATAAGCACTTGAAGCAGACTGAGGACAAGACTCATTCTTTCAGCATCAGCGACAAGCTGTTTATGGCTACAGATTCATTTTCAGAAACAGTTATTCCTAATTACCTTATTAAATAGATTATACAGGGTCAATTCTTTTGCCAACACTGGGCATTTCTTTGGCAGTATCAAGCAATAGAAAGCTCCAGCTTTATTTTGCCTCAGCTGTGTGTATTCATTGTGCCTACAATATGATTACCTTTGTTTTGGTGAAGGCAATGATGATTATTCCTTAAATGATAATATTAACAGGTGTCAGAAAGTTTCAGCTAAAAACCTGAACTCAACTGCTTTCTAGGCAAGTGTCAGACTTTCATTTTATAACAAAGTTGTTGACATCAGTCATGTTTCACTAACAGGAGAAAAGTGTATATTTTGAATTAATCTTTGATTGCTTTCATTGATACCTAGCTTTTAAGAACAGAAACCTGCCAGGGACAAACAAGTTATTCAGTGAAATCCTGTAGGGTTTATGCTGGCCTCGTTGTAAAACAATGCTATTACTGTAATACAACACATTTTTGAAACAGAACACTTACTATAGGCTTAAAAGCAGCTCATACTGTGACACTGTTCCAAGATGATTGACTGTGATAGTTACAGATTGGTTGAAATGCATTACAGGTTATGCATTATATATCAAGACATTATAAATTATGAGAAACCACTGTCAGGCAAGCAATTATGATAGCTCATCTTGCAATGCTAATTACAAAATGACTGGAAAATACTTTATCTACATTTATGAAGCTTCCTGCATTGATCAATGAAGTAGATATGACAGTGTAAAGAGGGACACTATGATTACTAAAACCTCAGTTAAATAGTGTCGTCGTTTAACCCCAGTTGGCAACTAAGCACCACACAGCTGCTTGCTCACCCTCCCTTCCCTGGTGGGATGGGGGAGAGAATCAGAAAAAAAAAAAAGTAAAGTAAAACCCATAGGTTGAGATAAAGGCAGTTTAATAGGACAGCAGAGGAAGAGAAAATAATAGTAATAACAACGATACAAGAATATACAAAACAATTGATGCACAATGCAATTGCTCACCACCTGCTGATCGATTCCCCACCTGTCCCCAAGCAGCGATCACTGCCCTCTGGCCAACTCGCCACGGTTTATATACTGAGCGTGATGTCATATGGTATGGAATACCCCTTTGGTCAGTTTGGGTCAGCTGTCCTGGCTGTGCCCCCTCCCAACTTCTTGTGCACCTGGCAGAGCATGGGAAGCTGAAAAAGTCCTTGACTAGTGTAAGCACTACCTAGCAACAAATAAAATATCAGTGTGTTATCAGCATTATGCTCATACTAAATCCAAAACACAGCACTATGCCAGCTACTAGGAAGAAAAGTAACTCTATCCCCGTTAAAACCAGGACAAATAGTTCTCTAAATGGCACTGGAGAACTAGTCACAAATGTATACTGGTGCAACCTATGGAATGAGTAGTGTTTGGAAGTGGATTTTGTGACCTTGGAACAGCTTTCAGATCTGTAAAGTATTTTGCTCAGGTCCTCCGGAATGAATACTATCTTCAACTACCCCGACATTTGCTGGAAAAGCAACACGGTGAGCTGTAGGCAATCTAGGAGATTTCTGGAATGCATAGACTTCTTTGCCTCGGTCTTCAGCGGCAACCTCTCTCCTCACCCCTCCCGAATTGATGGACCAAAAGATGGGGACCAGGGGGTAAAGCCCCTCCCACTGTAAGGGAAGATCAGGTTCGAGACCACCTGAGGAACCTCAATGTACACAAGTCTATGGGACCTGATGAGATGCACCCCAGAGTCCTGAGGGAATTGGCTGATGGAGTTGCCAAGCCACTCTCCATGATATTTGAAAAGTCATGGCAGTCAGGTGAAGTCCCTGGTGACTGGAAGAAGGGGAACGTTGTGCCCGTTCTTAAAAAGGGAAGAAAGGAGGACCCTGGGAACTATCTACCTGTCAGCCTCACCTCTGTGCCTGGGAAGATCATGGAGCAGATCCTCCTAGAAGGAGGCTCAAGCACATGGAGGACAGGGAGGTGATTCGAGACAGCCAGCACGGCTTCACCAAGGGCAAGTCCTGCCTGACCAGCCTACTGGCTTTCTATGAAGGAGTGACTGCATCAGTGGACAAGGGAAAAGCAATGGATGTCATTTATTTGGATTTCTGTAAAGCGTTCGACACAGTCCCCCACAACATCCTTCTCTCTAAATTGGAGAGATACGGGTTTGATGGGTGGACTGTTCGGTGGATAAGAAATTGGTTGGATGGTCGTATCCAGAGGGTCGTGGTCAATGGCTCGATGTCCACATGGAGACCAGTGACAAGGGGAGTCCCTCAGGGGTCTGTACTGGGACCGGTGCTATTTAACATCTTCATCAATGACATAGACAGTGGCATCGAGTGCACCCTCAGCAAGTTTGCAGATGACACCAAGCTGAGTGGTGCAGCTGACATGCCAGAAGGATGAGATGTCATCCAAAGGGACCTGGACAAGCTGGAGAGGTGGGCCTGTGTGAGCCTCATGAGGTTCAACAAGGCCAAGTGCAAGGTCCTGCACCTGGGACGGGGCAACCCCCGCTATCAGTACAGATTGGGGGATGAAGGGATTGAGAGCAGCCCTGCGGAGAAGGACTTGGGGGTATTGGTAGATGAAAAGCTGGACATGAGCTGGCAATGTGCACTTGCAGCCCAGAAGGCAACCAAATCCTGGGCTGCATCAAAAGAAGCATGGCCAGCAGGTCGAGGGAGGTGATTCTGCCCCTCTACTCTGCTCTGGTGAGACCTCACCTGGAGTACTGCGTCCAGCTCTGGGGCCCTCAGCACAAGAAGGATATGGACCTGCTGGAGTGGGTCCAGAAGAGGGCCACCAAAATGATCCGAGGGCTTGAAGACCTCTCCTATGAGGCCAGGCTGAGAGAGTTGGGATTGTTCAGCCTAGAGAAGAGAAGGCTGCGAGGAGACCTTATTGCAACCTTCCAGTACTTAAAGGGGGCCTACAGGAAAGATGGGGAGAATCTTTTCAGCAAGGCCTGTTGTGACAGGACAAGGAATAACGGATTTAAACTAAAGAAGAATAGACTTAGACTAGACATAAGAAAGAAATTTTTTTACAATGAGGGTGGTCAAGCACTGGAACAGGTTGCCCAGAGAGGTGGTAGAGGCCCCATCCCTGGCAACATTCAAGGTCAGGTTGGATGGGGCTCTGAGCAACCTGATCTGGTTAAAGCTGTCCCTGCTCACTGCAGGGGGGGTGGGCTAGATGGCCTCTAAAGGTCCCTTCCAACCCAAAGCGTTCTATGATTCTATGATTCCAACATAAACTGATGATGGTGATACTCAAATCTAGTAGCTAACTAGGAAACAAGTTGTGTAAAAGACAAATGAGATCCTAAAATGCATTTCATAAGGTACATATGAAAGCCACTTTACAAGACACTGTTGACACTTCATCTGAAACAATAAGTACGATTCTGGGTGCTCGAGTTCAAGAAAATTAAACTGAAATCAGCATAGGTGCAGAGAAGGGTAGCCAAGAGAATGAGAGGCTTATCTTGCTAAGAAAAACAGATAAATAGCCTTCAAAGTGAAGGTTAAGGGAACAGACAAGTCCTGTGTGGAAGTATATGGGGATGAGATAAGAAATATTTGAGACAAAATCAACACCAGCAGTGGAAGAAATGGTTATTAATGGCTCAAGTACACAGCTGGAAATTAGATAAAGGTACATGATCATTGAAATAATCAAGTTCTGAAACAGCCTTTCAAGCAGTTGGTCCAAAAAACCTAATTGTGTTTAAGTTGGATCTTAGTAAGTTTAGTAAACAGATTATTTGGTGTGATTTTCTGCAATAGAAGCAGGTGGGACTTGATGGCATTGAAGTTCTTTCAACTTAAAACATTCCAGTTGCAACTAAATTACCTTCTAAAATCTGATTTTCAGTCAGCTTTCCCATCCCTTCCAATACTTTTTATAAACTCAAGGCATTATTTTTATCCTTTGCTAGTATGGTATTAATGGTATTAATAGCAAGTCAATGGTTATTTCCATTTACCTCCCCATCAGTGTGTCAATGATGATTAAATGTATCTGCATTGCATTATGCAATATCACTGCTGTTCAGACTGGAGTATTCTTTTTTTTCTGCAATAATTTGACTAAAAAAATGAAAACAATTGAAAAACTGAGAAGAAAGTCTTTTCATGTCTACCATCTTTGTGAATGCTGTGGAAAATCTGCTGTTATTTAGAATCTACAGGTTATATATGATTAGAAGGGCAGCCTCTCTACATCCACAGCTTCCCTTTCTCCATATAGGAGCATAAGAGTAGCTAAAGCCATGGAACGATTTAGAATGGAATAAATAGAAGGGAGCTACTCCTAACATAGACTAGTTATAGATTAATTCCCCTGACACACAGCAAGGGATTGTGCATTTCCTTCTTGAAGCTTAGAGTGAACTCTCAATCTGCAGAACTGTAAGATACCATGGTATGAAACTCCTGATTTGTGAGATCTCTAAAGTGGATATGCTTAGAAATTTTGGAATATGGAGAATTATTGTAGATTTTTCAGATTTCTTTTCCCTCAGAGTAGTGTATTTTAAATTACTAGCCACACCTTATGAATTTTTGAACTGCTCTTTTTAGTTCATAAATGATTTCTCAGTCAGATAATCATACATATGGAATACATAGATATTTTTAAAAAATTGTGAACAAGTGGGTAATACAGTACTTGAGAACTGCTGCAGTCTAAATTATTAACAAATCTGTCACAAACAGGACTGCTAAATTAAAAAAAATGGTATTTCCTTTGCATTTTACATAATCACTAAGAATATTTGCTAGTAGCAGTTGCTACTGGGCAAGGGATAGACGGTCATTAACTGTTATCTGTCTCATATATTGGAAATTTGTCAAGAACTGTAACAGTACCTATGTGTCATTAGAGTCACAGTGTCATATCCTAAATTACCTGTAATGCTAAGTGAAGCTAGTAAGGTCGTTCAGCACAGAAATAGGCTCACGCTCCTGTATATGTATTATCTTTATGCTAGTTATCTGATTGCCACTTTTAGTTAAGCATTTAAATGCAACTATTTTCCATTAAACACACATTTTTTTCTCTACTGTTAGGATACTAAATATAGATTTATTGATTTGAAGAAAACATCACAGGCTTAGAAGAGATAAACAAGTATCACAATTGAAAATCTTTTCTGTCACTTGGGATAGGTTGTATTTTTAGCCTTAGGAGAAAAGCCAGAAGGTAGTTCAAAGCCTGACCTTTACGCTTCAATAATCAGATCTATATATAGTGTTTTACTGGACAGACCTTCATAAAAGAACTCCAGGTCCTTGGTCTCCCTGTTCTGCTCACTGAAGTAAAAGGTTTCAGTTATTGAAAAGGATACTTTGCTTGCAAGTAGATGTGGTAAATGTTATTCTAAAAGGAATCCATTCCTCATCTCATATTCCATACATTTCCTGGATTTAGGAAGAAGGTGACTTCACTTAAGTGCCTATTCGGCTTGTTCTCTTAAAATGGCATATGCCCGCTTGACTGTATCCTTTTTTGAATATTGTTTCTGCAGTAGGTGAAACATTTGCAGCTTGTATCTGGCTGTATTTCTGCTGCTGCTCCTTTGCTGCTTCTCTTTTGAAAAGGAGATACCTTATGCTTACTGGAAGGACTTGAGAAAATAAAAATATACCACTCTGCTTCAGCTATGTAGCATTGTTCTAACTGAGAAAGGCAAGGATCATTAATCATCAAAAAAGCTCCGAACATGTTCACTTTCTTAGATTTAGTACGTCATAAACAGCAACACATACTTGCCTCCAGGGCTGACTTGACCTATGTGCTAAGTTTGCTTGCTGTAAATGTGTCGTATCTCCATAACCATTTAAAACTTTAGAAGAAATAGAAACAAAGCTCTGTGTTAGAGTGGAATACAAATTTTCAAGAATACTCCTTGTCCATCAGTAGTTTCATCACATGGTTATCATTTCATGACAGTCTAAAACTTTTAACAGTGAGCCAATACAGAATATACTTGGTTTAAAAGTATTGCAAAATTTTCTGACTAAAATCACCTATCTCATATCATTGCTCTTGCATCTATGGCTGTATAGAATGCGGCATTTTGACTGGAACTAGTGACAAAGAAGAAGCACAAGATAGTACTGAGCCAGATTCTGGATCCAGAGTTTATAAATTTAGACAAAATAAATTATAAGATAGAATTATTTAATTAATTTTAAATTAGAAATAAACACTCATCATCTTCCAAAGGTTTGAAAACCATTTCCAAATCTGAATTATCTTGTGACTGTGTATTTTATAAGAATAAAAACGTATTTACATTACACAGAGCAGTTGCTTATTATGTTTACATGTGGAAAAGGTAAGGGAACAGAAAATACAGACTTGCCCACTAAAAAAATTTGCTTTATCTTCTGAAAATGCTATCTCTTGTCAAAGCAAAATCTCTGTATTACAAAAGATGTTACTTGTAAATAAGATGGGTAGACACTGCACTTTCCTGACCCTGTACACAAAAGAATTTTGCATTTCCATTAAAAATATATAACTCGTGGGACTCAGCTGACAAGTATGGCCATCTTCAAAGCCTGAGGATTTGCCTCTATGGCTAACCTGGTTTGTGTGTTCTTTGGCAGCTCCTTCTTTCATTAATAATTTACAGTGGTTCTCAAATGGTTTCAGACAGTTTCAGTACAAAGTTCCAATCATACCTTAAGGAGAATCATGTAACAGTTATGGCCAGATTCTAGTGCAGTTCGAAATGAAAACACTTACAGGTGATCAAACATTTTCATGATCTAACCAAATGCAGATTTATTTTCAAAGAAATTCCTGTCTGATCATCTTGAAAATTTCATGGCAGATGAACATTAGTATCTATGAAAGCACTATATAAACAACTGGACTAACACAGAAACATGTTTTGGGGTAGGATCTTTTGCTCCAGCTCCTCCAAGAGACAGTGATATCTTAATCAGAAATATCTGTTCCCTGAAGATCCATGCCAAAAATAGAGATAAGTCTGACTACTCTCTGATAATAGGAATATTCAGTAACACCCTGCCCCTAAAGAATCTTATTTTTAAAATTAAATTTGCATTAAAGTTTTTCCAATATTCCTAGAGGTTAAATCAAGGACTTAATAGGAGACTTCCTTGTTTTAATTTCATGTTCTTCAGCAATGCTGTAGACAAGCTCGAGCAAATATCTCTGATTCACTTTATTCAAAATCAACCCAAATGACTGATGAAATATTTATCCCAGAAAGGTACAGCAAGTCTTATTCATTAAGGAATATGGTGGCTAGCTTTTCTGGAATTTAAAATCTGTTTCTACTATCTGCCACATTCCCATTCATACCTTGATAAGACATTAATAGAGAACCAGATATGCTTTCTATGTATTTGGGTAACAAGGTTCAAAAATAGAGTATGCAAGATAGAAAATATGAAATTCTGGCTTCATTCAGGTGAGCAGACATTTTGATACTTTTTTCAGTGGGACCAGATTTCTCTTTGCAGTTCTGTTGGGCTTGTGTATTTTTTCTTGAATTTCATCTTGGCCTCTTCTTTTTTGGCTGAAGTGGCAGAGTTAAAAAAGACCCAATACCAAATGCCTTCTATACTAGCAGTCTTTGAAAAACTGATGAGTATATATGAACCAAAAATTCAGGGACATTGTGACATTTCATTGTCACCTACAATGTAAAATGAAATGAAGTGTGAGTAAAACTAAATGAAAAGTAGAATTATATGAAATTTTGAATTAAGGTTTTCTTCAATTATTAATTTTCATGCTAACAGTTATTAGGAAGTATTTCAGTTCAGAAGAAAGTCTTGTGTCTGTTACCTATGAAATCCTGCTTCAGTGAAGTGATTCACAATGAACTACAAGTCACTGTTGATACCAGAAATTCAGTGCAGTGTATATGCATCAGTGACATCCCAGAAGAAAAGATACATTTGGAATTAAATTTTTACTTTAGACTTCAAAACATAGTTTCCCATCTGGGTTCAGTTTATCATGTCCGTAATAGGTAATGCAGACCTAATTAGTATATGAAGCCCCCATTCACAAGGTTGTATGGAAAAACAGCTGTGTGTTGAAAGTCAAATGTACACTTCCCTTGGCAAGCACAATCAGTTCCGTTTGCTCTTGGGATGGTCTATTCACATGTTTTATTTTGAATTCATGTAGGATGGGTACTTGCCTGGCTTTTATGCTATTCAAGAATTTCTTGTACAATAGGAAGCTATAGCTTCCCCGCTATCGTGATTTACTTCTTGCTAGCTACAAGAGCATAAGAAAGATGTTACATGGCTGAGGATCTCCCCCCAAGAATTCACAATGCAATATTATGCCAGGATGCATACAAGAGATGCAGAAATAGAGAACATAAGGAAAATAGTATGAAATAGTCATAAAATATCAGACCACAGTTCAATCTAGCCCAGTATATGTGTAGCAAGAATCATTATCTTCAGGAAAACAATAGTTTATATCATATTTTTATCATGTTGAGACAGAGCAAGCAGAACAGTCTCCTTAGGTCCTGGGGACCGACACTGAGATATCAGAAGTACCATTGCTCCTAAACAGTCTCTTTAGGAGTGTAACCTCAGTATATTCCTGTAGGTATTCAGCACTTGGCTTAAATTTATTTTTGTGTCGGTTTATAAATATATTCCTACTCTGCTCATTAGTCTTCATTTGCAAGTCAGTCTTGAGTCAAATTTTCTTTTTCTACTTTTTCCATTAAAAAATTAGAATTATATCCTTAAGGATTGTGATATCCCACAGACTTCTAATTTTCTTGCAAGTATTATATAAAGTATAAACTTTTCTCTGATATGTCATATTTTAGTATTCTTGGTTCACTATTTTTATGTAGTAAACAGTCTAAATTCTGCACCATAGAAAGAAATAATTTGCAATCAGATGTATTTTTTTAGTCCCAGAAGGTAATATAAAACTATAACACTTCCAACTGCTTTCTATCTTGATGGAAGAAAAAAGACACCATTACACAGTGGTGACCTTTCTGACCAGAAAGGAGCATGAGAAAGATTAGTCAAACATGGCAAATGCACACTTTTAAAATAGACATAGAATACTATTTGTAATTGTATCTCAAGACTAGATCTAAATGATAAGGCATTCAGATACTGTTACCATATCTTGTCACCTTAAAAAGACAACACTATGAGTAGGGAAACGTTAAATAAATGACAAAGATGATGCCATCAGTTTCCAAATTAACTCTGTAAACTAGAATTTTTATTCACTTTAAACTTTTAAAATGGGGAATCTTTGTGACTGAAGAAAAAGAGAAGATACTTTTAAGTCCCCAAATTCTGATTTTATTATTAACAAGTCTTGGCTTTTAGTTATTTTAAAGATTTTTTTATAACCGCTATTTACATTATATTTGGTTGTGAGAGTCATGCAGAGAATCAGCTTAATAGAAAGATCCATTTAGATATGTATGCAGCATTTTAGCACATCAAACAGAGCCCATGGTTTTTAACTTTATTTGTCATAGTTCAATTCCCCTTTGACATGCATTAAAGACATCATGACGCATTTCAAAATGTTTTGACAAATTTTGTCTCTGTATGCACTTTGTGATAACTTGAATGCAAACGCATTTTGGCACTATTGCCCAATGGAATATGGTGCAAATTCTTCAAATTTTTATTCTGGAATGTGAAAAACCTGCTCCATCAAAGGCAATTACAGTAACAAATGCCAGGTTTTATTAGTTCATTTCTGTTCAGCGCTTTTTCTGCAAATCTGGCAACCTGATTTGTCCTTCAGAAAAACAAACCCATTATGCCCTTTCCTGCCTGTGTGATGTATTAGCTGATACTAAAAAGCTACTCAAAATTAATGTTCACAATGGACTTGTCTGTGTTCTTGTGCTGACAGACAGAATTGGATGCATTTTTCAATCATAGCTCATCTGAGTTAGCTTATTGTGATTGAATAAGATTAATCAATATTCAGGCTGACAAATTTGATGTTCACTGTGTTTTAATCTAGGATGATCTTTAGCTTTTGTGTAGTTCTCTATTGTAGTTTTCTGTAATATTTTCTCTTTTTTGAAATATGTACTTGGATGAACAATGACATTTAAATTATCATCACTGGCCTTTGTGTCAGCACCTGTTGAAATTTCTGGAAGACATAGCTGTAAAATTTACAGTCAGGATACATTAAAATATTTTCCTGTAATCTGAAGAGCTAAGGATTAAAAAAACCCCAACCAACCAACCAACTGCCCCCCCCCAAAAAAAAAAAACCAACCCCAAAAACAAAACAGAAAAAGAAAAAAGAGTGTTGTAAGTCTGGGAAGCAAAGGATGGACCATTCTTTTCAATCCCACTCAACTGTATAGTCCTCTGTTCTTCACACTTTGGAATTGACATTGCACAGGAAAAAGTTATCAAAATTTTCTTGTAGATAAACTAACTTGAAAGGGCTCATATAAAAATAAATTATGTTTCTAATTATCACATCCCATGAGTGCTTTGTAAATAAGGGATCCATTCAACTGTAGTTATATCATGTACACTGTCAGAGTTCAACTAAACGTAGGTTTGTGTTGAAAGTTAGGCATAGGCAACTGATAGAGATATGCACATACGTGCACTGGCTTTGGATGCTAATAGAGACCTACTTTTGGTTCTGTTTTACCTAACTGGTAAGGATAACCTATAGTACCTAACCTATCTGGAGCTGGAGATGCTTAAATAAAAACATCAGAATAGAATTAGTTCATAGACATAATATTACACAGAAATTCAACATGATAATATTCTTCAATAGGCTAGCATGACTTAACAGGGTTATTAACTCTGTACCACTGGCACTAGCTCTTTAAACTTAAAGACTGAGTATACCACATTTGAAGATGATAAAAGAAGCTTGCATTTTCTTTAAGCAAAATGAAAATTAAAGCAAGAGGATAAAGCATTTTATGTTTTATATGCATGAAGAAGTATATACACTAATGTAGATACTTATTTTTAATGAAATAGAAGTACTTTCATGTAATTAAGATGTTTCAGTTAGGAAAAATACATTTAAAGCAGATTTGGAAGGTCATCTTGCATCATCATGGCTAGTCTCTTTCTTTGCAGGCAGTCATGTGCTATGATTCTTTTCATTGCTTATGCTCACCTTTGCAAATGTGGTTCCAAACTTTTTTCAGAAAAGTGTGTTGCAGTTTTATTTCTGCAACAAAAAATATAGAGCAAGAATATTGTGCTTTAAGCCTGCTCCCTCTTAAATTAGAAAAAAAGAATATGAAAGGCACAAATTAATAATACAATTAATTGTATCCTCAACCAAAGCGTTCTATATACAATTATTTTGTGCCTGCTATTTGAAAGATTTAATGCAACACTGATTGCAGGAATGTGCTGTGTATTCAGATATTCCATCACAATGGAAGGTTGGATGATGATGACAAATCCAGGACAATCATTTAATTCAGTAACATTTCGGAGCTTTCACTACTTCAGAGCCTGAGATGTTAAACATTTTTATTGTCAGCAATCTCACTGTGGATTACAAGCGCTGATCACCAATTAGAAAACAACCTGACAGTAATGGGGGAAAAGAAAATTTATTTATATTCCTTTGATACACATTTAAAGATAGGATATAATGTTTTCATAAGAGTACTGTGTTTTGGGGAAAATTCAACTTCAGATCCCCTTTCACCCACATATTAAATCATCAAAGATAAGCTTATGTAACTAGTTGATCAATGCTAGATGCCTGAACCACCGAGGATGCTGGTCTGCTACAATTCTTGGCTAACAACTAAGATTTTTTATTTCAAGCTTAAGAGTTTGTATTTGAATAAATACCCCGTTCAGCCTTGCAGTCCAGGTCACAGCTGCTATACTTGTAATGGGAAAGGTATAACTTTATGAAGCATTTTCTTAAGGCATATGAACTGCAAAGTCATAGGCTTATGCACGAGTGAATCACAGGACCAGGACACCCATTGTATACTTAGGACAGACTCAATTTCATCTTCTAAAAGATTTTGTGCACCAAAGGCTTACCTCTTTTTTCCAGCTATTGGAGTTGGTCTAATACATGATATTTCCTTTCCATGCAAACCATGAGTTGCTTGTATCTTTAGATGAAGTTATCTGTGACAACAATTGTATTCGTCATTCCTGAAACATGTTTTTTTGGCCAACCTCTTCTCAAAAACTCCTAGCACTGGACTCTCTGCTGTATTTATCCCGGAAGACAACTGAAGCAACATCAATTTCTTGCATGTAGAAAATAGTTTTGTGGTAATCTATCAACTAGACTAAATGGGAGAAGTTTTTGCACCAATTAATAGGCTTGAAGACCTCCCTGCCTTCGGGACACTCCACTGGTTGGAGGATTTTTATAAGGCCATCCCCAAGGTTAGCTTGACTTCCTGTAACCAGTGCTGCACCCCCCTGAAACATCCTTTTACTCCAGCCATACATTCAGGATTGGTAACTGAAAGGTTGTTGTCATAGGAACAACTAAGAAGAGTTTTCATTGTCCAGAGTTACCCTAAATAATGGAAAATAACATGGATAAACTCTGAAATGTAGTTCTCATTAGAATTCAGGAAGACCTTTGCTCCAGTGGGGAAATACATGTGAAAGAGAGGATGTGCTGCAGTGTAAAAGTCTCTCCAGTCATGTTGAAATGTTGAAGAAAAGCTATTTTTTACTAAGGGTCTAAAGCTCATTGGAAAAAAAAGAGTATTTAAGTTCCAACAATGGAAGATTGTGTTTCTACAGCAGAAGCTTAAGAGCTGATTAATATGGTGTCTGGGCGTGTGTCCTGCAGAGGCAGTTAAATGTACTGCTTTTGCCTACGACTGCGGTCTTCCAATTTGTTTCTCAAAGTTACAGCGTTTTTGCTGGTGGAAACTGTTTTTTGCTTTTGGCAAAATAAACAGATCTGAACAGATGGAGCATCACAAAAGCAAACCGATGGAGTTGTCTAATTTATCTCTACTTACGGAACTGTTATGTACAGTCAGTCATGTCTCCACACAGGGGGTCTCTTTGCTGTTAATTCATAAGCAAAATGCCCATGGAAGCCAGTCAGTGCTGGCTGAGG
The DNA here is from genome assembly GCF_030463565.1 of Pelecanus crispus. Classification (NCBI taxonomy): domain Eukaryota; kingdom Metazoa; phylum Chordata; class Aves; order Pelecaniformes; family Pelecanidae; genus Pelecanus; species Pelecanus crispus. Next base: position 20,476,560 of record NC_134647.1, read on the forward strand.
GGCACATGAATACCAGGGAAACTAAGATAAAAATATGTAGTAGGAGTGGACTAGCAGGGGTCAGAGAAGTTTTGAGTAGACACTTTATTATTTGCATTTCTTTCTTCCCAGTGTATTGGCTTACATTCTGATTTGCTGAAAAAGACTTCGTTTAGACAAATGTATGCATGAACTATAAAAGTCTCGTTGGGCAGATAAAGCAGGATTTAAAAATATAACTCTATTTTAAATACTTTCAAATTAACATTTCCAGTGCTAGATTTTGTCCAGTATCTGGAATAGAAGTCATCAAATTAAATAAGCTTTTTTGTGTTTCTTTTTTTTTTAAAACCATTTGGAATACAGTTTAAACTAGATGAGTTTTAAAATACAAAGAGAAATTCTATTCAAATTAATTTATTCAAAACAAATTTAAAAAGTTAGGGAATACCCTGCTTCCTCCAAAATGTTATTTCTGCCACATAAATGATTTTTTAATGCTTCCTTTTTATACTTCTACTACCTAGATTTTGGGAGTGAAATAGAAACTTATTTCTCAGCTTGCCATCTCAGATGATATCACTGCAGATCTGGGCAAAAAATCGACTCCCCTCTTTTTTCAGAACATGAACTTCTGACTTTAATTTTATTTCAGTTTTATTTTTTGGAATATGTATGAGTAATGCTTTAATATTAACAAATAAATTATCTATAAATTAGTAGATTATGAACTGCTTGTTTAATCTATTGAATAATTCTTATTTCTCATGAGCGAATGATGTTGTATCGTATAACTTTTTTCCCTTCCTGCTCAGATGTAAGTAATCATTAGCTTTAGGGAATAATGAATTATAAACAGCAAATAAAGATTAATGAACAATGAATAATAAGTGTTCTTATTTGAAACTGAATATCAGTACTGGCTTATATGGATGCAGTTGTTTGTAGAAGAATATAATTTTTCCAAACATTAGTTGTGAATAAAGCAAGTTTGTTTATTATTTGGAAATAAAAAGCCTGCTCTTATGATTCCACATATGTTTGAATGTTACTTCTGCTTAACCACTCTCTTTCAAGAATGATTATGAAAGCTGAATCTCATGATCATCCTTCAAAGGTTACAATAAATAAACAATAAACACAGAAGTATTTAAGGTGCTTAACTACTTTAGCCAGATATTACTTCTGTGCAAATAATAATCTTTGCTGAATCATGTAGTATGATAAATATACTCACTCTGCCATACTATTTACATGGATAAGGGAAATAAACTGATAAATTACTTTCAAAATAATTTTCAAGATTTTCAAAGGCAAAAAATGTCAATTTTGATTTGATTCCATATATTTTCTAATTTTGGCTCCATGCCTTCCTGTTGCAATTCATAATTCACATTAAAATTTTAATTTACAACCATAATTAATGTTAAATAAAATTCACATAAAGCATAAAATTTACAATTAAAATCAATCTTTTATTGTGACTAGGCTGTATGCAGAGATAGTACATAAAGCAAATGTTGCCTGCTTCTTTTTGGAAGTTAGCTTTTCAAGCTTTGTTCTTTCAGAAATATTTACATAGTAAAGTACCTATCTCTTTCAGATGCAGATATTAACACACAATAATTTTATTTAGCGATATTTCTTATCCAACAAATTTGGGCCCTGTTTCAACTCACTGCAAACACTCTTCCTGCTTCTGATGAAATGCTGTGCCATAGACATATATTGAATGCAATAAGTCGAGTTCCATGAATGGCATGGTTGAGTCTGTATTTTGTTATGAAGTATGAGTAAATAATACTATTTCACTGTCTTCTGACTTACTTATAAAACAGAAATACTAACTCTTACAGGAAACACAAAATGGTTAACTGTTGTCCAATTGCTGGAAAGTGTGTAATTTCAGCTTCCTTAGTTTTTATGAGAGCTAAATTGCCCATGCACTTGGTGTGATTTGGTATTAAAAATCTGGTATGGCATGTAGCCTTCAAATGGGACATCTTAAAAATAGTAGGTATTTTCTGCATGCACACTTCACATTACTGTGTAAAGATATTTTAGTATCAGCTGTTTGGTAATAAGCCTATGAGTTATGTCCAAATGTTTATAAAATGCAAGTGCAATTCTTGCTGTCTGATATAACACTGTACTACAATCGTGATGTTTACCTAGCACTGGGAAAACTATTATTATAAGGGGATTCTTTTAACCATCTGCCTTTTTCTATGTGACTGGGGAGATTGCTGAGGTGCAAGTGCTGGTTAGGGTTGCATTATTCGTCCTGAGTTTATGAAGAACAATACTGAAAGGTTACTGAATGCTATATAAGAGAAATTTGCACCTTGTTCTCAAGAGATGCCCATATGTTTTATGAGACAAAAAAAAGAATCCAGGACTATAGAAACGGATATATGTTATGCTAGTGTTTCCCCATGGAACTACTTCTACTAAGAGAGTCTTAAAGAATATGCAAAATATCCCATTAAAATCAGCCTTGAAAATTAAAAAGAAACATTACATTCATTGCTGCAGTACAAACTACATGTTACTATATTTTAGGGAAAATTGGATATTTCTAAATGCAAATATGGTCAATTATGACTATGTATTCAAAAGATGTCATTGTAGGGGCTAAACTAACAAATTGCTTTGAGTGTAAACCTATGTTAATGGTCATATCGCTAATAGACCAGATGTTAAAAACCAGTGTTTACAAAGGGCTTGCCATGTTTGTTTTAGTACAGCTCTCTGTAAGAGGTGCTAGGAAATGCTTGGTTTTGGTGGTGAAACTAGTGTTTGTTCAACACAGTCCCAGATCAGGAAATTATCCTTGTTCAGGATATAAACAGAGGATTAGGTTTAGGAAAGTATGGTTCATCTGAATGTGATTTATTACAAATAAATGCATGTAATTTAAACTATTAGTAGCTTGTATCTATTTAAGTATTTTAAAAAAAATTAGCTAAATTTAAAAAGTGTGGTTTTAATAATGATTTTAACTACTTTATAGTAAGATTATGTCTATAAATTATCCACTGTTACGTCTTTTATAAGAATAACAAAATGGTAGATTGTTCACTGTTTCTTTTAAGTTTCGTACAAGCATTAACTGTTTAATCTTTGTGCTGTTTCTAATAGCATTCTTAGCTGAAAATAAAGTATGAAAAGTCCTATGTCAGAAATTGTGGCAGGATGATAAACAAAATTAGACCCTTTAAGACTGAACTTGCTCCATGGTACTGTACACTAATCAATGGGTCTTATTCCTCTTTCTGATGAAATTCACCATAGAAGGCTCTGACTTGCTTTCAGTTGCATACGGAACTGAAGTGATTCTGCTTTGTTTAGAGTCTGTCATCCCAGGACCAGGATGTGATCTCTAGTTGTTCACAGCTTTATAGATTGACAAATTAATATTTTTTGCTTGTTTCCATAGTAACATAACAGATGAACCAGAATTAAGCTGAACGTATCTTGTTTCAAGAGTATGAAGATATATTCACACAATTGTTTTTGCTGTGATCAATTGTAAATTGTGTTTTCTGTCATAAAAATCTGATTTTGTTAACTGACTGTTTTGAACGCACATACTAGACTATGCTTTTTTCCACTTAAGGAAGGCATCAACCACTCACACCAGTCTGTTAGATCAAAGCTAGGTTGTTCTGATTTAATTTCTTTCCAAATATTGACTTCCTTTTCTTTGCAACCTTTGATACTTCAGATTTTTTATATTCCTTTGAAATGTGTTTTCCTGCATTTTGGTCTTTTTCCTCCCCAGTTCTGGTCTTCTGCAAAGGGATATACTTCACAGGCCTTTTTTTATGCCACTTTTTAGTAACAGTTGTAATAGTTAGAGTATTATCATCATTTCAGTTTTGCTAGCGAACTTGTCCCCCTCAAAGGCTAAGCCTTTCAACTTTTTCACAGCATGTATTTTTTCATTTTATAGCTTATGCATACTTGTTCCAATAGCTTTTTTCCTAAGAGACATTTTCTTACATAGTAATGATCCAAATGTAAACCCTTGTTCATTATTTGATTGCCCATTAAATTACAAAGCATATAGAAAAAACTCCAACAAAGATAATTGTTGGTGCAATATTCTGAAGGTCATTAATTGTTACTTATTTTCATCACCAACAGTTGTTGCTGCCATGAATAATTAAATGTCTGAAATTTTACAGCATTGTTTCTTATACCTGAAAATGTCAATGGAATTAATCCTCTTAGATTTTACTTCTCAAATCTTCATGTCAATTTATCTTCTCCTAAACTATAAATCTGTTCCTTTGAAAAGACAAAAATACAATATTTTTACTTAATAATGACTAGAAATAGAAGTCAGAATATCTATAGTCCTAACACCTTCAGCTTGGTGTCAGATCATCAGACTATACTATAGAAATAATGCCAAAGTCTCTTGCTATTTAAAGACAAACTAATTCTGTAATAATTTAAAATTTTATTTGGAACAATAGCAAAAATGAGTCTTGCAGTTGCTGTTTTTCTTATCTCTCTCTATAATAATAATACCAAGCACTGTCAGTCTCCTGTTCTTCTTCATCATTCATCAGAACACCACCACAAACAAACAAACAAAAACCCCAAATCAGTGGGAATATTAACTGAAAAATGATTTCTGCTTAAACATTATTATTCCCAGCTTTCAATTAGGAATTTTATTAGGCTGTTTTTTTCCAATGTTTAAAGGAGTTAGACAGTAAAATGATATTGAAATTAGGTGAAAATTGATCCCCTAAGTTCCTACAATATCTTTCATATTTTTAGTCTGAGCAGTTTCCAAAGTCACACAAGACAATGGTTTTAGTGGCAGGATTAGCCTCTGTGGTACACACAGAACTGTAGTTCCTGCCCCGCATAACCCCAAATCTCTGTAGATTCTACTGCAATTTTTAGACTTTCAGTTAGTCCTGAACACTCAGTTCTGAAACTGTTAACTCCAATTTCTACCAGCCCATTCAAGTAGCTGAATGTGACTCACACTTTTCTGGATAATGCTGAGACACATCTATATTGACCCGATGCTTTATTTATCACTGTTCCCTATCTAATGAAATGCAACCAAATATTCCCTGAATGGGTTCCTTGCTCTGCAGTTTTCTTTGTCATGATACCATCAGTGAGAACTGTGAGTTATCACTAGGTCTCTTCTAACAAAAGGTTTCTTTTGTAAGTGTATAAAATTTGTTTCTATTTGAGGAAAGTGTATCCACTTGTCTTTTCCTTTTTTTTGGGAACTCTTTCCTGCGCATCCTCTCAGGCCTTTTAACTGCCGCATATATTGACAAACATATCCTGCGTAGCTATACCTTTGGTCAAAAGGGGTGAATATGTCTGTTTTTATCAGCTGCTGAACTTTTGGCCCATTCCGGTTCTATTGCAGGTTCTGCCTTGTCCCCGAGACTGAAGAGCCCTTCCTGTGCTGAAATATTTCAGAAGTCTACAGACTTCTGTGACTTTACCAACAGAAGGAAAGTGTCTGCAATGGTGCCCCTCTGCTCAGTAACATTCAGAGCTCAGCTGTCATGCTATGAGACACAATCCAGCTACACAGAGGCAGTCAATGCCAAGTAGAAAGCCCTGGCTGGCAAAACCCAGGGTGTTTTCCCAGTAGGAAGCATGTACAATGAGTGTGTTTTACAGACTATTCAGAAACTTAATCTTATTTCCATAAGAACATGTCACAGTGTTCACCACTTGCTGTATGTATTCTTGACAGATAGCTGGCTCGCCAGCTGATTGGGTTATGATTTGAAGAAAGAAATATAGTCCTGAAAGTGGATATGTACCAACCAGAAATATGTAACCACAGCCACTGTGTTCTGCACTGTGTTTAATTCCTTACTCCTGCTGCACTGTACAGAGTATCTCAGAGCCTCTGCAGACAGGTAGGTAGTTTGATCTGTGGGATCTGGAAGCTCTGGAACTACTCAGTCATTCTCATTCCTAGGAAAAGAGATTCTTTGTCCAGCATTTTCAAATATTCAGTGCATCGGTCTGTTGATGAGTAAATCATTATAATGACATTAATATCAGTGAAGCTAGTCTGGTTTATACCTGCAGAGCTCCTGATTAGACAAACTTTTCCATTGAGCAGTGACAGTAAGGGACAGAACTGGGTTTGTAGCTGGAGTCCCCTCACCTCTTAGTTACATAGCAAAGATTCAGGGACTCCAAAATGCATTTGTCTACTGTCAAAATAAAAAGTTTATGCGGTGCATTCTAAAATATATTTTTTTCCACTAGCTACAGAATAATTCTGAAATATTCACTGAAAATAAATTGGTAAATGCTTCTGTTTGTGCTTAGTTCATTAGTATTTCATTTCTCTCCTGATTTTCTTCTGCTGTTTTGCCGAGAGTATTGACTGAATTAATTGTTCTATTGTAGTGCCGAAAATTTACCTGGATAATACTACCTGCTCATAGGGTATTGGTTGCATCTGCTGCTAAGTGTCTGTCACTTGCAAAGCCACTTGTGTGTTGAAGGCTGCTGTCCTCTCTGTCACTCAGACACTCTGTTTGCTCACCCTCCAGTTACTTTTCCTAATCATCGTGATACCATACTTTGCTGAGTCTTACATTCCACCTTCATGGTGTCTAGCTCATAGCTCTTCCATGCTTGTTTTGTGCGCATCCTGACCTTCCAGTGTCATATCTAAATGCTAAATCATTTGATGACTGTTATACTTTCACAGCTGTTGCATATATGACAAATGATTGTAACAATCTAGATAGCTAGGATACTACCACGCTGAAGACAAGTATAAAAAAAATTTCAATAGGGAAAGGTTTCTCTTTTCTCTAGAGAAAAAGCATATTAGCTAAGTGCTTGCTTCTTCATGTCCTCTCCCACCTTTACTCTGTTGCAGTAAGTGCTAATAGAATTAACAAATTTTTTCTTGTAGATTAGAACTATTGTTCTAATCATATTTTGTTCAAATTATTTAAAATTGGTATGTCCAAGGAAAAATGAATATTGAGGGCTCTGTACCTAAAACCACAGCAAATAAAGGCCATTTTCCCCTCATTTTGGTACCAGCTTGCTTTTGCTGAGAGATATCCTACCAGTTCTCCATATAAGTTTATCAGATTACATTGCAAAGTGCAGTGTAAAAATTCAGCTGTAACCAGAATGGTTGCAGGTCTATAAACATACTGATAAATATGGTAAATTGCAAGTTTATTCTGAAATAAATTCATTCAGTGTTGGTATGTGCTCTGATCACATTATAGATATTCTTGTTCTCTTAAAACATTACTTATAGAGGTTTTTGGTTTTTCTTTAAATTCCAAATTGCTGGATCATTTCATATTTCCCCATTGATTACTTAAATTTCTCAAGAACAAAAAGGAAAAAAAATATTTTTTCTGTCTACGCATCAAAAATTTGACGTTTGGTTATTCTGCAGTTTTGTAATCTCATCATTTGCCCACTAATCTACAAAATTGTCCTTTTAAACATTCACCATTTTTGACTAAGGAAGTTAGTAAAAATTAACTACTTCAACTACTAGCTCTTCAACTAATCGTCAAACCAGAGGAACCTTGGCCAAAGTAAATTGAACAAGGCCACGTAAAGTCAGTCCTTCTTAGGCACAATGAAACATAATTTTCAAGCATACATAAAAGTAAGATCTTTTTTCTACCCTAAACTGATGACATTTATTGATGACTTGGAATGGGGAAAATGGAAAGGAATTGCTACCAGGGTATTTCTGTTTTCAGTCTGTACAGTTTTTTTAATTATTAAAGCTTTCCTTAAAGGCTTGAACTGAGAAATTGCAGTTAAGTTTTGTTTTGAATATTGCTGAAAATATTGTAACTATACTATATGAATACAGTGGGTGCCTTTCAGTAAAAAAGACATTATCATGTTGTTTATAAAGTCAGCAATTGACTAGATATTTCACCTACTATGAGGAGTGTATCAGATGCATTTATCATATTTGACTTGTCATTTCAATTAACAATCTCGACCACCTGTTTCTTTTCCAATGTATTATCCTGGATAAGGATAGCAGTGCCACTGCTTCTGTAGCATTTACTAGTTATTGTGTTTTAGTTAGTGCATCGTTGAAGGAAGGAAAAATGACTTTTATTCATGTTAACATTCTACATGAAATGGTATTTTAAATTTACTTTTGTGGTCCTGTACCTAAAGGAACTGGACTTAGTAGACTTCTATTCAGTCTAAGAAAAATAAAGGAAGAAAACCAAATCAATGTAGAGTTGTATGAATATGTGGAGGCTATCGAATTCCTTTGGCTTTGGCTGTGGTTCTGTTTCTTTTAAGCATTACTAAGGTTTTTACTTTTCTTTTGTGTTCACAATGCTCACATTTCCAATTTGCTCACTTTGCTTCTGACCTTGAAGATGCTTGCTACCAGCCCGATAGGAATGTGTTGCATTACAATATTGCAGTAGATGCAATTGCTGCACAGTGTATTTTCGTCATGGCATGCTCCTCCAGGGCTCCTAATTCTAGCTTAAGAAATGTTTATATTCCCCAGTGCCTTCTGATCTTAGGAGCTCTTACAAGTGCTTCAAAAGCAGTAAGAGATATTGAAAAAAACTATTTTTGGCATATAAATTATTTAAATGGACAGAATGATTGGAGATTATAAAAAGTATTATTTTATGACATTTATACATGCACGTGTACATGTTGTTGACATACAGGTAATATAAAAGCTACAATAACTGGCTGAGGTGTTTGACTTAGTATAAATATTAGAGTAGACTATTGATTAATGCAGGTAGCAGGTGAAGAATTATTTCAATAGCAACCTTGTGTAGTCAGCCATGGAAGAGCTTAGCTGTCATGGAAAATTAAACTGAGCCCTGTGGTCTCTCTGACTAAGGAGGTGTGTAAAGTTTGGATTGAACACCTGCTGGTAGAGAATAAAATATTCACCATAAATTGGGTGTCTGTAGTCACAGCTGCACTGTTGGTAAACCACACAAAATTACTTTTTGTATGACAAAGCTGATACAAAAGTTATCATTAGACTAAGTCTTCTGAAAGTATTTGATGTGACTACTTTAAAAGATCCTGGTTCTGGAGACACCTGCGTAATATTAATCCTACTGAAATCAAAGAGAAAATCTGTGTATGTAGTAAGACTATGACATGTTGGAGGCCTGAAATCAGATGACAAATACTTTATTAGGAAACAACAGATTTGTTTCTCTCCTTTGTGCTTCTCAGTTAACTTATTTCTAGAAAGTTGGTACACTAATGGAATCTGATTCACAGGAAAAATTATTACAGTGGTAATAAAAATATAATAAAAATATATTTTTGTTTTAATAAAGTATTGTCTTTTGTATAGTTCTCTGCTCTTTCACCCATAGAAGCAGTGGAATTCTTACAATTTTATACATGGTCAAATAGGAGATTCAAGAGCAGTGATTCTTGTAAAATATAGTTAATTAAGCAGCCCAGTATCAGTTATTATCATTATCTCCAAACATTTGATTGTTTACAGTAAGAAGCATATCTTTTTCATCTTTCTTATGGTGTGTACACAATACATGCAATTTTATTCAAGGTAAGTTATATAAGCATACAAGCTATATGAAAATATAGTGCTTAGTACTGACACAGTGCCTCTCAGTGCCTTAAGAAGACACAACAGCTACAGGAGATTTCCCACTTGATACAGAAAGAATAAAGAATGGGTACTATGGAGTTTGCCATCGTATATTGGGAATTTCTGTCTCAATATATCCACTTTCCAGCCCACTAATCTTCCAAGTGTAAATAGTAGGGAGTAAAAGGGCTGTAGGAAGCTTGGACAGAAGTAAGACCTAGGTTCTGTGCTTGTCTGGAGGGTTTCTAAGTCCTCTGCTAGCTAACCAACCCATAAAGGATTTACAAAGAAAAAGATAAATATGCTTTGAAACATTCTTATTTTTCTTCCCCAGCAGGGTTCATCTCCAATGGGGCTTCCCTAGCAGCTGCTTCTTTGTGCTGCTGTGGAGGTATACAGCCTCTATGCATACAGCCCTAGCACTTCTCCAGTTCCCTTGGGGTTTGCAGAGTTTTATCACAGGAGGAGTGGATTGGCTGTTTGTATCCAAGGAGGGAATTCAAGGAAGCTGCCAAGTCAGCTATTAGCAGACAAATGAATGACAGTATATATAGAGTTCATGTTTCTGGATGATGGAAATTTCATTAGAGTCTATTTCCACTATCAATTATTAAATAAATTCACTGGAGTCTTTTCCTTTCTTGCCTTACTGAAGACAAATATACTCTGAGGAACTGTGTGCTAACCCTTGTTATGCATGAGCAGATTTGGAAATAAGAGGTATTATATCCCTTTCGCGCTCTGGGGATTTCCTGAAGTGCTTCACTAAAATACTGTGTCAGATGCTTGTTTGTGCTTTTCAGGAATGATGTCAAAGGAGTACCAAACTGTATTAAATATCTAAAAAAGAGTTGCAAAATGGGTAATGGGGAGTAGCAAATTCTTAAACCATCAGGCAGACATCTGAGAGAAGTGCAACTGAGTAAAGAGTATGAAATTGGGGATTTAAAAATATAGCAGTCTCTGATATTAGGTGTTCCAGCAATTTTACTGCCTAATTGAAAGGAGAATATTAACACTAAAATGAAACTTTCAGATTCTTTCTGTGTAATCCTCAGGCCCTTTGTCCTTTTCTTTCTGTCTTCCTTTAGCTGGGTCTATACACAAAGACTTCAGAACTTAGCCTTATACGATAAGTAAAGTTCTGGACAAAAATTTATCCTCAACTGAAATACATATACCTAGAAATTTTGAGTTGGAATAAGTCATTCTTTCGAAAGGGAGCTCATGTTGTTCCATGTTATTTTCTCACTGAGGCTAGTTGTTCTGTTTCTTTCTTTCTTTTTTTTTTTTTTTTTTTTTTTTTTGGCAGTACAGTTGTTATGCTTAGCTATAACCCTTAATACGGTCAGCTATCATAGCTGTATAGCTAATATAACTCTAAATAAAACAGCTGTAAAGAAAGAAAGGGTACTCTAAGACTGAACCCCTTGCCTGCTGTGATGGTAAGAATCTATGGGAGTTATCTCAAGGCTGTGATTTGCTCATGACTCATGATGTTCTTTACAATACTGCAAAGGTAAACAGTTAGAAAGTTTTCTCACAAATAGTCTAAACAAAACAGCTTTGGTTTCCTTTAACATAATAATAAAAGAACTTTCAAATGGTACTTCGGGAGCAGTATTCTCCTGGGAAGCATCAGTGTAGGTCTTCTGAAGGATGTAGAAGAACTCAATTTTAGACCAGCTTGGTTTGTAATTACTGAGTAACAGACATCAGCAGGATTAAAATCATCCAGACTGAGGCATGAGGCTGGATGGCTGTAGACTCTCCTCCACAAGATGTAATTCAAAGCAATCCATGTCAAGCCTTTAGCAAGCTGCTACATTGCACAGAGTTTTAAATAAGAATACAGGAGAATTTCACTATGAGAGTAAATCAGTGCAAGGATTCCAAACATTTATTGCTGTCAAAATCACTGTATGCCACAGGGAAAAGGAATATGCATTAATCTTTACCAAAAAAACCCAACAATGAATAGGATGTACATGGTCCATGTATAAAAGAGATCCCTAAGAATTCCCTGAAATGTTTCAACAACTACTAGAAAACAAGCTAAGTTGAGAGGGTTCTCATACTTTCTGTGCTCTTATGTCTTAATATGTTAATACACTCTGCAAACACCTAGGCATTTACTCATTTGGATTTTTGCAAACTGAAACAAAAGCCCTTAGAGCCCAGACACAAGCTTGAAGACAAAAAAGCCAAGTACTGTCTGTGGCTAACAAACTAATCTGGAGACAAATCAACCAATGCTACCATCTGCCAAACACGGTTGTCAGTCCACTAGAACTTCCTGAATCTAGAGAGTAGCATGGATGTTTTTTTCACTGCAGCCTGCACCAGCTCATTTTCTAGTTTGTTGTCCTAAAAAAGTCTCTCGAAGTCCCCTGCTGCTAGTGATACTGCCCACTTTGCGTCTCTGGGTCAATAAGATGCCAAATTGCTACATGGCCGCCAGAGAAAATCGATGTAGACCCAAAAGATAGAAATGCTGTTGCCAAAGGTCACTAATACTACAGAGACTGTTGCTATTTGGGAATGGAGTTTTAAGAGGCAATCTAGAGAAATAGCCGTAGATGGGAAATGTCCATTTTGCTGTTCCTTCTCTGGCATATTGTACACATGCTTATGACAATACATGCATCGGTGATCTTTCTTTCTTCTCTCTCTTTCCTTAAAACAGCAATTGGCTGACACTAGTAGAAACCAGTGGCACTAGCAACATGGACTAGAGGTAGTCATAGCTTGATTTGGGGTGAGGAACTGAACGCAGTTCTGCTCATACAATCAACTCTTGTCCTGCAGGACTTCACTTTGTTCTGATTTGCTGGACTAGAGGTTTAAAAGATCTTATCATAGGTGTTGGGAAATCCTGTGACTGCATAACCTTTTGAGCTATCTATGCAGTTGCAAAAAAATGTTTGTGGCGATAGATGGAGACCAACATTTGCAGAAGTTCATCAGCCACATTCAGGATCTTTTCAGCTGAAAGCAACATGGATGGGACTTCCATTTTAGGATTGCTCTCTATTTTAACATTAATCAAATATTTCTGTCTGAACTGTCTAGACTGATATGTAGGCACTACAGTGCCTATGTCTTTTTGAAGAATTCCAGTGTAATCTACAGATAGTTTTCAATTTTAACATGAAATGAGCTGGGAGCACGTTGAAGTTTTCTGATGTATGGGCAGTATAATGAATTGCTGCAGCTCATCCTTGAGTTGTGATTAGTTAACATGGCAGAGATCTGTGTTTTTATATCTTCAGCCACAAAACTCAAATCCCTGTTTTCCAAGTGGGTAAAGTCTTATATTTAGTAATAGCATGCCTCTTAGCATTTGTCAATATACAGTCTCATTATACATCTGCTGTTCAATCTCCTCCGTAACACTAGCCATTGCAACATTATTTTGGGGTGCTAGATTATGGTGGAATGGACTCAAAACCATCTGAAGTTTGTCTTTCTCTCACCTCTCTTCTATTGGATGGAATGTGACAAGCATCAGACATTTCATGACCATAGTCACCTCTGAAGTCAGTGGGAGAATTTTAGCTGATTTGGCTGGATGTGAATTATCCTGCTCCTTCTCCCATTTCGTCATTGTATGTTACCTGTTGTTAGTATGTTATCTGTTGTTAGTATGTTAGTGCCACTTAGCAGAGCATGACTGTAATCTGTCAAATCTGTACTCCTGTTCTGGATTTATCCTCCATCCAGGCTTCTTTGAGTAAAGAGTCTGTTTTGGAATAAACCTGCATTGATTCTTTTCTGTGGTTTTACTGAAGGAAAGAGAGGAAAACAGTGTTCTCTAGGCACTGTAGGAGAAAGATACTAGCACTGTCAAATAGAGCACTCATATAAAGGAAAGCATAGTAAGAGCAACTGCTCAAGGAAAATGACTTATATTTGAGCTAATCTGTACTCTTTTAACAGTCTTTGTGGAACTTAGTTTACCAGGTTTTCCTAAAAAATAATAACCTTTGTTATCTGCAGCCCCTTGGTTAACCTGAACTGCTTATGAAGAAGAGCTGAATTCTGAATTTTTCTCAATAGGCTATGTTACCTGTTGGAGAAAATAAGGTAATGCAGACCAAAAGGGGACACTGTTTATTGTACTTTTAATGCAATTGGCTTCAGTTTATAAAGAAGATGACTGCAGAAACGGTGTGCTCCCTTATACCAAATTCTGTATATACCAAGTGAAAACAGGAGAGTGGACACTTAGCCACTGAGCAAAGCTTGGTGATTGCTATAACCAAGTAACATATTCAGTTCCTACTTTCATTTTTACTTCTCCAAGTATTTATGGATGAGAAAAGTGTGAATGACTTATCTTCTCTCTTTAAAATGAGGAGTTTTCAAAAGAACCAGAAAATGAGACAATACAATTTTTGTCTCATTTTAAACAGTGTGTCAGATGAAAAGCCTGGCAAAGTTATGTTTTGACATTGAAGATTGCTGATTATTTGGGAAAGATGTATTGTTTCTAAATGATTCATTAAGCTGGAGTTTAACTCTCATTTTATTCTACAATTCTTTATCCTCATCTCTCTCAGTGCAAATCACAACTTTAGTTTCTAACAACTGAAAGGCAGTTTTGACTAGTAAGAGTGATCCTTTGCTCTTTAGGAAAATGAGGAAAGATCAGATGCTGCACTTCTACTGTTAAGTGGCAAATTATTTGCACAACTTGGAAAATCTTGAAGACAATTAAAAGACCAATTGCCAGAATAAAGATTTGAAGCAAATGAAAAGAACATTACAATGCATATCTGTCAGAGAACCCACTGAACAAAGCAAATCATCCAGCAACAGAATTGTTATCTGTGTTAAAGAAAATCAAAATAGATTAAAGGGTCAAGAAAATAATGTCAAATGAATGGTCAAGGAAATGACAAAGCAAAACAAAATGCAAGTAATTTTCTGTTCTACAGTTAAACCTATGAAACAACTGGAAATTTCCTTGTAATTATGCAAATACATATGGGAAGAAAAGACTAGAGAAACTGAAAGACCTGAAAAAATCCCTGAAAGTTCTTCTGCTTCTGAAGTCAAATGGATGCAAAAAAAAAAAAAAAAAAAAAAAAGAAAAGTCCAGTCATCCCCATTATTTTCCTGTGCCATTTGAGATTTAGAATTCCCGATTCTTTACATTCTTAATGTATTTTAATCATCACTGGATAGTGATTTGTGTATGCTTGCTTAACAAGGACTATGATTTGAGAATTAAAAATGAGCATTCATATCCAAGACACATGGTCTTTACTGAGGAATGTCCTGTAATTTGTCACTTAAAATTTATAGAGGAACTAATTCTTATAAGCACATGAAATTTTGAGTATCTCAGTGAAGGATTTTCATGAGATAAGTACTTACTACTTTGAGGGATTTAATGAGCCTTTACATTTCTAAAATTGAACATTGAAAAAATGGAAGAATCCCAAACTGCTAGTTCCTTTGGAAAACATGTTCCTAACTGACAAGTTCTTGGCCTTGAGTTTGTAAATATGTGAAGGAGAGGGTTCTCCCTTCAACACTTCCTACGTATGCCCATAGAGGTTAACTATTTTATGTAATTCTCCTGGTAAACCACTGCTTGAATGGTGAATTCTATTAAAAAACACTGATTACCTATGAAAGCTACTTCCTACCCAAAGGGAAGGTGGAATTTTTTAGACTTCAAATCTGTGTGAAATTTTGCTGAGGTAAATAAGATCAGTATATTTATACTGAAGTTTAGCAAACATTGCTTAAATTGTACTATGTACTCAGTTTATCTTTTATGTTTGTATACATCTAGAAATACCATGCGTGTTGCATGTAACATGACTAAGCGTTGTACAAAGAAAAGTCTCAAACTTGGTAATGAAATCAGAAGGTTACTGTAAACAAAGGATGCAAGGGTTCTGGAAAGAAACTAACAGCAGGTCCAGAAGGTTTTTTTGTACACAACCTAACAGTACTTTCTTCTTAGTCATGTGCATCTCATTGAAGTTTCCCAAAGAAATGTATTATATGGACATTTTCCTGTTTAACGTCTAGCTTTTCTATTTTTAGTGCAATGGTTTCATGTACAAAACTACCAAAGGTCAGTTATCCAAAATTTAACTCATAATTTAATGAAAGACATGAATTTGATAAGTCAGTGCTGATAAGATTGAATTTCACAGCCACTTTGTTTTATGGGTTTGTTGTATGGTTGGTTTTTTTTTAAGGAACAATTTGATGCCAGCCTATTCATGCCAGGAAATCAGCTATAGCTTCTGATTTAGTTTAAATTGCATTTTATTTTGATGGGAATTGTCAATTTATTGTTTTGTGTGCTGTACAAATTTCGCTATAAACTGTTAAAATATTCAGATAGGAATCATTATCTCATATATGTGACAGATCCTTTATGTGTGCTTCAATTAAAATATTGATTAAGCATAATACGCAGTAAATGTTTTCTATGTGTAATGAGAACAATGAAGCTCTTTATGAGTAGAAAGTATGTATTAAATTGAAAATCAGCATTACTGATGAGAGACAGTCACAATTCACTGACAAGGCATATCTTGATTTTTTGGTGTGTGGTTCTCTGGCTGAACACAGGGTGAGGATGAGTTATGCTGCATCTACCCAAAAGTTCCAGAGAAATAATAATATTAAAAACAATAAACATCTTGGGCAAATGAAAATTGTTTTTCAACCCAGAACAAAGTACGTGGATTTTGGAAATATTTAAAATGGTTAGCTACAGATACAGTTAAAAATAAAAAGTTGCTGTTTTCAAACACCAAAGCAAAACAGCTGGCTTTTTAGAACATTTACCTTTTAAGATTTTGTGGGGTTTTGTTTTCTTTGAGTGAACTTCAGATTCCCAGACATGTTTCAGAGAGTCCCAAATGTCATGCTTTTAGTAGAAGAAGTAGGTGGGAGATAAGATTCCACAGAATTTTTACCATGTATTTCTATTAAGTGCTTTTTTGGCCACTTCACCTATGATCTGTTTGCTTTCCTCTAATTTTTGCATTTAAATAATGGAGTTCTCTCCATCTGAAGTCCATGGAGATATCCCTTGAGTTTTTAAGAAAGCTCAGGGGGGAAAAGATGTTTGCAAAGAAGTCTAGTTCCACCTCTCTGCTCTCCAGACACACTTAAAGTCCAGAATAGCATATTTCTATTTAATTGAGCTACTGTGGAGTAGGAACTCCAGACAGAAAGTTTCCCAGGAACTCCATCAGGATGGTTTCAAGTTAAGAAAAGGATTCAGCTGGAAATTATGACAACACTTGGCTAAATTGCTGAATCTTTTGTAGCAATCTGGGGAAAAAGGGGCATCCAATCACTAGCAATTTCAAAAAGTCAGAAAGAGAAAGAAAGATTGTGTCTTAATATTGAAATTAATTTTTTTGTTGAACCTAAGAAAATATTTTGGGGATATTTCAGGTATTAAAGTTAAATCAGTGAAAAATTTGAAATAAAATGCCCTTTCAAACTGGAGGAACCAAGTATTTGCCTTTAAAGCTGAAAATAAAACTTTCAGATTTGGAGGAAAAGGGAAGGAAGTTTCTCTCCTTCCTCAAATGAACAGATTCTCTGCAAATTGATATAAGTTGTTCCCTCACAGCTGAACTGAAAGTATTTTGCTGGCAAAACATTTATGTGAAAAAAAATCTACCTTCATGAAGTATCTTTTCAGGTTGAAAAAGATCACATCAGGATATTTATTTCCTAAACTGCAGTCTCAATACCTCAGAATACAAGGACTTAATAGGAAAGGGAGGACAGACTGTAGACACATCTGGTTTTTTCTTATGTTCTGTCTCTAATTTTGGTGGAAAAAAGAAAAAAACCTGCTTTTAGGCTTACATGCTATTTTCTGCCTTGGGTGAAATGAAGCAAAGGTTTCTATAACCGCATTAAAATAGGCCTTATAAGAGAAATATAAGTTCAATGATGAGGGTAGAGTTACAAATCAAACACAATAATCATCAAATTGTCATCACTTCAGGACATATCATACCCTTCATCTGCATCCTTTGTAATTGAATAGAGCTGCCCATATACTCTGAGGGCAGAAAATGGCTGTGAAATACTGAAATACTTGCACATTTATTCTCTGGAGATTTATGGGCAATTCAAGAATTGATTTTCCCTTAGTGAAAGTAATGGTTGTATTATTAGAATTTAAAAAAAAAAAAAAAAAAATTCCTCTGTTGGTTTGGCTCAGTCCTCCTTTGGATCTAACACCAAACAGGACACCATTACTGAACTTGATTACTCAGGAAGGTACCTACTTGCTCCCTGTTGTTCACCAGCTATACCAGTGCACATGGAATACATTAAGCAGGCTATCTGCAGTATCTTGGAACTGATGTTCTCCTGTCCTTTCACTGCTAGAGAGAAAAAAAAGCTGCCTGAGAAAACCAAGTGGATGGAGCTGCTTGGGAAAGAGCAGCATGACCATAATCCACCGAGAGAAATAATGAAGCCAGCTGTTACACGCAATGACGCAGTATGATTTCCAGAGGCTGGGCAAAAATTCTTCAAATAACAATCACAGACAGTAAAACTAAGTAGGTGAACATGAGCTCTCACTCTGCATATTAATTTCACCTGAAGGAATGCAATCAAGATTGATAGTGGCACTATATGGGAATGATTCTTACTACTAGGCAGGTTGGAAGAAACACTTCTGGTTCATCCACCCTTCTTTCACTGTAGATAAATCAGTTGAAGCCGCACAATTCATCTGTATTTTGGATGGCCTAAAACATTAGCTTTGCTCAGCATCCAGGCTCTACCTTGAAACTCTGTGGACAGAGAAGCCAAAAAGTCTGTTTTTCAAACTCTCAGGATTAATCTCAGTCTGAGGTCCTATCAGCACTGTGTAGTACAAATATTAGGCCATGA
The DNA here is from genome assembly GCF_030463565.1 of Pelecanus crispus. Lineage (NCBI taxonomy): Eukaryota > Metazoa > Chordata > Aves > Pelecaniformes > Pelecanidae > Pelecanus > Pelecanus crispus. Next base: position 20,495,065 of record NC_134647.1, read on the forward strand.
GCACTATCTATAATGCTTTGAAATTTTAGATTCTAGTTTCATTTCCAAGCAATTAATGTTTAAAAAATATACATTTTATGACGTGTGGTGAAATCAGCAGCCTGAATATTGCGAGTGATGTGAAGGAGAATCACAGAACAGTGATATAGCATCTCACTTACAGCTCTCCTTGAATTTCATCTCGATCTAAATGGGACGAAATCTCACTTCCAACGAAATCTAAAAGATTTTTAGCTCATCATTTCTTTCTGCTAATATAATTTCTAAACCAATAATAATGCTTTGGTGGTGTAAGCAGTTGCTTATCTAAATTAACTTTAATTTTGGATCGGATTCTTTTCAAGGTTGAATGGAAATAAAACATTTAAAAGAAAAGTGTTCGCAGCACTAATTAGTGCTGTGTTTTCTCTGTGGCAGGTTGACTTCTCTGGCTAAGATTTCTTGTGGTATTGATTAAGACTTTGTTTGCACAGTGGCAAGTCCAGTACAGGAAACAGCTTTAACCAAAAAGAGAATTCATGTTAGGCAGGATTACACTCACTTGCAAAAAGATTTTATTCTGAGTTACATCCTTATGGTTAATTGATGTGTATTCATGAGATAATAGAGACACTTTAGTTTAAAGAAATAAGAAAGGTAGTCTTCATTGACATTAAAAGCCATATTTAGCTAAAGTTTTAATTTGTCAAATCTTTGCATCTCATACTCTAGCTGCAAAGCTAACAATGTAAGCATTCCAGTCAAGGTTACGTAGGTTATGTTCATCTGAGTCACTGATATGTTCTTATTTAATCAGATTGATTTTAACTAAGTTGTAAACAAATGCAAATTTGCTAGAGTGTAAAAAAAAGGCTTTAGTTTTGAGTGTTCTGCCCTGCCACTTTATAGATTCATGTTCAATTTCTACTTCACAGAAGCTCAGTTTCCCTGCCTTGAGTTGTGAGATATAAGCAGAGCAGGAGTTCTGAAAGTGATTTGCCTTATGAAGTAGGCAAATCCATCACAAGAAAAAATATTGCTTGCCTTTAAAGGCATCCTACCAGCAAGAAATAAGGTTGTTGTGAAAAGAAATTTGAGAGGGGATGGGAGGTGGGATTGTTGTTTACTGCTTTGATACGGTCTTCTCAGAAAGAGGATTTATCTTTCCTGTCTTTTAAACCAGTGCCGTTTTCCTCCTACAAGGGTCTTAAATTAAAAATTGGGGATTTGGGCTTTTTAGATTGGTTGATTCTTTGGTTGGCTTGTTTCTTTTTCTGGAGATAGGTCAACTAATAGAAGAAAGCTCTTACCCCAAAATCTTGGTTAGAACTAGTTTCACATGCTTTAGGTGAGACATAATGTCTGTGTGGTCGCTATTGTTGCTGCTTACATTGTAAGGAAGAATTTAATCTTAAATTTCTGCAAATATTTTTTCCCTTCACTTCACAGAGAATGATATCCTAAGTTCTCCGTATAACCTCTTTGTTCTGGCAAATTTATTTTAACAGTAAGGATGAACTAACTTGGTAAAAAAAATATTGGTTGAGTGTCAGGTGTATTGCTGAACTTGTCCTCTCTTGTAATTTTCAAAGTGAAGCTGTAGAAATAGTTTCTAATAATCGAACTTCTTACCAGTAACATTGTGCACTGTGTGTCATCTGTATCTGCTACGGGTACCTAACTGCTTGCTATATAAAAGAACATGAAGACATTTCTCCAATAGAAACTTTGGTAGCAATAAAGGTACGCGTTAGTTTTGGATTATTGCTACATATAAAATCATGAAGACAACTTTACTCTTTGATTAATACAAGAGTAAAATATGTTTGCATTTTGTCTTCCCAATCCCAAGAAAGTGACACATTACTGATGGTTTGGAAGTCTCCAGCAGAGCTTACCCTTTCTCTTAGTATTATAATTTAAATAAAAATCAGTCATTGGAGAGGGAACAGGTTGCCCTTTTTTCTCACTTTCTACTACAAATTGACTCAGTGCTCTAAAATTACTGTAGTTCTTTCTGATTATTTCTCATGGCTTGAACAATTCGGCATTTCACTTTCCTGGAAAAAGGCAGTTGTGAGAAACAAAGAACCTGACACAGTAATGACAGTGAATCAACAAAAGAGGAAACTGCTGTGCTTGCTCTTTTCCTTACTTGCTAATCTATATTTTCCAAACTGAGAAAAGGTTACAAAGTGTATAATGACTGTGCTTTTACCTACGCACTGCTGTTGTGTATATAGGGATTGCAATGTCGTGGGAGTATGACCACAATTCTGATGCATGATTTCACAATTTATCTTTAAAGAGCTTAAAAATATTTTCCTGAGGTCTGTCTTAATAGCATTATATAGCATTAATAAAAATAAAGTAGTATTATAGCAGTGTGCTGTATTTGAAACTGACTTGATGCACTAGCCAAGGGGATTAAAATATGATTTTCATCCTGACTGAGAATTCTGTTTGCATCATTGGCAAAATACAGTCATAAAATTAATTCAACAGAAATCAGATACTTAGGTGCTTACATCCTATCACTTGCTTCTGAATTTGGTGCCCAAGTTGGCTGTGAAAACAAATGTAGAGCTGGAGGGAAAAGTAAACTGCATATGTGATTTGAGGACAACAGATGGTCCAGAATGGGGAAGTCAGTAGGAAGATTTTTTTAGATCTTAAACTATTGATATGTTAGCACATATCACACATGATAACACCAGGAAGCTAGAGAGAACTCATTGGAATAGAGGTCTGCAATCCCAGAGGTATGTGGAGTCCTGGATTACTTACAGAAGTAGCTCCATTAAATGAATTCCCCATGGCCAACATTATCAATTAAAAAGTAAAACAGATCAAATGACAATACATGATGTCCTCCCTCCAGCAATGATGCAATATAAAGAATGTTTATAGAACCTATGAAATGTCACATGTTAAATTTATATTATATGCATATTATTTATACATAACATTTATATTATGCCCAGGTACACAGAAAGCAAAATTTTTAAATGATAGAAACGTTTCCTAGTGTTTTATATCACTTTTTAAACTTAGAAGGAGCTTAACTATGGTCATTGGAAAGAAAATATCAGCAAAAAATCAAAATAAAATTTCATTAGATAATCTGAAGCAAGCCTAAGAGAAATCCTGAAATAGACATTATGGATTCATGGAAATGTAAAAAAAAAAAAATTATAGAATCAGTATGAGGAGGCCATGTGGTCTGTATGGCCACTATTGTCAAAATACTGGAATTAGGAGTTGTGATCAGGTACTTCTCAAACGAGGCCAGTGTGTTTTCCTGTGAGGGAAAGGTGCCATTCACACACATTCATACTGAATCAGGTGTACATCAACTTGACTTTCAAATGGACATGTTTTATGTTCCGGCAGCGATGTGATGTATTTGAAACCAGTGAAACACAATGTAGGGGCTTCCAACCAGATCATATATTGACTGTGTAATTTCACTTGCATCACTGGTAAAATGATGCAAGCTCCTGTCTAACCTATCTGCCACAATGGTCAGCGGGGCAAAAAGGAGCAGATATGTTCTAGGCCCTTTCTAGAAAAGCCTTAACATCCCTTGTTATCACAGTAGAAAGGATTAGGTAGTACTCTGCACTCAGTCTCATTTCAATAATCTTCAGCTGAAATATTCTGGTTTTCAGAATACACTGAGCTTTTGGCTGCTCATTATATCCCACAACTCATATGTATGATACATAACCCAGTCTGTGCTCATCAGCCTCCCCTGGTTTGATATATACAATTTATTATTTCATCTCATATGTGAAAAACAGGGACACATGGATTTTTTTTTTTTTATTGGTCAGAGGAAAAACAGTCTAGTTTTTCTGTTTGATTAAAATGCTCAAATCTGACTTTTCAAGGAGGATTTTCTAGATCTGTAAAGTCACATAAAAAACACGGAAGCACTTTTAACTTTTAAGACTGCTGTAAATGTCTAAAACCTTTATCAAACACATGCATCCATCTAAAACATTCCGTTAAATGCTTCACTGGTAAATGAAGACAGTGGCTTGCTAAATGCTTTAGAGCTGTTACAATCACGTGGAAATAATTGCTAACAACATGACACTTTGCCATTGACAAGTCCAGCAGACAGCTCTGGGGAAAATAATTTGCTTTACTCTGATAAAGTACTTTTGTAAAATATCTGATCACTCTACCAAGCAAAAAAGCATTGCAGAGGTGTTAAGCAGTAGGAAAATACATGCCCAAATACACAGTTTAAAGAGCTGCAAATAAGAGGTGGGAGAGTGGAGTAGTAAGGCATGAAAGAAATAATTCAGTCAGAAATGTGTCCTTTAAGTTTTCCTTTCCTTTCTCTTCTTTCCTTTCCTCATCACTTCCAAAAGAAATTTGAAAAGTAGAAATAAATTATTTTTATACTGTGAATGCTGAACATCTACAGAAAATTCACCTTCATGACTATAAATCTGGGAGATGTGATTTTCAAACATAATTCACAGACTCTGTTACACAAGTCCCAGAAGGATACCTATGGACTAGCCAATGAAAATAGAGCCAATTGCTATCAAGCATCATTTAGAAAGCATCGGAGAAAGTAAAAAAATCCGTATCTAATTACCCATTACAAGTGTATTTAAAATGACAAAATTTTTTTTTTCTGTTTAATTCTAGACACAGTGTAAATTTCTTTTGTTATCTGGTGGGGTTGCACTATGGATTCTCAAAACTCTACCTGCTTCTATCAGACACATGCTTATTTTAGTCTTAAAAAAGCTTGTACAGGGTGCAATCGCATTCTGTAATTCTAAGAGAGGGTTAAAGTTGTCACCCTCTTTTTATTATTCCCAATAACTATTATTCTGGGTCAATACATTAATTTCAGCATATCTATATAACTAACTACCTTTTGTTCAATTGTAATATGTTCTAGTGGAAGGACACATTACTTTGTACACTTCAGACCTTTAGACTACCAGTACTTAGTTATATTTTCCCACATATGCTCTCATTTTTCTTTTTCTGATTCAATCCCTGATAAGTAGGTCATAATTTATCAATAAAATTCAGCTCAGCTCACTTTTAGCACCAGATTAAGTGATCAGAATTCAGAAGTATTCAGCTCCCAGACAGAGTGAGCCTTTCTGAAAACCTGAACCTGATTTATGTGCCCAAGTATGAAACTGACTCTAAAGTTCTAGTAATTAATTGTTCCTTTGCCTCTGTATTTTGGCATGAAATATACTGAAATACAGGATGACCACACAAATCAAGGGGACATTGGATCCTAGATAGTAAAGGTATATTGGATCATCTCTGTGGCATTATTAATCACATGTAAAATATGAATATGGCCTGTCCTGTTGCTGAACTTTCAGCAATCTCAAATAGTATCATATCCTCTTTGCTTATTCCCACAATATATTTAGTGTAATTTAGGACTATTGCAGTAGCCATCTAAGCTACTTAGGACAATTTAAGAACCATGTGTCTACTGAGCAGAGGTTTCCATGCTAGATATGTACTTCTGGCTTTCATGACTATCCCCATCCTAAATTTTTATAAGTCCCATTTACTGGGGTCTATGGAACCCCTGCTTTGATCCTCACCCAGGGAATAAGAGCTAAAAATAGCTTTTCATGCTTTCAGTCCTAGCCTCCTGGTTCAAATCAGCATTTGGAGAACTGAATAAGATTTATCAAAAGATAGACAGAACTTCTATACCTATATTTCAGTATTTTGTAGGCAGCCTCCGTGTTTCTGAGCTCTAATTATCAGTTTCACAGCAGTTAGCCTTTATTTTATTAAGGATTAAATATTTCCAAGTTGTAAACACGCTCAGCCAAAGATTTTTCTTACCCAGAAACTGTCCATCTTTTACAGCTATTTTGGGCTTTGGGGAGCTCACAAATGGAATTGAATGTGATCTATTATGAAACATGCTGTTAAAAATAAAATGTTAGAAATAGCACGTTTCTATCTAGCAGGGAATGATTGATTATTGCAGCGTATAAAAATCAGGATGTTAGCAGAATAACAGTAAAGAATGACATTACAGTTACTGCATATAAAACCAGAATCTTTTGTTGCTTAAAAGGATGTAGACTTTCCAAAACACTGAGGTGGCTGCCTAGAAAATATTTTAAGATGTAAGTACAGAAATGGTGATATTTCTTATGGCATATCAGATTCATTTGTCTTTTTTTAGACATATTTACAGCAGTCAGTTTTTCAAATACTTACACTGAAGTATATCTACTCTGTTATTTATCATCTGCTGTTGTGAAACCTTTTCTCATCTTAGAAATATCTGACAGCAAATTGTTCAGAAAATGATTTTTAAAAGCCAGCTTTCTTACCCTGATATTATACTAAACCTTTCTGTCTTCCTTTCCTCAACATGAAAGAAAAGAAATAGTGCTAAAAATCAGACAGTGCGTTTAACATTAGCTGGTTTAGTTAATACCTACCTTTGCATTTGTGGGGGTAATTACACTCTTGATTCCAACTTGTTTGTTCTAACTCTATTCATGACATCATAACCGTATCTTTGGGGCAAAAATCAATTTAATACTGGAGCAACTATTAGATCCTAGTACCACTGAAAGTTTAGTTAGGGTATCCTGCTCTGCTGCTCTTGTAGTGCTGTTACTAAGAACCAGAAAAATGTAAACAAGGTTCATCACGGAAGTGAATAAAACACACCACCAGACTTGAAAACACGCTACAATTTCTGCCATAAGGCCATCCTGTCTTGGTAATGGAACTTCATTGCCTAGTTAAATATGCTATTGTTAAATATACATCTCATAAATATCTGTGGAGTATTTGAAAGAACAATGTAAAAACTGGAGAAGCTACAAACCCTGATTTTTACAGTATCTGTGTCTTTTCTATAATAAGAAAGTGCATGAACTAGGAGTGTAGTTTTACCACTAGCATAGATGATCATAATCTACTGATCTCAGTCAAGTTTTTCCTCCCATGTCACAGGTGAATTTGACCTTGTATTCAGTATGTAATATTGTGCAGCCAAACAAATAATCATGAAATGCACATAGACAGCCATGGTGAGTTTTTGTTAGACAACTTTCAGAAGTCATTTTTTATGGAAGTTGTTTTATTTGTATGTTTCTTTACTCAATTTTGTCAAGTTGCCTAGCACAGAAAGTGATGGTTATGGGGAAAGCTCCTGTGCATACTCCCCAGCAGTATGGAATTAACAAGATATCTGATATTCTGAATTGAAATTCTCTTTCACATTCATGCACTTATAAGCACATTTCAAAGGTGACATTTCTTTCCACACTCTCTCATAGGCTTTGTGATATATTGTACTTCTTTTTGAAATTGAAAAGTAGATACACGAACCTATACAGTTTCAGCATTTTCATTCAGGGGTTTATGAAACAATTTGAGACTGAAATGCTGAAGATTCTGCTATCGCTATTTCTAAAATTGAATCTATGCCATGTTGGGAGCATATAATCTCATGACTGATTTCTGTGAGCAAGCATATGAATGTTAAAGGGAAATCAGAACTTTATGAGTCTGATGCTTTCAAGAAATGTAGAAGCTCTTCACCAATACATTTATTTATCCTTAGGAATAATTATTATTAACTTGTATCATTATAAGGACAATGGTTTCACCAAGGCCTTTCTGTCACAATGTGTTTTCTATCACATCTGCATCTTCTGAATCCTTTTCCCCAATGTGATCACTTCAGTGTGCCCCATGACATTCCATCCTCAGTAGAATATAACAATAGTAACTAGAGCTGGATGGAATTTACAGATGTAAAACTTTTCTATTGAAAAAAGTTTTTAATTGGAATAGAAATTTTCTTCAATCGGAATTAGGTACATTTTGCTAAATTATCCACTAGAAAGTTTCTCAGCATTTTCTAAATTGAGAGTTACATCTGTTATTCCAGAATGACTTTTCATCTCAAACTTTTAATGAATTATAGTAAAGAATATGTAAATCAAAAACTTGAGGTTAAACCAAAGCAGATTGAAAGTAGTTAAAATGTTTCTACTGATTTACAGTTTGCAGCTTTTGTGGAGATTTTGACTTTTTGTCCCAATTTACAGTGGAAAGATTTTTTCTTTTTTTAATTTCAAAAGTGTTCCCAAATTGGGAAAATTATTTCCCACCTGGTTCTAATAATAGTATGTTTGAGTGGGTTGTGCTTTCAAACTTACTGTGTCTGAGTGCTTTGCCAACAGTTAAATCAGGGTAACCTACCTTAAGTTCTTAAAAGGACTGGCTCTTGTATAAGTGCACCAGAAAACTATATGAATAAGAATAAACTCACAGCCAGTGAATTGTCCCCCATTGGCCAGAGAAGACTGAAGTTTACTTTGCCCCTTGGATTAAGTTGGACATTTTTAAAAATGATTGTTAAAGAAAATAGACCCCTAACCTAGCCCATCTCTGAAGTTTTTGGAGTTGCCTGCGCACAGTGGAGAGCACAGAATATTTTCAGAAGAGATACTGATATAGAGTCAGTTCACTGGCAAATTGAAGAGGTAGCTGGTTGCTGAGCATCTTTAGTCAGGGTTGTATGGTTGAGACACAATGGGGCTCTTATATTACAGTAGCTATTCCTGGTTTTGTGGCTGTAGTTGTGGGTACTGAGCAGTTAAAAAAGAGGACGCATGAAACAGAATGCTCTTGTGCCTCTAGCTCTGGAAGATGTCAGTCTAGTCCAGATCCAGTTTCACTTTCTACTTTAGAAGGTCAGGGACAATTTAGTTGTGGCAGAATTAAGAAATAAAAGAATTTGGTTAGGGAACTTAAAAAAATAAACACAAACTCTGGGTCTTTTGATTGTTGGTGTCTATTTGTGTATTTGTGTGAGAGAGGAAACAAACCTTTCCAGCTTCTCTTTTTAAGCTAACAAAATCTGTTTCCTAGTGGTTGTATCTGAAGTATTTAAACACAAAAAGGAAAACTGTTGCTCTCAATTTTTTTTCCTAACATTTGAGAGTCTGTTTCTTTTTTGCCTCCGTCAAAGACTTTTGGGGAAAAAAAAAGAATTAAACTCTTGCTCATCTAAGCAGGTTTCATTTTTTATGGGTTGTATATATTCAAACAAATCTGTTCCTCTCTTTCAGGATGGTGGGTTTTCTTGTCAAAATGCTCAAAGATCTGTTGCTCTCTTTAAGCTCACTGAGAAAACTGCTTAAGAGATTTAAAACTCCATGTGATCATCTGTTAGTATATACATTTTTTCTAAGGTACATGAATCTTACAATTTGGGGTCTAAGGCATTACAACTTCCTTCATCAGACAAAATTGCTGTAAGAAAATTATTAGAAAAATCTCATCAAAATATATGCATCTCTGATCATCACAAATGTACATTCAGAGTTTGAACAAAATTAATTTTTAAAGTATGAATCACTCAGTGTATTTGTATGATAATAATCCAGTGCAGTAACATTAATATAGAACTTGCTTTTAAGTGCCATGAAGTGATTTTTAACAGGATTTCAGGCTTCTGTTTAGTCAGCAGAGATGTCTTAATAATATATATTTCATAAATACATTAAAGCACCTATAAAAAGATTAACTTTACTGGCTAGTGCACATGGTAATTTTTTCAGGCTCAAAACTCCTCTCTTTGTAAAGAATAAAGCGTGCAGTTACCAGTTGAATTTATCCAAAAAATCTTGTACTGGGAGAAGAACCTTGAAGATAATCGGGAAATATAACAAAACCTTCTCACTGCCTGCCATGTCTGTTACCTGGAGCAGAGTTTTCTTGTTACAAAGAACATTGGTGTCCAATGAAAACCGGACTTGAGAAGAAGGATTTAAAAAGCCACATTTAAATGCCAGTCATGCTGAAGTCTGTGAGAGTTTTGACAGTGCTATACTCCAGAAGTTGTATAATAGGAGACCTAGTCATGGACCAGGGCCTCATTGCCCTGGACACCTCTTCAAGACTGGATTTCATTCTTACTGTTGTACTAGCCAGTTGTCAAACATTTTTGCAAACACTCTAATAGAGGGGTTTGGTTACACCTTTAGTCTTATTTAGAAGTTTTATTTTTAATGAGCAAGTAATTATGGCAAAAGCACAGGACAGAGGAACTTCAAATACATGTAGACTAAGATAAGCACTTCTTACAGCTGCCCAGTGACACTGAATCTCTAGTATGCTACATTACTGGAGTACTATGAGAAATATACCTTATTCTTTTAAAAATCTAACTATACTTTCATACTTCCTTTTTTTCTTGCCCCAGCTGTGTCCCTGTCTTCCCAGTGTTGAGTAGGAATTTAGCTTATTTTGGGGTTCAGTGTCATTTTTTATTTAATTCGACTTGTTTGTTTGTGGAGGGTGATAATTTTTGATCTGTTCATCCACTGACATGACAGTGACTTAGTGCAAACCATGAAAAGACCATAGATTTCCCCTGAAATTACTTAAGACACATTGCTAAGAATCATACCCTATGAAATCAAAATTATGTATGTTACTTACCCTTATAAGCAGGGCTAAGATACTGCTAGGCTTAAGCTTCATGTCGTAAGTATTACTGCTGGAAATCCAATCATCCTCACTCCATTGGAATGGAGTTAGTCTCTAGTAATAATATTTTTCAAGGTCTCATAAACAGTAAATTAGCTCTGGATTTGCAGAAAATTCATTGCTCATTGTGCTGTGTTCTACCAAATTCCAGCTGTTCATATGTTTCTACTAGGAGAAAAAATATTTTGAAAAACTTACCCTATTTGTCTGTATGCCTATATACTAGACCAGCGGATGTTAGGAAAGTATTTTTGTTTGTCCCTGTTTTCCTTATGTTATTCATAAAAGCACAGTCTGAGGGTATTTAAGAGCTTGTCTAGTCCAGCTCTCTGATGAGGGCAGGATCAGCTGTATCAAATTATTCCTGACAGTTTTTTGTACAACCTGTTTGTGGGATTCTCCAGTGCTGAGGGATTTACAGTCTCCCAGGGAGTTTCTTTCCCGGGGTAATCTATCACAAACTGTATTATTAGATTTTTTTTTTTTTTAAATGTCTAACCTAGTTCTTCCTTACTACTTTTGAAACCTATTATATCTTCTACTGTTCCATCTTATACTATTCCCAGTCTAGATAGAGAATAGTTTATTATATTTCTCTTTGTAACAACTTTTACATATATGAAGACTGAGATAATTGATCTTGAGTCAGTGAGAAGAATCAGCCCTCCTTCTCTTTCTCAAGGAGGATGTCAGTTTGTTGTAATTTCATGGTTTAATTTCAGTGTTTGTTTTTCTTGCTGCTTTCATTTTTCCCTTTGCTGAAGCTTCACCACTGACGTCTGCCCAAGGTCCTGTAGCCTAGTGCGAACCTAGTGAATGCTGAAAGAGCTTAAGGAAACACCAGGCTTACTCACCTTTAGGCATATGTGCTTGTGCCTGTCCTGCTCCACAGAAAGGTTTGCTGCTCAGCGCATAGTTCCACTATGACAAGCATGCTTTGCCGCATGCAGATAGCACACACCAGATAGCACACACCAGAAGCACAGCTGATATCATCAGAGATGCTGAAATGTGAAGTCTGACTTTTAAATCAATCCCATTTGTGTTGAGTGTGTTTTCTCAGCATTCTAATTTTATCACATCATGAATGCTCCAGCTGGAAGCAATGTCTGACAGTTGATTTGAGGAAATTTTATTTTATTTTTAAACTCAGAACAGAATAATTGTAGTCCTGTTCAGCCAAGGTTCTTATAAAAATTTTAAGGACAATATTTATGGAGGGTTTTAAGGCTTAAATAGTTCTGAATCTTGAGATTGTATTGTGGGTTTTCCTAGGAATGCTATGTTTTCTATGACTGTTACAAACATTTGCTGCAGTGTCCACCTGTGTTGCATGATCTACTCTGCAATTTAAAAATAAAATAAAAAAAAAGTTGTATTAAAATACTTTGAAATTTTGAAAATTTTCATGGGTTTTTTTTCAGCAGTCATGCAAATGTTCAGGTGCGGAAAGACAGACTATGGTACATCTATGTGTGAGTCTGTGGTTCTGAGTACAGACAATGGTCATTGGTAAGAAATCTTCAGACCAAAAGAAGATTCTGAAGTTTGTCTCAGAATCTCTCAAAGCACCAAACATTGGTCTTGGACTGAGATTACTGGAATAATTAATTATTTACATACTCTTTGCCCAGGACTACTTTAAAAAGAACACTTACCCTGTTCTCAGACTGTGCATCACCAACAGACAATCTGAATTTACCACCATTTAGGACAGCTGGGATAAGGAAAAATGAAACCCCAAATTAAATTACTTAACTATTAATAATAATCTTTGAGGGAATATGCAAAGTAGAGCCCTAGCACAATACAATATTGATATTATCTGAAACTAATGGTTTTTAATGGATACACTGGGTCACTCTCGGCAGTGCAGAAAATGAAACTGCAGGCCTTCTACCTCCAGAATAACTTGACACAAAACAATTTATGTGGCATGTTTGACAGGGTCAGTGTATATGGAGAAATTAGACTGTAATGAACTACTGTTTCTACTTTTGTACTTCAAAGCAAACCCATTTTTTGAAGTTGATCTCAAATGTCAGTCTCTGACATTCACAAAAATGTCTTCAAACTCAAAAAATTATCTACTTTTCTTATGTATTTCTCACCTATTTGACTAGAGCTGATGACGATGTGTTTCCATTCATTGCAGCTCATCAAGAAAAGATATTTTCATCTATGGTATCTCATTCTTCAGGCCAGTGTGTTGATTCTTGACTTGTAATGGTGAAAATAAAAAATTAACATTGTTATAGTCAGTTAAATTACACTGATGTAGACAGTGCAGATGAATGGAGAATCAGTTCTGGTTCAACATTTTCTTGTAACTACAAGAATTTCTGCACCATAAGTCTAGGATCATTTCTGAGCTTGGGAACATTCTAGTCTGTACTTTGTTTTGTAGCTTGGACCACTACCATCTTGGCAGGAAAGTTTTACCTTTCCTGAACAAATATCCTGTCAGCATACCGCAGCCTTGGCTGTAACCTCTGCCACTTCTGAAAATAAAAACACAATCCTGTCTTAAAGACTCTCCCTCACTTTATCTTTCCACTTAGCTTTTCATGTAACATTGCTGTGATTCTTTAAACAAGCAGGGGCACATTTATGGAGGGACTAGACTAAAGGACCTCTTAAAAAGCCATAAACTCACAAAGCTAGATGAAAACAAACTGTTCACTGTGGTATGAAAAAGATGTGGTTCAAAAAAGTATATTGTGCTATTCCAGCATAGTATCAGACTGTGACTTTTACATAAACTATATTTAACATGAACCATAAAATAAAATAAAAAAACCCTTAATATTTTTAATTTCTTTTTCCTTATTCTGTATAGTTAAATTTTCATAATACTCAAGAAGTCGTCTTATTTATGGCTTAGTGAGGGAGGACTGAAAGACAGATGGTGCTGTACAGAGCACTCTAATTGCAAGCAGTTCCACCTCTGGCCTGTCTCGAAAACTTCACAAAGTTCAGCAGAGCTCTCTTTCCAGCTGTCACATGAAAACTCTTTTGAAAGCTACCAACAGCTCTATATTTTAGTGTATAGTCTATTTTATCTAACTTTAGAGCCAGTTGGGAAAAATATCTTTCAGTTAAAGAAACACTGCAATTTCTGAAGTTCTTAATCAAACCTAGATGAACACTCTACTCCTTGTAGTAAAACTATTATTAGGGAAACTCCTTCCACATAGGGGCAGAACCCTGCTCTACAATTTCTGCTGTGCTAGTCAGTCTTATTTTCTTCTAGTTATATGTGACCTTACTGCCACTACCTTCCTCTACAGTTGTGTCATGCAGGGGCATGGATAAGACTTGCTTTCTTTCACATTTGTGATCTCTAAGCACATGCCAAGGAATGGTCACTCTGGACAGAGGTTCCTTATACTTGCTGTCACATCCAGAATGCCTCTAAGCTCTCATCTAGAACTCCTTGAAACATCTCATCTACACACCTTTAACAATAGCTGTAAGATATCCAATGCCAGGCAAACGTAGGGGAGGGAGAGGTCATTCCTTTCACAAAAGGAAGAGAATCACATTCTGAAGTACCAAGGATGGGTTTGCAGTGAAATTATAAGAAAAATAGAAACTAGATACAAATTTCAACATGATCACTTGCAATTTTACATAAAGATTCAGGTTACTGCTCACAGAACCTAAATGAATCTATGAATCTTTAAGGATTTGCTGCTGTATCTAAATGAATGCAATTTCCTTAAAACAGATGAATGATGTGGTAATGGACTTAGATTAGAAAATTATGATCTTAGTACTCATAGATATTAAAGGTAGGCCAGAAATTAAACACATGGAGGTAATAACAGAGTTGAGAGACTAATTATTCTACATGAATAAAGGTCATCAAACTATAAACAGTCACACACACACAAAGCAGAGATATGAGAAAAACAGGTAGAAAAATTAGAGTGAAATAATCTGCCAAGGAAGGTTTCTTAGGCAACGATCTTGAGGTTCTCAAAAACAGATTAAAGAAAACACCTAAAGGAAAACAATTCTAAAGATTTTTAAATTTCTATTCTGAAATTGAGTTCTTTACCACTCTTCTTGTCTGTCCTCTTAATTTAGTCTCTATTCTATGTGCATCTATGTTTCTAAAGACTGCCTTTAATTGCATCATTACCTATTTCAGAAAGCATATTATATGCTTGGATATAAGCACAGTTTCTTTAAATCTCTATTAGAAAATGGAATTGGAATGACTACTGGAAAAATTTTAACAGGGATATAGGGAGGAAAAGAAAACAATTTCCATGTCCTACTAAAGTTCACCATTCAGTGTTTGAAGAAATTAATTATTTCTGTTATTCTCTAACACGGCATTTGTGTAATTCCTAAAATTTCAAGTATATAAGAAGAGAATAAAACCCTGCTCTCAGTGACACCTAATAAAGTACGTATGTCTAGTTTGACAACTGGACCCATAAGTCAGATAACAGTATTGTACATTAAGACTTGGCTGACAAGTGGAACACTTGCTATAGCGACAGGTTACAATTGTGTTTCTCAAGAGGTCTTCACCCATCACCTATGGATGACGTTTAGCCTACTTAACATTCAGGTCATGTGGCTGGAGTTGGACAAAACTGCTTCATGAGAGCTCCCCAAAGCTCCCACTGCCTTCTGAATTCTGGTATAGGTGGAAGTATCCAGTGACAAGCGCCTTGGAAGAGAGCCTCATGTGCTTTACGGAGTCACAGAACTGTTGAGGTTGGAAGGGACCTCATGAGGTCATTTAGCCCAAGCCCTCTGCTCAAGCAGGGTCAGCTAGAGCAGGTTACCAAGGACAGTGTCCAGGCACATTTTGAATATCTCCACGGATGCAAACTCTCTGGGCAATCTGTTCAACTACCCTCAGAGCAAAAAAAATTTTTTTTTGTTCAGATGGGATGTAAATGTGTTTAAATTTGTGCCCATTGCCTCTTGTCCTGTCACTGGGCACCACTGTGAAGAGTCTGGGTAACTCTTCTTTACCGCCTCCAAAGAATTATTTATACACATCTGTAAGATACACCTGAGCCTTCTCTCTTCAAGGCTAAACAGTCAACTTTCTCAGCCTCTCCCTGTATGCCAGATGCTCCAGTTCCTTAATTACCTTTGTGACCCTTTGCTGGACTCACTCCAGTAAGCCCATGTCTTCCTTGCATTGGGGAGCCCAGAACTGAACACAGCACTCCAGATGTGTCTCACCAGTGTTGACTGAAGGGGAAGGATCACCTGCATCAACCTGTTAGCAATGCTCTTCCTAATACAGTTGCACTTTTTTGCTGTGAGTTTGCATTGCTAGCTCATGTTCACCTTGCTCTCCACCAAGACCCCAAGGTCCTTCTCTGCCGACTGCTTTCAAGCCCATCAGTCACATACTGGTGCCTGTGGTTATTCCTCCCCAGGTGCTTCATGGCATACTTACTGTTGTGAGTACAAGGGCAGGACAGAATGTTGACAAAGACAAAATGTCTTTCAATACAACCTTCCTACAGATCAAATGGAACATTCTCTAAGCACCATGGCGTATTTGTTGACTTTGGCACATGTTCAAACTTTTGAAAAACTAGATATAAGGGAAGGAGGATTATTCTTTTGCCACTCTGTTCTCCCTTTGCAAATTTCCCTGGTGTCTGCCACACTGAATCCAAGTACATGCTGAATGGAGACCAATGTTGGCTGACTACATAGCTGCTTTTAGAAATGGAGAACAAGAGTTTTTGAGATCACAATGATACCTACCAATTGTGAGACAGTCCCTGCTGGGAAAAGAAGCAGATCCTACTTGCTGGTCTGCAAAATATTCCTTAGAGAGACCATGAGTATCTTGAAATGTGCCAACCCAGCTTTTTTGGCTGGGACTGTTGAGGACTTTGGCAGCTGCTAAATGAGCACAGATCTGTCAGAAAAAGAGGGAAGGGCCAGGGCCAGGGCCAGGGTTCTAACCAGAAGTTTGTACCACCTATACACCTCAGAACTGGTTGCAGGGTTGATCTCTCTGGCATTGCATGAAACAAAGTGAGTATACAGAGATTAAGGGTTTAGTGGTGGGACTGACATCAATGCAGCTACATGGATTCAGTCTGCTGTGAAAGAAAAAATACACATAGAGGCAGAGTAATTATTGACTTAGCTTTTATATTTGAGAACAGGAAGAACATACTGCACCAGCCTGATTCTATGATGCCCTATTTGTTAGCTGGTGATAGGTAGACAGGTTGCGTGCGTAATTCACTTCACACCCCAGGAAAGACAGTGTTCAAATGCAAAATGAGTTCTTAATGCTATGTCCTTTCTTACTGTTCTTCAACCTTGAAGAAATGCATGTGCTCAGCTCAGTTTCTCAGATCTTATACTGAGTCTGGGATTTGCTCATTATTTGTATTTTTCTAATTAACATTACAAATCCACAATGTATCTAATCGCACACTGACTCTTTAGGATATTATTCCCTGTGGGAAACTTAGCAGGATGCTTTTGAGCATTCATATTCCTTAAAATTAATGGTTTGTTGCCTAAGTCCATTTTCGCTGACTTAGTCAGCAGCCTTGCTTTATCCTGCAGATGAGAACTTCCCATTCTGTTTTACAAGTACACTGACAGGAAACACAGACAACATGCCTTGTGAACCTAGTCACAATCTAGCTGAGTCTTATTCAAGTCATGGAGTGCAGCTCCAGGAGTTTAACTTTTCTAGTGATCTTAGCAACACTGAAGTAGGTAGTGTAGGAATATAGTCAGGCAAGTGTCTTCTACACGTGCCATGGTGAGGGTGATTCCATATGTAGGGTACTGGATCTGAACCTGTAGGTGGTTTAACATCCAGGCAGACTCAGGAAGAACACTGCAGAGACCATGGAAAGGTGAAGCAATTAGAGCTGCTTCAGTCTTTCATACTCTTTGGTGCAATCTGATAACTGAATAGCACATAGTACCAGAAATAAAATCAAGCTGGAGAAAATAACCTGAGAGAAAGAATGGAAGAGCTGAAAACTCCAAGAAAATCTAAATAAGAGAGTTTAAATTTAAACTCTAGATATGGGAGACCAATGGAAAGAGATTCAGACAGTCTTGTTATTCTCTATGTGCAGACAGAGTGTACCAGAAAAACTGAAGGTAGTCTTAGTTTGTAATAGAGTTTAATGAGTTTCATGTTTTCCAGTTAGTCTAGGCAGGGAAGATGACTATGAACTTATATTGTTATAAAAACACAGTCTGCATAAAAAGAGAATACACAAGAGACATATACCTCATTATCCTAATTTCCTGAGCATACAAAATGAAAATGAGTTTGTACAAACACTTTGAAGAAAAAGGTAACCAAGTCCCTAGTAAGATTTTGATTTGGATCTGGGACTGGAGTGAGAAACTGGCAGATTACTGGGAGATTCTGACTTGAACCTTTATAATAAAAAGGCAATTTTGAATTATCAATTTGAAATAAGATGGGAACAATGTTATTAACATGAAAAAAAGAACTAAAGGTAGTGATATCTAGTGATATCTTTAGAATCTGGAAGATATTGGCAGAGTAGATTCATGCATAAATAGGAAACTAGCAAAGGTAGTAACCAGTAAAAAAAAATTGCAGTAGGGCCATGGGAAGAGAAATTGTTATTAGGGTAAACATATATCCAACTGTGATTTTATCAGGAGCATGCACCCATTTAGTCTTTCAGCAAGGTAAATAAGCATGGGCAGAGAACCACACTAAAACAGTGACCCTGCTCCTAATTACAGAAGTGCCTCAGTGATAGTGCATGCATCTGTAACAACTACCATACTGATATACTTGTGAGTGAACAGAGGAATAAGAAAGATGGTTACTGGAGAAAAAGATGACAGATCTTTTAGGTATTGATGCAAAATAATTAAATAGGTATGTTATAAAAAATACTATTTTCTGCTGTTTCAAAGCAGAAATTCTGAAGGCTAAAGGGTGGTGTATATTTGGAATACTGCCCTTTCCCTTACAGTCTATTCTAACAGCAATACTGACAGAGTAGTTTATTCAACAAGCAAAGTAAACATTTTGATTGTGGGCTTGACTGCACAAAGCAGTGATGTTGCCAGTATAAAAAGAATGCTGTGTTCCTCTTATGTCTTCTGTTTTCAAAACAATAAACAGAGGAAGTTTCCAACCTCCAACTCTCCAACCTTACACTGATATTACCTTAAAAAAAAAAAAAAGTGGTCTTCAGTGACAGCAGGCTTAGAATGTAAACCTGTATTCAGTACAGTATCATTAAAATATTGGTTTTATACTTATCCTGTAATTTTAATCTTTCATTGTACAAGATACATAATTTCATCAATGGCTGGTCATGTAATAGCTTTGCCAGAAGCAAAATCTGTTTGAATTGAAACAGTTGCTTGAAAATGGGAGTTCTGTATTGTAAAATGATGCAGGATAGAGCTCTCTCTTACCCTGAACAGTCAGTGTATACTAGCCATGTTAACAATAATATTAAGAATGTGCATGATGATCAATAAACAGAATTTTTCTACTGTATTTCATTTTTCTTTGCAAAAGTAATATTTTATAGCATTACAAATTTATGTGTATTATTGCTCTGTTTTGCTCCTAGCAAGTTCTTTAGGTGAAGCTGAGAATAGTCAGTATTTTATTGTGTAACTCATACTGATAGCAGGAAAGTAATTTGGTATCTCCCTGGTAAGTTACTACAGAAAAATAGGCAGATGATCTTCTGTTTACATTTCTGCAATCAGTGATGAGAGCTTCCTGTCACTGCAGTAGGTTTCTTGTATGAGATGGGATCAATTGCTTGAAATCAAGCCTTCCACAGTGTCCTGAGCAGTGTCCAGAGTGAAGCCAGGCTTCTTACAGAACTCTTCTCCAATTTTGTCACCTGACAAGAGCTAGATTTTCAGAGCAGTTCAAAAGCCAGAGAGTCGGACTTTTATGAAGCAACATAACATGCAGGTCCTTTTAAAAATCATAGAATCATAGAATGCTTTGGGTTGGAAGGGACCTTTAGAGGTCATCCAGCCCAACCACCCTGCAGCGAGCAGGGACAGCTTTAGGTTGCTCAGAGCCCCATCCAACCTGACCTTGAATGTTGCCAGGGATGGGGCCTCTACCACCTCTCTGGGCAACCTGTTCCAGTGCTTCACCACCCTCATTGTAAAAAATGTCTTTCTTATGTCTAGTCTAAATCTATTCTTCTTTAGTTTAAATCCATTATTCCTTGTCCTGTCACAACAGGCCTTGCTAAAATGATTGCCCCCATCCTTCCTATGGGCCCCCTTCAAGTACTGAAAGGCTGCAATAAGGTTTCCGTACAGCCTTCTCTTCTCTAGGCTGAACAATCCCAACTCTCTCAGCCTGGCCTCGTAGGAGAGGTGCTCCAGCCTTCGGATCATTTTGGTGGTCCTCTTCTGGAGCTGCTCCAAGAGGTCCATGTCCTTCTTGTGCTGAGGACTCCAGAGCTGGATGCAGTGCTCCAGATGAGGTCTCACCAGAGCAGAGTAGAGGGGCAGAATCACCTCCCTCGACCTGCTGGCCATGCTTCTTTTGATGCAGCCCAGGATTTGGTTGCCTTCTGGGCTGCAAGTGCACATTGCCAGCTCATGTCCAGCTTTTCATCTACCAGTACCCCCAAGTCCTTCTCCGCAGGGCTGCTCTCAATCCCTTCATCCCCCAATCTGTACTGATAGCGGGGGTTGCCCCGTCCCAGGTGCAGGACCTTGCACTTGGCCTTGTTGAACCTCATGAGGCTCACACAGGCCCACCTCTCCAGCTTGTCCAGGTCCCTTTGGATGACATCTCATCCTTCTGGCATGTCAGCTGCACCACTCAGCTTGGTGTCATCTGCAAACTTGCTGAGGGTGCACTCGATGCCACTGTCTGTGTCATTAATGAAGATGCTAAACAGCACTTGTCCCAGTACAGACCCCTGAGGGACTCCCCTTCTCACTGGTCTCCATGTGGACATCGAGCCATTGACCATGACCCTCTGGCTGTGACCATCCAAACAATTCCTTATCCACCAAACAGTCCACCCATCAAACCCGTATCTCTCCAATTAGAGAGAAGGATGTTGTGGGGGACTGTGTCAAATGCTTTACAGAAATCCAAATAAATGACATCCATTGCTTTTCCCTTGTCCACTGATGCAGTCACTCCTTCATAGAAAGCCAGTAGGCTGGTCAGGCAGGACTTGCCCTTGGTGAAGCTGTGCTGGCTGTCTCGAATCACCTCCCTGTCCTCCATGTGCTTGAGCATAGCTTCTAGGAGGATCTGCTCCATGATCTTCCCAGGCACAGAGGTGAGGCTGACAGGTAGATAGTTCCCAGGGTCCTCCTTTCTTCCCTTTTGAAGAATGGGCACAACATTCCCCTTCTTCCAGTCACCAGGGACTTCACCTGACTGCCATGACTTTTCAAATATCATGGAGAGTGGCTTGGCAACTCCATCAGCCAATTCCCTCAGGACTCTGGGGTGCATCTCATCAGGTCCCATAGACTTGTGTACATTGAGGTTCCTCAGGTGGTCTCGAACCTGATCTTCCCTTACAGTGGGAGGGGCTTTACCCCCTGGTCCCCATCTTTTGGTCCATCAATTCGGGAGGGGTGAGGAGAGAGGTTGCCGCTGAAGACCGAGGAAAAGAAGTTGTTGAGTACCTCAGCCTTCCCCTTGTCTGTTGATATTAGGTCGCCATTCTTGTTCATCGTGGGGGTACGCTTTCTTTAACCTTCCTTTTCTGGTTGACATACCTGTAGAAGCCCTTCTTGTTATTCTTTACATCCCTTGCCAAATTCAGCTCCAGCTGCACCTTGGCCTTCCTGACCCCCTCCCTACACAACCGGGCAGCTTCCCTGTACTCGTCCCAGGACACCTGTCCCTGCTTCCACTGCCTGGGCAGTTCCCTCTTACTCTTTAGTTTGACCAGCATGTCTTGACTCAGGCACGCTGGTCTCTTCCCTTCCTTGCCTGATTTCTTACACCTGGGGACTGAGAGCTCTTGCACTCTGTGGAAGGTGTCCTTAAAGATCTGCCAGCTCTGTTGTGTTCCCCTGTCCCTGAGGACCGTTTCCCAGCGGGTCCTTCTGACTAACTCCTTGAAGAGCTGGAATTTTGCTTTTCTAAAATTTAGGGTCTTTAAAATAACTATGTTCATATTCACCCTTTTGTCTCATTTCTCCACCTCTAAAATGGGGACAATATTGAATGTATTGGCATACAGTACAAAAGGTGTGACCATGAAGTGATTTGACTTTGATGAAATACTTAAGTGTTCTGGTGGTAAAAGACTATTAAAAAGCTACGTGGAGAATAAATTAAGAACAATAAAGAAAAAAGAACTTTTTGTTCATTTTTTTCCCCAAATATCTCCTTATTCCTACTTTCTCTCCACAGGAAATTTTCAGAGTCAACTACCTTTACTGCTTATCTTTTCTGGAAGGCTACAGCAAAAAGAGGTTTTTACTGACTTGTGCCCCCATATTCTCACATAGTTGTACAATACCAATACCAGGGATGAATCTTAGATTGTTTACTCTTGATTGGTTTATATACTGCAGTATTGCTCTTTTAGTCTTCCCAAGCAGCACATTTTCAGGAATATAAATTAGACACATATCTTTCTTGCCCTAATTGGAAACTCCTGGGATCTCTTTGTGAATGAGATATTGTAATTGAAGACTCATTTCAGAAAGCAAAACGTTAACTGAGGTATGAAACTCATCATGGGTACTGTGGAACTTTGTCCTGTTTCCTTGTAAAATCTTCAGATGAGGTGAATATGATTATGCTTTCTTTCTGATTTGTACCAAAGAATAAATTCTCTCTAATTTAGAGAACATAAAGGTGTAGTGAAGGTTTTTAGAATAAATCTTTCATGACAATTATAGCTAAGCATACTCCTGAAAGATACAAGCAGAATTGTCCAGAGGACAGCCATTAACCAAATGTTTGCAGGGTTTATTTTTAAATAGGAATCTGTGGGTTAGTCACTTAATAACAAAACATTAAGGCAGTCTACTTCTTTTAATTATTTGCTTATTGATAACTAAGCTTGCAGATATATCCTACCTGAATTTGCTTTCAGTGCTTCCCCTCTCTATACCTGTTGGTGATAAATAATGTCGGCTTATGGGGTCTATTGCAAGGCCATTTATACCATTCTCTGAATTGCTAGGTATTTTTAGTCATGTTTAAAATACTAAGAGCTGTGGGCTACTGCCAAGATAAGCAAGCAGAGAATACTGTCACTGTAGGGTTTGCTTTGTCTGTTGCTGCTTAGGAAACAGTCACAAGTCATGCACTGATTGACAGGGCCTCACTGCTACTCTTGACAGCTATCAGGAGGGCTGTCATGTAGTTTAGATTACTTGTATAAAAAAGGACAAAAGAATGGAGATTCATTATTCAAAGCACTTTTGCACTAATCATAACCTTTGGGCTTTTCAGAAAAACTCATATGTAAGGCTATGAAACCTTTTCTACACTTATCCAAACATAAAACTACAGGACAGTGAACAGATAACTACTCTAGAAACTACTCTAGTACTACTGATATTAGAAAAAGGGGTCAATAGTGCTAGCAATAAGAGCATGATCATAGGCACTGGTCCAAAAAATAGAAGAGATTATCCTGCTCAGTTTTCATAGAATCATAGAATCGTTTAGGTTGGAAAAGACTTTTAAGATCATCTAGTCCAACCATTAACCTAACACTACCAAGTCCACAACTAAACCAATTAAGGGTACAGTAATAATTAATTTCATGTTTCCTGGTTTGGTGGATGGATTATTTTTTAATGAAAGTAAAACTAGGAATCATTAAGGTTGGAAAAGACCTTTAAGATCATCATTCGAACCATCAACCCAACACCACCATGCCTACTAAGCCATGTCCCGAAGTGCCACCTCTACACATTTTTTGAACACCTCTAGGGATGATGACTCCACCACCTCTCTGGGCAGCCTGTTCCAATGCTTGACCACTCTTCTGTGAAGAATTTTTTCCTAATATCCAATCTAAATCTTCCCTGACACAACTTGAGGCCATTTCCTCTCATCCTATCTGTGCTTATCCCAACTTCCAGTTTAAAATCATATCTAGCCTAGAGCAATTGAAGCTATTGCTTACTCAGGAGTTATGCCTGTACAGAATATTTCCCTTTGTCTTGTAGGGGAGACACTCTTTAGTGTTCAAAATTAAAACCTAACACTCAGCAGCTTTCTTGGCCATGAGGCCTATCCACTCCCACAACTGGCAGCACAAGCTTGCCAGAGGCATATGCTACTCATTTTCGGAGTGACAGAACAGCATATCCCATTCTGTCTTCAGTGTTTCCCCATGGAGCCCAGTTCTGCCTAACAGAGTTCCTGCAGACGAAGAAAGTTTCCCTAGTCTCCATGGAAGAATATAATCTAGAAGGAGTTGTGTGCAGGTGATGTTTCACTGATTTGAAGGCTGTTAGTACAGTTTATTGTAACAGGAGGCAGATTGTATACCACCAAATAAAACATAATGAAATGGACCTAGAGCTTAAATTTCAAGCTCAGAGATTGGAAGAAAACTGTAAGAATTGTTTCTTGATCTAGTTCATAAGATGTGATTGAAAAAGTGAGCTGTAAACTGGTAATTCTCTGTGATGCACAGAATTGTTATATTGGAATGATAAACTGAATGAATCAAATCTCAGCAAAGTTGTGCCAATTTTACTTTGATAGACCAATAGTCTGATAGACCTTTGACAGACCTGAGATAGAATTAAGCAATTAATTTGGCCACAAAACCGAGTCATTCACACCCTACTAGCATTTCACTAATCTTGACATGCAGATAAAAGCTTTTCTTATGAGTACCTTAAAGCATACATGTTCTGACAAGCCTTATTCCACATTGAGAATGTATGGAAACCACATGGAAGCAGTTGGCTTCCAGATCATCCTAGTCCCAAAGATCCATAGTTGTCTGCCTGCAACTAGCTAACTTCAAATCAGTTAGCTAGTTACTTCTCATTAGCTAAGTGTCCTGGTTTCAGCTGGGATAGAGTTAATTTTCTTCCTAGCAGCAGGCATAGTGCTGTGTTTTGGAATTAGTAGGAGAAGAATGTTGATAACACACCGATGTTTTTACTTGTGGCTGAGTACTGCTTGTGCTAGTCAAGGACTTTTCAGCTTCCCATGCTCTGCCAGGTACACAAGAAACTGGGAGGGGACACAGCCAGAATAGTTGATCCAAACTGACCAAAGGGCTATTCCATACCATGTGACGTCATGCTCAGTATATAATCTGGGGGGGGTTGGCCGGGGAGCAGCGATCCCTGCTCGGGAACTGGCTGGGTATTGGTCAGCAGGTGGTGAGCAACTGCATTGTGCATCACTTGCTTTGTATATTGTTGTTATTATTATTATATTGTTACTATTATCATTAGTATTTTACTTTATTTCAATTATTAAACTGTTCTTATCTCAACCCAGGAGTGTTTCTCACTCTTACTCCTCCGATTCTCTCCCCCATCCCATCGGGGTAGGGGGAGTGAGCGAGCAGCTGCGTGGTGCTTAGTTGCTGGCTAGGGCTAAACCACGACACTAAGCATGACTATATTCTGCAAAGTTAAAGAAATCTGAAAGCAAATGCCTTCTGATGTTAATAGCAAAAATGCATGGTGGTACAAAAATAAAACTAGGGACAATGGAAAACAGAATACTATAAAGTACTGCCCTTTGATGGTCCCAAGAATCACCTTTTTTTTTATGTTCTTAAAATATCTGAACATCAAAACTTTTGCTGCTTTGTGTATCTGGTAAATTAATTTTCACTTCTAATTTTCGTCCATACACTGACAGGAAAATGCAAAGCAGTTCTGTCAAGAAAAAATGTCTTTATAGTTCATTTTCTTAGTGAAATCAGAAGTATCAGGATTTTCTCAGAATACCCCATCTCATGAGATTCTCAGTCCAACCTTGAGTACTTAATAGGCTTTGATAGTTGTAGTGAGTTTTAGGTTACTGAGTTAGTTAGGTTACTTACTAAGTAAGTTTAGGATCTAAACTGAGCATCCTTACATTAGAGAACTAGTAATACGCACTCTACTTATAGGTTTTAGGCTTTCCTGTTAGGCAACTTCTTTTTAGCCCTTATCTCCCATCTCCATGATTCCAGAGGTGATGGGTCAGTAAGAATAGGGAAATAAAAAGTTTGGTTCAAGCTGGATTACCAAAATGCCTTTGAATCCTTAGGACAACAGGTGGTTTTGTTCTTGAAACTATATTTGACTTGCATGTGAGATGTTTATATTTATTAAATACTATGCTATGGATATGAATATTATTTATTTTGTTGGATGCAGTGCTTTAACTTAGATTTCACACATGTGCATAGATATGACAAAAAAGGAGAAGACAATGGAATAAATGCATTAACATTAATTTCCAATAGCTCATTATTCTTCTCATTGTTATAAGCACAGCAGCACACAAGCTGATCTTACATACCAGAGTCTCTGGTGCTCCAGTGGACCTGTAGCATGACTTGAAATGCCAGCAAAAATAATCACTTTGGAGAACTAGATAATGTGTATGTGTATAGTCACTGTGTGAAAAGTGTGTATATTTAGAGGAAGGGCTTGGAAGGACTACATCTAATTAAATAGGTGGTGATTCTGGGGAAATCTCTCCACAGTCTCAGCATTTGGTGGTACCTGATCAGACAATGTCAAAACCACAGAATCACAGAACTGTTAAGGTTGGAAGGGAGCACACAAGATTGTCTAGTCCAACTCCTCTGCTTGAGCAGGGTCAGCAAGAGCAGGCTGCTCAGGACATTGCCCAGCTGGGTTTTGAATATCTCCAAAGATGAAGGAAACTCCACAGCCTCTCTGGGCAACCGGTTCCTGTGCTTGATCACCCTCCTGGTAAAAAAGTTTTCTCTTCTGTTCAGATGGGATGTAATGTGTTTCAGTTTGTGCCTGCTGCCCCTTGTCTTATCACTGGGCACCACTGAGAAGAGTCTGGTTAACTCTCCTTTACTCCACCCATCAGGTATTTCGTAAGATACACATTGGTAAGATCCCCCTAAGCCCCTGAGCCTTTTCTTCAGGCTAAGCGGTCTCAGTTTTCTCGGCCTCTCCTTGTATGTCAGATGCTACAATCCTTAACCATCTTCATGGCCCTTCTCTGGACACACTCCAGTATGCCTGTGTGTAATCAGGAGCCCAGAACTGGACACAGTATTCCACGATGTCTAAAGGTTTCAGAATTTTTTTATGAAAACACAATAATTGTCCTGATATTATGGCCTAATGCAAAAAAAAAAAAAAAAAAAAAAAAGTTTAATGTTATTCCACGCACTGTGTGTAAACTGACAAGTTGAGATAGTGTAGGAGATCACTCATTTTTACTACTTTATTTGCTACTTGATTCCTTTTCTAATTCTTTTCTGTCTCTCATTCTAAGAGAGACAATAGTAACTTCCAAATAGTAACTTCAGTAGTAAGATGAATAAATCTCCACTTAAAAAGAGAGAGTGCAAGGAACCAAAAGGCTTAGTAAGTCCTGACAAGTGCAACTGGAACTGTGCCAGTGAATTTTGTTATCAGGACCACCTGGTAAAGAGTCAGTCTTTTGTTTAAAAGGCCACAGAAGGCTAGCATTTGATTTTTGGGCAGGGAGTAGGAGTTTTGGCTGCAGAGGGAGAGTATGGTTAGTGGGACCTTCCTGTAAAGAGCAGCATGTAAGGGAGTGAGCTTTGGTGCTCTTGTGGAGCGTCAGCAAATCTGGGAAATATTCAGGCTGAAGATGAAAAGTCAGATCTGCAGGAGGTTAAAATTCTGTGAGTTAATAGCAATTTCTTTGGATTCTTAACATTGGAAGATCAATTGGCAAGTGGCCTCAGGGAGAGGGCCCAGCAGATCATCAGAGATTTCAAGGAAAAATGTAATCTATAATAGGGAAAAAGTCTACATTTAATGTCAGGGTTCAACAATGTTTACAATATTTTTTTCTTCAGTTTTGTTGTGGAGAAAATCCTGGATGCTGTTGCTTGAGATAGCATCTACAAACCTGTTACAGAAGGATGAATTCTAAGAAAAGACAGGTCAATTGAAAAGCTGATAGATCTTTGGACCAGTGCTATCATTGTAGTAGTTATACAATGCCTAGTCATAAGGCAGCATTATGTCTGCTGTGTTGCATTTCCATAGGTACCTATTGCTAAACACATTTTATTGCAGTTGTCCATTTTGTTGTCTAGAATTCAAGTGAAATGCGAATTTAATTTCAGCACCGTGTCTGTAGCCCATTAATGAAATCTTAGGGTGGCAGTTTTTCGTATGTTTTTGTAAATCTGCAGGAAATGTCTGTCTTAGTGCTCTGGGCTAATACTTGTCTTTTCAATCAAGATTGAAAGATTTAATGTTGAAAAGAGGGGAAAGCTCAAATGATAAATACTGTGAGAGCCTTAGTTTGTTCCCTGACTCATCAATTGACTTTCATATGGAAAGTCTGAGATGTGAAGCAGAGATGCTATTACATATGTTGTCCCTGAAGAATTAAGTAATGTACACAAAAACTTCCACTGAGGTGATCTCCCAGTTCTCAGTTGCAGGGAAGCAAAAGATCCTACTTAATGTCACTAAACTCTCATTCTTTCTCCATCTTCTCCATAGTGACTACAAATACTATGTAATAAGAACGTATAGTAGGTTCAATGTGTGAAATATGCCTATGCCACAATGTTTCAAGAGAATTTTGCTTATTGGGATAGTGGCAATTCAAGGAAAATAAGCCCCGATTAGAGTCAGACAAATAGAAATAAGAATAATAGTAGTTGCTTTAGCACTGCGATAATAACACTTTATGAATTCTTCATAATCAAACAATGCTTGATTACCTGACCCTGTGAACACCTGGCTGCACAATGGTCTTCCACATAACAAATGTGTAATCAAACATCTGTATGCCATAAATTAAATAGACCTGCAGCTGGTCAGCCATCTGCAGAGTGGTTGTTCTCATGGAACTGTCTGCCTGTTCAGTTAAATATTTGCTTCTCTTAAACTCTAACATTTGTGATGGATTTTATATGTCTACCTCTTAGTGCGTGCTTTGTTTAATCTTTTTTTGTGATGATACGGGATTTTTATTGAAGTATAACTGAAACCTTGAAATGAAGATGGGTAAGGAGGAGGAGGAGCTTAGGGCCAAATTTTCAAGGTGGATCTTGTGATCCACAAATACTAAATGCAGCTCATGTTTTGTGCAAGTATTACAACTGGATTTATAGACACATTTCTAGTTGGAAAGTTAATGAAATACTGCTGAATATTTGGATTTAATTACATGGCAATTATCTTAAATATTACATTTGTCATTCTTTCTGTATAAATCTAATTTCTTTTTATCTTACCATGTTTCTGATAGTAATAGAATATTGTAGGCCATGTTGCAATGTTTTCAGTTCTTGAAAACATGTGAATAACTATTTTAAATACATGTAGCCTGCATCACTGGCAATACAATCAAATCAGATAGGACCCCCAAATAGCTATGCTCTGCAAGTCCTCAAAATCAATTTGAACACCCATGAACTGGGAGTTAACACTGACATTCATTTTACAGTTTGGTTGCATTCTAATATATAAAGCATCATCTCAAAACAGTAACTGCTTGGGATTTGTATTGCCTTTGTTTGTGGCCAATATACTTTGGCGTCTAAACAAATTTTCAGTGTACCTTTAAAACAGGTTAGAAGAAAGATCCAAGAGAGAACAGCTGTAGCATTACAGTTATAGGAAACAACTCTGCTTTCTCTAATATTTCCATGGGGAGGTTTTTCTTGTTGTCCTAATTTTCCCATACTTTGTAATTAAGCTCTCCCTAGGTCAGCAGGGCTCCCTTATGAGGCAGTTATTCTGAATTTCACAGCATGTTAATTACCTTGTCTCTTTTGACAACTCTCCCTTCTACACCTAGCATGCATTTAGGTTTTAAGAATTTTCACTGTTTCAACTCCCACTAATATGATTTTAATATTTACATGCTATGTTATAAGCACTGCAAACATAAGTCTTCAGACTGTCTTTTGAATCAACTCTGACTTATTTTTGCGTGCATGCAATATAACTTCAGCACATCTAAGATTTATTCTTAGTCTCAATGGCTTTTGTTGGCTCTTCACATAAATTTTTCTGCATTTTAATTTTCTGCATTTCTTAATTCTGCAATTCCCTTATGGAAATATATGCATTTTACATTCTTTCAAGCTTCTTAATATACCAACACTCTGCACTGACCTGCATTTTTTATCTTCATTTTTTGACAGATCTACATTTTACATTTGGGGGGCAGGGAGAAATCTCTTTTAGATCAGCTTGCCATTCTGAAATTTTACATCTAGGACACATGGATGTTAATCTAAATAACTTGAAATAAATCTGAGGCTTGTGGATGCTAATCTTATGTTGGCAAAGTAGACTTTTCAAACTGCCATTCATAAACTAGCAGACAGAAGCTGATAAAGCAGCCTAGCTAATCCAGCAGCGAAGTCAAGTCCCCAGCTAAGGGAAAATTGACTAGCTGAAAATTTTCAGTCTTTGTGAGCCTAGACGGAAGGGCCAAGGGCCAAATCTGTACTGTCTTATTTGTTGTACAATTTCCTTAGTAATTGAATCCCTAAAGACTCAGCTAGAAATAAGTGTCATCTGCCCATTTCTCCTCTGTATGACAAAAACTGGCAAAAACAGTGGTGGAGGCAGTGAATGGCAGCTTATGTCTCCTGGTTGGACCACAGCTAAGTGGTCCAAACTTGTGCTGATTGGTCTCCATCTCATGCATGTTTGGGAGAGTAAACTGTAAAGTACCCTTCTAATGATTGTGTGATACATATATAGAAAAGTTTGGGGAAGAATGTTTTTTCCTTAATTGGCCTTTGTGTGCCAATTCTCCTGGCTGAGATTCTGCGACTCTCTTGATTGGAATCTGATCTTCATTTTTATAGAAACTTTAAAGCATTGTGCCTTCTGTTCTTGAGAACAAGAACTTGATGCTTTTCTTAGGTCAAACCTGTGTTAAATTTTTGCCAGGAGAATTTTAGGTTAGGTTTTTGATTACATAACTGTGTACTGGCAGAAGGCCTAGTATAGCTGTACCTACAGGAGCTGAAAAGAGCTTTTCTGTGATAACTTTTGATTACCAGTGGCACTGGTTAAAACTACTTTGAGGGAAGCACTCTTTGCCAGGAGAAAGGGTATCTGAACTTCAGGATCTAAAGCTATACTAGATATCTTCTGCTGTGGAGAAGGATTCTTTAGTATAGTACCTAGAATAGAGAAGACGTGCCGCAGAAGCAGGTGCATCAAAAGCTGTAATACTGCTGTAAGCAGCGTGAGTACATCAAAGATTAATTCACTTCAGTAAATCCACAGTAACTCAGTGACTGTTTAAAAGCTGCAGACTGAGATAATCCACTAATCGCTAGCTCTATCAGTGATATATCAGCATATATATGAGATATATATTTGGGTGATAAGAACCCAAAGGACTTGTAGACACTATCTCATTCAGGTAGGCAAAACTTGATTTTTACCAGTGCTACCACTAAATATTATAATTTCTTAAATTTTGTTTCCCCTGTTTTGATCAACCTTATAATTTGATTATATGTTTTCAAATTTTGACACTTTTGGAATTACATGGAAATTTGAAAACAAACTTGTTAGTAAACTTTCTTTTCTTACAAATGCTGATTGTGAAATATTTGAGTCTTTTTTATATTGTGTGATTTAGTATTGAGAACCTATGGCTTAGACTGACCTGTAACTTTTAATAAAGCCAGCAAAAGGCCTTGGAAGTAAGGAAGCTGTTGAAAAGCAAAGTAATTTATTACAAAAACAGTTGGGCCCAGTAAGCTGGAAAGGTCAAGCTGACAAAAATCTAGGCTCAGAAAAGCTGCTACAATGTAAGAAGGCATTATCAGGAGGAAAACAAAAATCCAATGAAAGTATTCTTGGGAAAAACGTAGATTGGTTAGTGAAGAAAACAATGTAGTTGTCCTGCAATGTTCTTATTTCAGAAAGCTCCCTGTGGAGGGTCTTTTCTATAGAGTAGGAGCTGTAAAGCTGTTGATGCTTCTGAAATAAAATGTGGAGGAAGGATTCAAGCAAGATGCAAAATGAAGCAAGAGAAACCCATTGCAGAACAACTAATAACAATCATTAAGATATTCACTAGCATAGAATACCATATTCAAGACTTTGTTCTAGGCTAGGCATGGGAGAAATTAGGACTCTTGGTTTCCCATCTATAAGGTAGGCGTTTTGGCTAAAGGGAGAAGAGGGAACTGGGAGGGAGGGGAACTTGAAAATAATCCCTGTTAGATCCCTAAATGATCTACTGGTCAAAATTGGTCCTTGTTAGATGATTCTCAAATGCTTCAGTTAAGATCTTGATTCTTCTGATTAATTTTTTTTGTTTTACTCATGTAAATTAGGAATTAATTCTGGAGGAATCAGTGAGATTATACAAATCAAGGAGAAAAGGAGCTTCAACACATGTTCTTGTAGGTTTATGGAGATTGTAGGGAGAGCAAGAAGTTAGATGTTATAAATGGTTACTGAATTTGTTTCCATTGTAGTGACTTTACAAGCAGAAGATTTGAGATCATTTCCATAGAACTTTTCTTGTTTGTGAATGGGTTTTGTAGTTTTAAATTTAATATATATTGACTAAAGTTAAAGTCTTCCTTTTGCATTTCACTCAAAATTTACCACAAAAAAACTTTCTGTTCAGTAAAACAAAGCCATATATTTCCTGATCCTTACAGGAGTTACAAAGTGAACTGCATTCTGTACTTCTGAAGCCATCACCCTTAAGATTTAAGTTTTCTAAAATATACCATGGATTGTTGCTTGACTAAGGTGTGGAGCATCATGGGAATTCTCTTAAGAGGGATGTACCCTGGCTAGGGGAACTAGAGTGTATCATATGACAGCATCAAGTTCAAAATGACACTATACATCAGACTTCCTGCAAGGATGGTCAAAATATTCCTTTTTATAATGGAAAATAAGTTGTCAAAAACAGAGTAAGAAACTGTGTTCACGTCACTAGTATTTGTACTGGAAGCCCTCAGTGGAAAACTAAAGCCTTCGGTAATAATGTAACTGTCAATAGAGTTGCCTTTCACATTTCTTATCTACTTTTTGTTGGGGTTTTCTGCTTGATTTAAAAATTCTGCTATTTCACATTTCTGTATAGGCTGTAGGATGAATAGGGTGGAAAAATCACTCTATGCTCTAAGCATACAAGGATGCAAGAATATATGCTTTCACCAGAACAGTATCATTGCCTTATCATGTAAGGAAATAAATTATGTGCTCAAGTGCACTAAATGTGTTAAGATTTGAGATTTGAACAAGTTACCCTGTTATTTAACAAAACACACCAGAAAGTCTGGGTTAATAACATAAATCAGGAAAATACATGAGAAACTAGGCTGTGCATCTTCCTCAGTTATTTAAACACAAAGGCTTGTCCTTGCATTTGCAGTAATGCTAACAATCCAGTCAAATATTTGAGTCTAACACACCAAATCTTGCTGAAACAAATTACGATTTGTGGATTGTACCCTAACTACATCTGACCTTTCCTAGCCTGGCTGTGTACTCATTTATGTGAGCATCTGAACAGCATTTCATTGTTTCAAGCTGTCTTACAGATAGTGACTTTTCTGCCTAGGAAACATGTTCATGTTCCTATTCAGTTTTATTTTAAAAATACTCACAGTGGATAGGTAGTATCATACACTTTAAACACAAAATACAAAACGGATGAAAATGTTAATGCAGGCCTTTACAGTGCTGAAGTTGGGTTTTTAAGTATGAGTTTCAACATGTGCTGTAAACTTACACGTGCAACTGCAGTACGTTATTTAGCTAGTAGTGGTTGTTTCCAGTGCCTTCTGTGTCTCACTAACACAATATTTTGCTCATTCCAAGATCAATGGGAACTCTGGTAAGGATATAATAAATGACTGTAGCTTATTCTGCAACATTCAATTTTGTGATACATCCCAATTCTAGACAAACTAGAGCTCTTGTATGTGCCAGAAATCAAGCTTTTCTGAAGCACAGATCATGAAGACAACTGATGTGAATGGCTGTACCTCAGTCTACAAGTGAAACTAAATTACACCAACTTAAAGTTGCCAGCATACGTTCCCATTTTTTTCTCACAAAGTGTGTAAAGTGAAAATATTCTCTCCATTTCAAAATATGGACAGAACTTCCCTTTTTAAAAATAATCTAAGTTTGTTTTAATAGTTGGAGAAAAGGGAAGGGAACATAACAAAAGAAAGAAGAAAAGTATCCTTTAATTTTGAAAAAAGGTCAGTGTTATTTTGTAATATTTTAGATTTTACTTCCCTTTCTCTGAGGAAAGTAGTGATCCTCCCCCCAGGGGCCGATAGAGATGTGGAATTAGACCTGTCCAGTATTGCAGAGATAGATACATTCATTCTACATTAAAAAGATTAAGTGATGCACAAGTGCTATGTACCCAAGAGTATCAGATCACCTTTCTTTAATTTTGTCATATAATTTTAAGGGCCAGGGGAGGTTCGTAATCACCATTGATCTTCTGTCCTTGTTCTGAGACAAGCTACAAATTCCTAATACAGATGGCAATATTTTTTTTTTTGTCTTGGGGGTTGCTGTCCATGGAATAATTAAGTCATATTAACAAGCTGAATGATACAGACTTAGACAAGCACATCTTTTTCATCACCAGCTTCCTGAAAGCCATTTGAACTAATGACTAATCTTTGAGCCAACCTTCTCTCTGCCCCATGACACTCACATAATCCCACTTGAAACTAATTTCTGGTCCATTCCCAAAAGCAGCTAAAATTACACCGCCACAGCTGTCTTCTGTTTTTTGGTTTGTGGGTTTGTTTTTTTTTTTCTTCCTTTCAGAATGTCATGTACCTTGATCTAATACCTTAGCTTCCTTTTTACAAATCCAGTTCTCCAACAGAGCCCTGTTAAAATGGATTAAGGATGCCTTTATATCTCTGTAATAACTTATACACTGTTCCATGAAAGCAGTATTTTGGCATATATTACTACAATAATGAAATATATTATCCCTAAAATTGCATTACTTAAGCTAAATACATGCTTTTTTTTTGCCCTTCAATTAACATATTTACATGTCTCTATACTACCTCTTACAGACACTATATTTTTAGATCTGTTTTCAATAGAGCAAACATACATACCGTAAAAATAACATGCAGGCGTAGGGTTGCATTCTTGCTATATTTGATGAGCAAATGTAGTCATGAAGTCTGTTTTGTATTTAAAACATGATTTCACACATTACTGAAACTTAAATTTTAAGAAAAATGTACCAGTTTGCATTGAATATCAAGAAGTACCCAACTGTGGAGACAGCTTTTTTTATCCTGGAAAAGTTTTAAACACTCCACTTCTCAGATAATGAACTTCATGATAAGGAAACCCAAAGTACTATTTGCTGGAAAATAACAATTAATTCCTGCTTTGCATTGGGTCATCTCTTCTTCATTTCTAAAGGACTGAAGTTGTATAACAGAAAGGACAATGATAACTGTTCATACCTGGAGCAAAGAGAAATCACAGCAACTGTGAATTTTTGTTTTCCCCTTCCCCCTACCCACCCCCCCCCACCCCCAACTGTGTTGCCTGGAGCTCACTATAAAGTTTCTGTCTAGACAGGCAATGTTGCAAAAAATGAAAAAAATTATATGCTTTGGTATTCATGAATGCCTGGAACTTTCTATTGAATTTCATATTTAACAAAGATTTAGTAAGAAGAGCTTTCTTGTTTCCCATATGTAGGTTTTCCTTTATGGGATTTTACAGTTTATACAGATTATGTTTGTTTATGGGAATATTTCATTAATCTTCATTCTTCCTGGCACATGTTTCTATTTCCAACATCCAGTATATTTTATCACTTTCCTTCTTCACTCGAATCTGCTTTTCTCAGCTCTCATGCTCTAGGATATTCTTTCCCCCTCACTTTATTCCAACAGTGCCCATAGCTAGAAGTGTTCTTTGATATCTGCTAGACCACAGAACAGCTTTAGGCAAGCTGGAATTCCCATTACTTGAGAAATCTAAAACAAGATGAAGCAAACAACCAACATGTGTATGGAGCGACACCTGTATCAGCAAGGTCTGGACTTGAGAAATTTGAAAATCCTTTTGAACTGTGACTTCTTTTAGTTAATTTTTGAATGACTGACTTAGCCACTGGAGCAGGGTTGTAGCAGAGAGGAAGATTTCGCTTTTCTGCTATATCTCTCTGTTTTGCTTTTTCTGGGTATGAAACTAGAAGGTAAGTCTAGATTTTTTTCAAAATAGCTTTGAGGTTTTGCTCAGTACAACTCTGCCCTTAGATGTCACTTATTGTCTGTCTGCCAGCAAAGATTGAAATACAAAATATCTAGCTCACCTGTATTGCACAGGGCATGAAATAAAGAAGTTTATGATGGGACAAAAATGACAACTTAATCCCCAGCCAAAAATCACTTGCTCTGGTATTTATTTAGTATGTACCCGAGAGTACTGTGAGGGGGTTTTGTTTTGTTTTGTTTTTTCTCTAGTTGGTCTAACTGACATTTGCTAAAAAGTGGGTCTGTTCCTGTACCTGTAAAAGTTAGCAAGAGTTTTGTCACTTTTACTGAAGTGAGTATATGCAAGCTAAGGTGTAGGAGAAAAAAGATGTGAAATCCTTTATTATACTTGTCTGGAATGCTAGAATATTCATTTTAACCTTATGTCCTATGAGTAATGGGAAAAGTGTACTTAGAATTTAGGCCTTCTTACTGGGAGTCTTTACCTTTATGGTGTTTTTTTGTATCGGCCACTTGTTCCTAATAAGGTGTGATTTGGATAGCTAAATAGTAAATGCCCATGCTAACCTTTCAATTGTTCAAACTTAAAGAACCAGATTTTAACTGTGATAGCTAGAGTGGTATTTTAACTTCCATCAGAAACTCAAGGCTGGAAGTAGCATGCTTCAGATTAATGACACTTTTATTGATTAATCTTTCTCAATTATTATAATTTTTTAATTAATTACTTGTTCATTTACTAAAGCAGCTACAGTGCTTTCTAGTATATTAAGATTTTTAATGTTAATAGCACAGGTGATATGTTTTAGAGCTAGGGAAAGCTGGTTGAAGGTTACTATTTGCAAGTATGAATTAAAAATCCAAATAGCTGGATGGCTCAGTCACAATATTGTACCTCTGGGTATGAGTATTTTCAATTATTTACCAAAAGACATTTGTTTGTAGCAATGCTTCAAGAATAGCTAGCCCTTAGGAATTCCTATATTTGTCTCAAATGCAGCATATTTATGCAGTGATTCAGCAGATCTTCATTCATCAGCATTCACTACTGGTTATTCGTTACTTGCCTGTTTTCAAAGTTGCAGCCATTAAGATACGCAGCTAAGAGCTACGCCATGTGACTAATGAGAGCAACCACATCAAGACTAAATAAATAAACAATGAAAACCAACTAAAATACATACATAGCCAAGAAACATTTACAGAAAATAAAATGCACATAGAAAAATGCTTAAAATCTGTCAAATTGTTTAGCTGTCATTGGGAGTTTAAGTATTCTAGAAAACACATGTATTGTCTTAGGGAGGGAAGTATGTATGTGTATCATCTGGCAACTCAGAAGTGCATATGTTAAGTGTGTAAGTACAGAGGAAAAATTACCAAATCTCACAAACTTTGATTAATGCCCAATTATGTGGAAACTCAGCTAAGCTGTCATTTGATCCTAAACTTACACTGGCATCCAAGGGCCGAAGAAGGGTAAAAAAAGGCCTCATTATGGTAGATTCTGTCCACATGCAGCTTTTTGAACTGCAACAGAACGTTAGAATGCACACAATCTCAAGGTCATTGAAAATGACAGTAATTTTCAAATTAATTATGGGGGGAAAGTTTGGTTATATGCATAATGTTCTCTTATCTAGTCAGACCAGAATTGAAAATGCCTTATGGTTAATAATATATGAATAATCTATCTAACTTTATTCATTAATGGTTTGAAAAGTCCACTTCAGTTTGCAGACAATACCAGGCTGTTAGGGGCTGCAGGACACCAGGATTAGAATTTAAAATTAGCCTGGCAAAATTAGATAAAATGGTCTGACAAAATAGGCTGCAGTTCAGTGGGGATGAGTGCAGAGGTCTATACCTAGGTAGCGATGTGCAGCTGAGGAAAGTGTGACTGCGGAGCAGTGCATCGTAAGCAGGAGCATCACTGTAAAACACGTGGAGATTTGCCTACTCTGTAGAGGGCTTTTAGGGTCTCTCTTGCAATGCTGTGGGACTGCTGTGGGAAGCAGTGTTCAAATTCAGGTACTTCAAGACAGATGGGGGTGAGCTGAAGATAGTCTAGATGAGACAAGTTAAAGATAATTAGGGGTAGAGAAGCATGACTCCTGAAGAAATAGGAAACTGAGTTTGTTAATCTAGAGAACCAACAGAAAACCCAATTGTTTACATATGTGAACTGTGATGGAACAAAGGAAAGGAATAAACAGGTCTCTGTCAAAAAAGACAAGAATTGATAGATAGAATGTGCAGCTTGGAAGATTTAGCTTCGCTGTTTTGGGAAAAGCTTTTAAAGATGAGGATAATTATATGGGGGAAAGACTGCCAAGGGAACTCATGAAATCACTGTTTTTCTTCTGAATCACATTCTGTTGTATTTATTCACATTTAAAAAGCAAGTGGATATGATAATGAAAATAAAACACAAATACAGAAAACCAGCATCTATTTGGAGTCAAAATATTAGATTACTGAAATGATTCAAAGACAGGTAAATAAGATGATCTGGAGAAAAGTCAATCAGCCACATACCTTGGAAATGTAGCCTGAAGCCACTTTAAAATGGGGTTTGGGGTTTGCTGTGTAATTTCTCGGGACTGTCTCTAATCTGTAGATACAGCACTGAATCCTAGAATAAAGACTATTGACTGTAACAAACTGGTAGGGAGGAGTTCAGACGGCATCTGCTATAATTGGTAAGATTTTAACCTGAACTCAGGGATACTTCTGGGTTGAGAAAGAGAAGAAACAGAATCTGTCAGTGACCCAGGGATGTGATCTTTGAAGGAAATTTTTAGGACACTTTGACTACACATGTGTCCAGATAGTCATAGACAGAATAGCATTCCTACACAATTGAGTGTCAGTATGAAGAGAAAGGTATATTTTCTAAGAGTTACTCAGGTGCTGTTTGACTTCTATATTATAAGAATTTTTGTGTTATGTAAAAAATTCCATATTAATTATTTCATTTTCCCCTGTGTACACTGAGAGTTTTTTTGAGTCAGGTAAGTTTAAAGGTCTTGATAGGCAGAGACACAATATATTCAAGGGTTAAGGTTCCCTTGAGATAGCATTTAAAAAGCTGATATTCTTTTTCAATACAATGGAAAAAAAGATCAGTGTGTAAAAGAAAATATTTGAGATTAAAAGAATGTATGGATCATAATGACTCATAATGAGGCAAACACCTTTACTTTGAAGTTTTTCCCAAAGTAATGGTAACTGCAATATGACCTGAGCACTCAGACAATAAACACAAATGAAAGGGAAGGGGAAAAAGACACAATAAAAAATGCATTTATCACCCAGCTAAACTATTAACAATTTGTTTTCTGCTTTTGCTTTTTTAATTGGAGAGAAAAAAATAAATCAATGCCTGGTCTGAATATTACTCCTGTTACAGTGGATGGATAGACTTAGCTCTCTTCCCTCTACCTTCCAGGAATACTGAGGTTGAAGCTTCCTGTGATGGATGCCAACTTGGTCTCATAAATGCTCCAGAGAGTAGGTCCTCTTTCTCTTCAGATGTCTTGAAAGAAAACATCCCAAACTGGTGAGTCCACTGAGCGTAAGGAAAGGGGGGGACAAACTCCTTAGCTGTGTAGGACCATGGGTCTTAGAGCACAATTGCAGAGGAACACAGTCTCAGAGAAAGAAAAAGAAGGGTAAGAGCATACTGAATTGGACTGAAAACAGCATCTGATATGAAGTATATAGCACATGGTTATCTGTTCAAAATGGGGTGTGTGTGGGTGTGTGTGGTGTGAACCTATAATCAACCAAAAGCCCCTTTCTGTAGGTAGTATTAAATAAGTTTTTAAGGAACTTTTAATGGCAATCTAGCAAATACCTGCATTTTGTTGTTTACAAAGAGAAATTAGTGTTAGTATTCGAGCAGGTGAGAAATAATAATTTGTTTAATGAAGAGGCAACTTCAATTATTTATGATAGAACCTACAAATGAGTAATTTGAGGTATTGCTAGATATAAAGTTTTGGGGTAGGCCAAATATGCAGACATATATACCTGTAAGTAGATAATCTAGGGGGCATCCACTACCTCAAGCAAAGGTGAGCTCATAACACTTTTTATAGTGGTCATTCCATAGATAACTACAGTTTGGCTTTAAGATCTAGATTAGTGTCCTGTAGAGTATGAGTGTGTCTTCTTCCCACTCTT
Source organism: Pelecanus crispus (assembly GCF_030463565.1). Classification (NCBI taxonomy): domain Eukaryota; kingdom Metazoa; phylum Chordata; class Aves; order Pelecaniformes; family Pelecanidae; genus Pelecanus; species Pelecanus crispus. The sequence continues at coordinate 20,535,153 of NC_134647.1, forward strand.
CTGTGCATTTTGTTCTGAGTCTGGCATGCCGTCGTGTCCTTTCAGGAACAAGTCAAGGAATAGCGGCCAGTTGGCTAAAGTCTACCCTTTTCCACTCCTGTGCAGGCTAACAGGACTGAAGGGGCATGTGAGAAATGTACATATGTTGCTGAAATTGGAAAGAACAGTTTACTTCCCTCTAATACAGCCAAATATTTTTCCTATGGAGTAATGGTCCTTCACACTTCTTCTATATATAAACTGTATGCTAAATGCACTGTCCAGCTTTAAATTATGGAATACAGCTCCCTCATCTGTCCAACTCGGTGCATTAAAATATGTCAAAGGCCAAATAAGTTTATGATCAGTGGTATATCTTCCCTTTTTTCCCAAAGGTTTTGTCTGCTTGAAGACCTATTTCTAATGTACACTGCTGGAATAATTTAATTTCTGTGATGCTCATTGAGTATTCTGAAATTTTCTGCAAGCTATTCGTAATGATAGGGTTAAAGGTGGTCATCACAGAAAAGAAATCAGACTGAAGTGAAAGATCCTTTGATGTGTTTCACAATTTAAAAAGCCAAGAAACTTAGAAAATGTAGTGCTTTACTTGCCCTGTTTCATATCCTTCCTTCTGATTGCATCTTCTTTGTTTTATTTTCTTATTTGCTTCTGAGTGCCACCTGCTGAACTGGTGGAGCTTGTCAGCCTTGACTCTGTAGAGGAGTCCCAATACAAATGGCTGCAGTACAGACTTATATGTCAATGTCATATAACTTAGTCCTTGTCCCTCAATATTCATCCACAGTACCCATTTCATTGTTTGCTATGTGATTAAAAATGGTCAACAATCGTGCTAAAAGGTGCCTACTGCAATGATGTTCTGATGTGTGTATTGCCAACTTGAATACACACCATCAAAATAATCTCACGGGCCACCAAAACTCATTTTGCTGTCATCTGTGTTACCACTCTAATATTCGTGATTTTTCGATTAGAAACCAAAATGACTTTATTATGACCCTTTTATTGGAATATAAATTGTGAGAATGTCTATCTCCAGCCATTAATCTTTCTATTTAGTACATTATAAAATATAACATAGTAGTGAATGTATTATAAATGTCCTTTTCTTTCACTGAGGTCTTCCTAACTGTCAAACTTAACACTATCATTTCAGTTTTTGTCAGTGTCGTATGCTCTGCTCCTGAACAAGTAGTTCTGTGAAAAATTTTAGCTATATGCCACCCAACAAAACCAAACCATCAGTTAGCATCATGCTAAAGCATACTGATTGCAAACTTAAATTTCCTTACTCAGCATTGACATTTTGGGGGGGAATCTTATGTTGCATGCTATATCACAGCAGTATCACAAGTGACTTTAATTCTGAAAAGTCAGTAAGATGGTTTGATAGAGGAGTTTAAACTTTCTTAAATAATGAATAGTGTGCCCACGATCTGAACTGTTTGCTTTGTTTATGTATTAAAACAATATATTCTACAGTTGTCTTCATGTCTAGTTGAAGTAGTACATGAGAGATAATGAGATATATTGATATGCCAAATAATGACATTTGGACGACCTAGTGTTCCCAAAACTGTTTTCTTGGTTATCATCAGTGCTGTGATTTTAAGTGCTGGCAGTCACTGCTGTCACTGCCACTGTAAACATTCTTGCATTCTAACTATGACTTAAATGTTGAGTGTCAGTCTGGCCCTTTGTATTTCACCTGTGGGTAAATCAAAAGCAGAAACACCAGATTTTTTTCTTTGCTTACGTTACTAAAGAAACACAGCTAGGGTGTGACAAATGATGACAGAATAATAAAAACAGTCTGCTTTCCCTCTGTCTCACTGGTGAAGAACAGGCACTTTCAAAAGGCCTGGAACAGGGATATGAAGTTAAGAGCAGGTGCATTTCTAACCTAAATATGAAGCTACACAGCTATATACAGTTTACAGTGATCAGTATATTATGCTGATTGGTGTTAATGTTTAACAGTTTTCCTCCACTGGGTAAACATGAAACTCGCCCTGAGCTAGTGGTGGCTGTGTGGGCCTTATTGTTTCAGATCCTGCAGATTCAGAGAACCCTGTGTTTTATTTTCACTTTTCCTTTCACTGAAGTGAAAGCTGGGTGGCTGCAACTCTGAAAAATCTTGCTGGTGTTGTCCATGGGGTGAATTTTGTGGCAAATACTTCTTTTCACCTTGTTTTGTCTTCACTCTTCACCCCACCCCAAAATAGTCTCAACAAGGTAACAGAAGATCTCAGAACTTGAGTCTAAGCATGCTGTGACAGGCCACTTGGATGCTCCAGACCACAAACGTAGGAAAGCTGTTTGTTTTATAGCCATTAGAAATAGGTGTGTCCAGCATATCTGGAAAATGATAGATGAAATTCAGGACGTTACCTTGGGTGTCCTGTTATGTTAACCTATACCAAGGAATTAAATTTCTTTTCCAGGGCTTTGGAGTTTAATGGGTCATTACTTTTTCCAAGAATGAAGGCTCCAAAAGTCTGTCACGCAACATGGGATATAACATTAGGTTATCTGGGAACACATTAGTGACATGGTAGCATTTTGCATTTTATCCACGTGTATATTAAGTTCCAACAGCAGTCACCACTGTCCTGCAGACCATGCTAGCTGAATCAATGTGATTGATTATTCTAGTGATATTGGACGAAGTACAGTTTCATGACATCTAACATAGGTGAAATGTTGGTGTGTGCCAATGAATAATAAATTTAAATATAGTTTGCTGAACCAACTTTTGGAGAAGCTTTTAAAAGCTATCATTGACCAGCAAGCATAAAATGTGTTGGGAAAGTCAATTGATACATTCTCAACACTTTCATAATGTAGTACTGGGACATAAAGAGGTGTCCAAATTTTATCCTTTTATTCTTTCATCCTGCTCCTTTAAATCCCAGTTACATGATAAATATTTATCCTTTAGTCTGTGTAAAACAAAGCTCAGTTTCAATCTTTTAGCCAACTGCAAAATCTGCCCTACAAGGTTTTTCCCTTTTATATACAGGCTTCCCTGAAGATATAAATATGGTCTTCCTAATAAACACGTTTAAAACATCTCCAGACAGAGAAGCTTCCATAGAGGGATTAGCATGTGGCATTACGAGACTCACTAAAAATGTTTGATTTACCTTGACAAGAGAAATGGAGCTCACCAGGACTTTAATATGAACCTAGCACCAAAAGCAGTTGCAGAGTGTAAATAAGAGCAGAATGTGGCTCCTGATCTCTTCATATTAATATGCTTTAAAACTAGAAATGCATGAGATTCTCTGTAATGTAATGAGAGGCATACTTGTGAGCAATGTTCCCACGAGCCCATAGGAGTGAGTGCAAAGTCAAGCCGTTCTGTCTATCAGTATATCAAGGGGACATCCTGTCTTTTCAGCTGAGGTGATCCTTTACAATACTTACCATGGAAGTAAAATATGTGAAAGTAAACTGTAAAAAGTACTAGATCTTTTGATTTTTAAAAATAAATGTTTCCTTGGTACTGTAGTCTGCTATAGTGTGACAGGACAAATGTTAGGAAGCTCTTCTGAAGCTCTGTTAATCTATCTGATTATGAGACTCTCTACTATGTTCCAGTTTGGAATAATATTAATCTCTTACTGGTTTGGGTGAACATACATTACTGCTCTATACTCAACTTTAAGCAAATCCTTGGCCACAGTCAAACTTCCTGATCCAGCCAAAGCACCACCAAAGCATCTGTGACCTGTTTGGTTGGCCATTCACAGAGCATGAATGGGAGACTGTGGTCACCTATCCACTGTAAGCTTCACTGTAGGAAGCTGATGTGTATTTTGTAAGTCTGTTCAAGAAGGTATTAGAATAATGAAAGAAGGTATTAGAATAATGAATAAATGACATAATGGTCTATTTTGGGGGGAAGTGCAGTTTAGGGGCCATAAGCCCCCTAAATTGGGTACAGTTTACAGCACCCAAAGTAATGACATGAAGTTTTAAGGTTTTTCCTTTATCCTCATGTTCCTTCTCTATATGCACTCTATATTTCTGTATTCATTCTGTGTACGTTTGAAATATGTCATATTTTGAGAGAACTCGCTGATATAAAGTCTAAAGTTAGAAATGCATCTCACTGAAAAGCAAGCTTTGATATCTAGCTAGAGATGCCATCACTGATGTCATGCTCAGAAGGGGTGACTGGTGGTTGTGTATTCACAGATCACAAAGCTGAAGCTGCACATATGAATCTCGTAACTATTTTTGAGGTATGGGGCTCAGGAGGCTGCATAACCTTAGTATGCTCTGTAACCTTTGTGCTCTCTAAAATTACATTTCCATGACCCAGATCTGTTCTAAAATCAAGACGGTGATAGAAAAGGTAATACTCTCTAATTCATAGGGTTATTAAAACCATGGTCTCTCTATTTTCTTTTTTCTATATAGGTATATATGTTATTTACATATGAGGCATACCTAAGTACAAAGTCAATCTTTATCACTTTATTTCTAGGTGAAGCTACTCTATGGTAGTGTTTGGCTGTATCACAGAGATGATAAAACTATTTAAGAAAATTTTAAGAGTGCCAGCTGAAAGCTGAATGCAAACACCAGCTCTGATTCCACTTTGCCATTGAATCCTACTCTAAGTGAAATTTTAGAAGAGTTTTTCAGCCTACAGATTTCTCAGAAAAGGGATTACTAGAAAGCATGAGAATGAAATTAATTTAATCAGATCCCTAATGGTTTTATATGCTAACAGGGTGGTCACATAGGTCAGGAGAATAGTAATGGAAAATTGGAGCATTCACTTCTAGTTCATTGGTTTACGTCCAGTCAGGATGGTAGTAACACCTTTTTCTTACAATCTGGTGATTACTTGATGGTCTATGTGAAATAAGTTAAAGGATTCTCTGTTCCTGCAGATCCATTTCATCCAGGTCTTCAAATGCACTGAAGGGATTTGAACTCAGTGTCATTTTCAATAAGCACTGTAATTTATTTCTAAAGGGAATAGGTCAACGACCCCTTAGATTAAATGTACTGATGCATAATAAAATGAAGCATTTATGGTGCCTTATATTTTATTTGGGTAGCCAGGCTGTATGTTATGTATCTTGATTTTAAGAACAAACTCCTCAACATAAGACATTAGTAGAGCTGAATGCTTTCTAGTGATGCAGGCAAACAGGCTAGGATATTGTTTGTTACACAACTGAGAACATTTTGGTTACAGCAGCTCAAATTGCTGAAACTGATCCTGATGGAAGCACTTGCTGTTGAACTTAGTACTGTTTAATCAAATTGGAACTAACTACATTTGAGGATGTATTTTCTAATTGCCAGCAGAGGCTGGTACTTAAAAAGTAAGACATCCATCTACTATTGCTTTTCATTAGAGGTTAGGCATCTAATTTCTACCTCAAGATGTCAGACACAATGAATGTCTAAAAAAATATCATGACTGAATGCATGAGAACTTCTTGAACTATGTTGGTACAGAGGACTCACTAGTACTCAGTTGATAATATCCATTTTTGTTTCAGTGCTTCCTGATAAGCAAAGCCAACCCTCAGAGGCCAGTCCAAAGCAGCATAATGAAAATACATACATTGCCCAAAGTATCAGTTTTCCTGTATGCCAAGTTTTGACATGGTATTAGCATGAACACATTACCAGTAGGTGTCTCGTGATGGGCTGGTCAAACTTTTAAATACCAGCAAAAGTGTTACCACCTTTTCCTTTTTTTAGCTAGTGCAATGTTTCTGTCTTGATATGTTGCAAAAAAAAATTGTTCAGTAAAAGCTACAATTCCTCCCCTGGGCTAACATTAGTATAATGAAGTAACATACGGTGAACTCAGATTCTGAATATTTTTACATGAGTTTGTCACTGATAGGAACCACCAATTGAAAGGAGACAATGAATTAAAATATTCCTTGTCACAGACATGAAAAGGTTATCTGTTCACAATGAATTAAGAGTATAATGTGGGATTTCCACTTAGCTGTGAGAATCCAACTGAGCACATGAAATCTGTCTCGATCATCTTGTTCAAAGCATAATCTTCCAAGTTCATAAAAATGAAGCACATTCTTCTGTTTTTTAACATGATCCATGCAAACATACATGCGATGTATGAAATACCTAATGCTAATCATAATAACAATCTGAATCATGTGATTATAATGACTCTAATGAAAAAAGTTTTTGGCAATCGGGTCTGAAAGGATCTTTTTTTGTTGGTCCCAGATATTTGCCAATGATAATAAATGACACGTTTCTCTCTTTCTGGCTTCTTGCCAGTAAAAGCTGACGCAGTATTACTAGCTGTTGTGGATCGAGGAATGCTGTATTGATAATGTATCTCCGCTCAGTGAGGAAAGAAACAAGCATGCGGACAAAACCTAATTTGCAGACGCTGGAGTGAAAAAAAAAAAAAAAAAAAAAGGATTAAACTTCAAGCATGCTGTCGTCTACAGTCCATCTCCCTTTTCAAGGGGTATTTAGTTTAATTTTTAAAAATCTGTGTCACCAAGTAAATTGCTATTTACGTCACTAATGTACATGTAAAATACACATATTCAAACGTGTTCCATGGGTAGGTGTTTTAGAATGGCTTCCAAGGTAAGCCGAGAAGCTGTTACACAGTCGGGCCAGCTGCGAGCCCGCAGAGCCGTACGCATCTCTCATCTGGCAGAGCCGAAACGCCTTCTCGGCCGTTCACCTCCGCTGGCTCTATCAGCGCAAATCTTGAAGCGCGGTGTCCCAAAGGGGATGAAGCGTGCAAGCGGCGCCCGCGGGCGGGGGCTGCCGGGGCGGCCGAGGGAGCGGAGCGGAGCCGAGCCGGGCGGAGCGGAGCGGAGCGGAGCGGAGCGTGCCGCGGCGGGGAGCCTCCGCGGGGCCGCCGCGTTGCTACGGGAACCGGGGCTTTTGTTTGTACATAGCGCGAGCAGCTGCCGCCCCCGCAGGCCCTGCGCGGCCCCGGCTGCGGGAGGGGAGCGCTGACCTCACCCGCAGCCGGGGTGGTCTGCACGGCTTCTGCGGCTTACGTTGGCTCTGCTTCCTTTTTGTTGTGGTTTTTTTGTTTTTTTGTTTTTTTTTTTTTTTTCTTTCTTTGGCGTGTGATTTCTGGAGCGGGAGATTTTAGCTCGTAAGGGTATGTCTGGTACTTGGGAGACAGCAAGTCGTTGGGCTCGATGATGTCTCAAGGTCCCCTTCCAACCCAAAGCATTCTATGATTCTAAGTCCTATTGAAGGAAACAGAACGCAGCCTGAAACGGTAGCTCTCCTTCTGGGTTCGTACACTTGCGTACTAGAAGGTTTGGGTTAGTAGCTTATCTGACTTCAAGGCAGGAGAGTGCAACCAGAACCTACACTTGAGGAGCGTTCGCTCCTCGGGCATTACTACAGGCACAGCTCACCTTTTGGTCTTAACAGCAGAATACAATGTGAAATTGCCCAATTTTGTAAATATCTCTGAAGATGCTGTGTCTTTAATTCAGCCCTTTTTACCATACCATTCACATCATTTAAGAACAGCTGACTCGTAAGCATAAAACCACTAACATTTGTTCGTAAAAGATGAATATTCAGCTAATTTACACTGGTACAGGTCTCACAGAGCTGTTCTTGAAGGCAGAGCTGAGGATGGTTACCACAGTCGAGTGCCCTGTCATAACGTGTGTACCTATATGAGTTGCCAGAATGCTCTTTTAAGAAAATTTGAATAGCTAAACATATGATTAGAAGGAGCAAACAAATGCATAGCAAATTAGTTCTTAGCCGAGACTGCCTTTTTCATGTAACAATCTTTGTGAATAAATCAAAGCATTAGGGTTAGTTCAGCAGCCCTTAGAGGGCCGACAATGATAGCCATTTTGCTGAACAACCAGGCTGAAAATTTATGGAATATTTGCATGTACAATATTTGCATGTACAATATTTGCACAGCTTTAACCAGAGTTTCCCTACAGACATAATATCTAAGTGACCTTCACATATTTTCACCTTTTCTTCACTGTACGAAGCACGAGAAAGAAGAATGATTGTTGATTTTGCTCAGTTTTAAGAGCTGGAGACAGCAGTGGGAAAGTCTGAGGACTTGACACCAAAAGAAATACAGATTATGAATGTTTCTTTAAATAAAAGCCTTTCAAAGCCATGGTATCTTAGCAGTAAATGGAAAGCCCAAATAATAACTTTTGGGATACTTCTTATTTTCAAAAACGAAACTATTAAGCCAAGTTAAAATTACATTATGTGTTCCCTAGTATGATTTCATTACAATCACTTATGGTAGAGAAGGATAGTGTACCATTCTACTGAAGTGATACTGTTCCAGCTATAAAAATGCTTGAGATCTCACAGATGTGAAGGTAACAGTGCAGTGAAAGATGCTAATTTAGCCAAGGCTTCACTGCAAAATCCTAGCTTTTCTAAGTAACACCTTGACTCAGATAGCCTACTCACAAATTAAATTATTTGAGCCTTAAATTCTAGCCAGCTGAGACTGGCTGAGGCAGATGCTTAAAATGCATTGAGGAGTTCATACTGAACTCTGTCTCAAGTGGAGGAATTGAAACTGTGAAAGTCAGAATTACTAAGCTGCCAGAGGAAAAGTTACCACTCAGATGTACCTGGCTCCTGTCTTGCTCTCAGTTCTTTGATGGTGCTTGCTGTCACTTTGAGATTACTGGTTTCTCTGAACCTGGCTCGTTGACCAATCTTTTGTTTGCATAGAGGATGTTTGGTTTCAATAGTGCAAGATTTATATATATTTACCTTCACAAAATGAAATTAAAATACGATGTATTTTTAAAATGAGAATGTTCAAAATAGTCTGGTTACACACACTCTACTTGTTTTATCAACTTGCTCTTACTATATTTGTGATGCACCTCCTACAGTGCCTTTCTAAAGATATAAGATGAAAGAGAAGCTAATGTCAACATATCTGAAGAGGACATTGCCACAAATTTTTGTTTGTTTCTGTTAAAAGTCCTTAAAGCATAAGGACTACATAGCAGGGGTTTTGTGACACTAGTGGTGCTGCATCTGTGATACCGAAAACCCTAATCAACTAATCCAGGCAGAACGTGGATGGAATCAACAGGCTTGTAATTTTATTTAAACAAGGATTCGCTCCTAAGGGACTATCTTTTCCTATAAACATTTAGAGTGAAATATTGATGTTATTTTTAGTAGTATCACAGTCTTTTCCATGGCTACAGAAAGAAACAGGGAACAGTCAATCAGGAGAAGAAAGCTTTGAGGAGAAAAAGCTGTATCTTGCTACTGATATGCTATGGTTTTAAAATTATTTTCCTTAATTACTCCTTTTACTTTTAATTATTACTATACTTTGCTTCGATTTGTAGAAATCCCCCTTTAAAATTTGTTGACTGTGCCCTTGATATCGAAAACCAGTTAGGAAAAAAGAAAGCATCTCATTTAAAACCAGAGAAAATGCATTCTATGTTAGAAGTTCTCAAATTCTTTAGCAGCTCACTTCATTTTTTGGCAAGGAGAACAAAGAATTCTTAGGGAGAATCTACTGGCCACATCCTACCAAAGGGAGATTAGTTCAGGACATAGATTACAATGAGGTTTCACATTAATAATACCTCATTACTTTTTACCAAAGGTATCAGAGAACAGTTACCTCTATGATCTGCAATATTCTAAATTATTAAAACCCAACAACAAGTACTATAGTAAATGAACTAAGTTCACATCATCATCCATTATTGTTTGTTTTTAATCACACAGGTGAAACTCATTACCCTGTGAAGGGAAACACAAAGCTTGCTTCAGTGGCATACAACTGAAATGGAACTTAATCTGTACATTAGTGATGGTTTCTTTGGGCCATCACCCTCCATCAAAGCGAACTTGAAATAATTTGCTAATTCACGGTATTCAGTAATTCCTGGGAGGGCAGATTATCCCAGTCAGTTCTAGTGCAAAAAGTGAAATTCTTGCCCTAAAAGCTGTAGAGGGTGTGCTTTAGACTGAAGAGAAACGCCTTTAATGAAATATGGATTCTGGTTTTCTGCTTTGTTTTTAAACCCTATTCCCTGTATTAATTATTAATTAGCACTTAAAAGTAGAGAGAGCAGTACTAAGCGGATACAGTTATATTTAGATCACAGCTGCCAGTAACCAAATTTGAAGTGGGTGTCTGGTCTCATATTTTTGCAGGATAAAATGCTGCACTCAGAGAGGTTAAAAAAAAAAAAAAAAGTAAAAAAAAAAAAAGTAGTAGTTCCCATACTGAAATATTAAAGCAGAAAACTGGTACAGTGAGTGTCTGCAGAAAATAGCAGGCAAAGGAATCCCTCTTCACCTCTGGGAGAGAGATGATGGGAAGAAAGGGGAGTCCTCAACCCTCTTATGGGAAAAAGGGAAACAAGGCAAAATAAGAATTTCCCTTTGCTCTTGGGGAGAGAAAAGAAGCGTCATCATGAGTAAGAATAGCAAAGGGATTCCCCTGTTGCACAGAGGGAAGACAGAAGGGGAAGGGAATTCCCTCCCTCCACTGGGAAAGAACAGAAGGGAAGGGAATTCCCTTTGTTGCATTCATACTTTGAGCTCTAATTAATCTTGAAGGTTTTGCACTTCTGTTAACATCAAAGCGATTCTGTACATTAAGCAAAACCTGCTTTCCTTGAGCTGCAGAGGAAGTCGGTCCTGAAATTCTGATGGAATTTAGGGATTTACATCATTATTGTCATGTGGCCAGATGTAGTCTATGACTTTTAAATTCAGTCTACAAGGGGTCTTGGTTGCTTTAGCCTCAGGCTTGCAGACATTTCTATTACAGCTTAAGATTTGTTTTTCTATGATTTAATTGTCACTTCAGTTAAAGGGCAAGCAGCAGAGGTGCCAGTAGAGCAGCAAAAAAGCGCCAGGAGCAACATATGGGACTGAAATTCCTTATAAAGTAAGGATCACATGAACCCAGTTGCCTGCAGGGGGAAGGTTGCATAAACAAATATTTAACAAGGAAAAACAGTGAGGTCTTTGCAGTAATCATACAAAGATCCAAAAATAGCTAATGAAGACATATAAAGCATACAATTTCCCTGGCATGCTGCAGCCCATGCGCACATGCTTGAAAGAGCGTGTTGGGTTATGTCTCTGTTGTGAAGATGTTTTGAGTTTTGCAGTTCTAGTGTAGGATGAAGGGGGTCAGTGCTGGGTACTGTGCCCTTCTAGAAATCCACTTGGCTTCTCCACTGCTAAACGAGGCTAGTTCTGAGTAATTTTCTGAATGGTCTGATGACTGGAAAAAGTGGCAATGGATCAGATGCAGTTGTGATCATGTCGCAAGGGGAAGGTTACAACGTTCAAAGACTGTTTTATACATATTTCATTGGTTAAAAGGTTGAATTTCTTATCCTGAAGGAACATCGGGACTCTGTTATTTCTCTTGCCTTTATCTCCTTACTTTATGTGCTAAAGTAATGCTAATTAATGCCTGGATGGAAAAATCAGCTAGTGTATCACCATAGATAGCAAAGAAAACTTGCACTGGCAATCTCTCAATTTTCTGCCCAGTTTTGACTTTAAGTGTGTGGATGCCAAAATCATTAATTGATTTGGGACTTGATACAGTTAGCTGGGGACCCAACCAATTTCATGTGTACATAATTTGCTGTACAATTCCCAGAAGATACAGCTGTTATTTCCACCTGCAGTGAACGATATCTTAAGTAACACTTAGCACAGGCAGAACACTGTTTGTTTTACTCAGCTGGCTGTAACTAGGTTGTGGTCCTAGCAATCCTTAAAAAAGGACAGTGGGGGATGGAGACTAGATGTTTGCTTGAAAAAACAAACTTCTAGTGTACCTAGATGTGAGTAGCATATGTATTTTGACCTATTTTAATTTGTATTGCCTGTTTGAAGCAGTGTGGGGAAACCACCTGCTCACACTGCCTTTCTTCAAAGTGCAGACTTCAGATAAGAATGCCAAATATATCACCCTTTGATAATCTGTCAAAACACTTCCCCCCCCCCCCCCCCCCCCCCCCCGATTCTGCCTGCAGAGCAACCTCTGTCTGAAAAACTGTTCCCAGGGTAAATAAGGAAATGCATGAAAAAAATTTGGGAGAGGTACCAAGATTGATCGTATCTTTTGTGTCACTATGTTTTAAGGCACTGAAGTTGTAGAGAAGAGAAGACTTCAAAACAAAATTGTAACATTCTTTCTCTCCCCCTGACATATCCCAGAAACAGATTTTTTTTTTCACTTGAAAATTTGCTGGTTTTATACCTGATCATAGTTCCAGAGTGTGACAGACATTTAAGAACAAGATCACGAAAAGAAATCTCTTGTTTTGTACTTTATCAAACATAAACTAGAATACATAAAAGAAGAAAGGGCTTTCTAGAGTTTCATTAAACATTTATAAGTGCTGCCATAATTCTCTGAATTAAATTTATTTTTATGCATGGAAGTATACTTCACTGCAGTAGTTGTAAAAGAAACTAGTGGCTCATTGAAAAGATCATGTCTTACATACTTTAAATAAAACTCCTCCTACTCTCCTGTTTTCCACTTGGCTCAAAAATCAAATGTACTGAAAATTGAGCTAAAACAGGGAAACTGCTGACACTGTTACTGCAGGTTCAGGGGAGAATACATGGGAGAGGTAAAGAGAAAACAAACAACCTCTGTGACCAAAAATAACATCCACTAATGCTGAACTTGGGGATAAGTATTCAAAACATTTCTAAATGTCTCCCAAATGACCCATGCTAGGTAGTTTAATCATAAATATGGCCGGTCAAGAATTTAAGTTTTTCAATTTAGGGAAGATAATATTGACACCATGGGAGGAATACCTGTGATCCTGCTAAGGGAAAATGGGTGATATACAAAAAGGAACAGTAATGTGGGAGCAGCAAATGTACAGAAGTTGTAGGAAGAGCAGCACAGTTTCAAAGTGCAATGTATGCATCACAGACAGGGAAGCAATGACAAGCAGTGAACCATAGGAACAGCTCTTCTACCACTTCATTTATGAAAAGTCACTTGCTGTGAAGCCGTTGGGATCTGAAAGGTGAAGTCTGCTACACATAGATACTGAGAAGCTGTTTGCAAGGAAACAGTATGGCACGACAGCCTGGAACCAATCTTCTCACGCCCACCCTAAAGTGCTATTTACAAGCAATTCACCCACTGCAATATGGTTATTTGAATGTAACAGAGGACATGGGAAATGTATATTTTGCTGGAGAAAAGTGACATTGCCAGTTGCATTAAAAATCTATTAATAGTACGTCTAAAGAGAAATAAAAGGTCAGCTCCTCAGCTCAGGTAGGTCAGAATGGCCTTCTGAATTGAATGAGGATAGTCTAAACACTGTGAAGGATCCAGCCTGCTGGCCCTACACTGATCTAGTAAGTCAGTAGTAACCATCAGCGCTGGCAGAGCTCAAATCTTTCATTAACACTGTGGTATCTCAGTTTACTATATCATATGCCAAGTTTTTGGGAAGTTGGACTATGATGCAAGAGTGCTATTACTCAGGATGAAGAAGGTACATGGGCTGAGTTCATCAGTTTGAAGCTATATATTATGGCAAACGTAAACTATCTCATGTAATGATACACAGATGAGAAGGAAAGCACTGCAGATACAGTATGTGAATATCAAAATTCATCAGCTGTTATTGAGAAAATGCATTTGGTTAACTTACTGTCCACTAAGTAAAAGTTTTTGGAAATAAGGTTAGATTTTGCATTTCTGAGTTTCATCGTGCTTAGATTGCCACAAATTTGTGGCTTACTTCCCAAGCTCTCTGCCTTGGGCTTATCATCATTGACACTGGTGTTGAAAGAGGAAATTGTCATGCCTGTTTATTAAAAATGCCCTAAGTAGCTCTAGCAAAGACCACAGGCTGCTATGCCACTTGTTTAATGTCAAACTCTTTACCCATTTTAAATCATTTATTAAAGGTCTCTGTAATCAAGAGGAGAGAGGGAGAGGAAAAAAGAAAGAATCAATCAATGAAACAAATGAACACAAATTTAAGAAACGATCTCGACTTCACACTTGCTAGAAATACATTTTATATGTATGCAAAGCCACTGCTGGATAACCAGGGAATATCATTAGCACTTGGGCAAGGGAGAAGACTTTGGGAGAGTAAGAATACTTCTGCCAGTTTTTTCCAGCTGGTTAAGAGGAGTCAGATAAGCCAGGGTAATATACAAAAAATTAGCAGAGATTCTTGGATGGCAGAAGGTATCAAGCAAAGTTTAGTAGAGGATGTGCTACAGGTACTCCTCTTTCTGCTTCTGGATGCTTTTACAAAGAGTTTGTCCTGAGGCCCTTTCCACATGAATTCTAATGTGCTGAAAGCTATCAGACTTCTCCCTCCAGTTTTTTTTATGTGTAACCTCACCATAGCATAGAGGGCTGATAAGCCAAATAATGTACAAGTGTATCATGGCCCCACAATTGTTGCTTTGTTCTTTGATTTTATGAGCCAGCCTCCCAAAATATCAGGAAAATGCAAATGTGCTTTATTTCTAATTTATTCTCAACTGGTCCTCATGCTTGGCTATGCCCAACCACACACTGAAGCAAAAATTTAGAACTTTCCTGTAGTATGGATGTGTTCCTTGACATAGAAATTATTAGCTTGTAAGAATCATTCAGATGCCTCTTAAATACCCAGGCACAATACTGCCAACATTGCCATATTATGACACATACAATTAGGTAGTAATCTGCTTGCTTTTTATATAATTTTTTATGTGACATGGAAATGGAAATCCTCTGGCTGTCAGAATATTTGGTGTCTGTTGTGCTTGATGTTGCATAATATGAAAGGGAAAATATAAAAGATCAGAGCTATGGCTAAGGTTAAGTTATGTGAGAATAACATTTCAATGTCTAGACCTCAAAAAGAGAATGAAAATGAGCTGGTGTATCTAGGTTGGCAAATGAGGAAAACAAAGTTAAAGCAAGGTCTTACGTATAAGTTGGCTAAATAAGTACATTTTCTGGTTTAACTCAGGAATACTGCTTGAGAGTTAGAGGAATAAAATTCTTATTTTTTACAATTTATTTTTAAAGACTATTCTTGTTATTCCCCAACTCAAATATTTTCAGTCCCTTCCAAATGGATTAGTGAAGATTGCCAAGGAGAAAGAGAAGTTGCCAATAAAGTCTAACAGGAAAGGTTCACCCCCTTTATTCAGTCCACTTCAAGGGGGTTCATGGTAAATAATAATAATACAATCCTAGAGGGACAGGTTCTGATAGAAAGTTTGATACCGCAGTGAATGGCAAGTTTTTAGCCAATGGCACTTTTCATAGTTACAGAAATGTGTTTCAAATGTACGTGGGAACGCTTTTAAAAAATGAGGAGCAGTGAATCTAAATAAAAATTTATCCAACAGCAAATTACAGTTTAGGAAGTATAAATGCCCTGAATCATGAATCTGTTGATGCCAAGAGGAAAAATCCATAGATTTTAACAGGGGTTTTAGCCAAAGACTTAAGAAAAAACATTCATTATATTCCCTTCTATTTAATGCTGTTGCTAATGATGGTGGTGCAGATGAGAAGTTATGTGGCAATATCTTTATGAGGTAAGAGGGAATATATGACAGGGAATCCTCCAAACATAACTGTCACGATTCGGTAATATCAAATTTCTAATTTGCCACTTTTCCAGGCATGATGCTTTATTTCAAATTAGTCTGCTCACTTGTTTGGTTTTTTTAATTATTTTTATTTTTTGGTTGTTTATTTTTTCTTTTCCAGATATCTGACATTTTGACTAAGATTTAGAAAAAAACTGAATGTCATAAGTAACATCTGGATGGGGATGATCTGGCACTCCTGTCAGTAATAAGAAGCAAAAAGTGACTAAGCAAGTAACTGCTCGTTTTATCTTGTGGTCGCCCTGCTGTTCATGGATGAGTGCTTCTACCCCATGCCTCTACACCATGTCATTACAATTCACTATCAGCTGTCTTTAATTTATCCCATCCTACGCATCAGTAACGGCAACTGATATCAGGTCTGTCTGGGACTTCAGTTGTGTTCAATTGCTTTGCTATATTTTGTTTTACTAATGGATTTCTTTCCTGCTAAATTTGCCAATGGCTCTAAACATGAAAAATCCACAGATACTGTGTATCCAAAAGGCTTTTTTTGTGATTCGTGCTTGCTAGCCAGTAATCCATGCATGCCCTGTAACAGACCCTCGCTACTGCCTTCCTATCCGTTTAGGGCTTCTTTCAGATAAACTCTATTTAATAGCTGAGCTTCCTCATTCTATTTATTTTAGTTTTGGTACTTAAAGTGATGTAAAATTGAACAGAACACAAATTAAGGAAAAAATCAAATCTCAAGTCGAAACTTAGTAGAAAACTCTGCTCTGTTCTGCTGGTGCATTCCCATTAAAGTCAAGGAGACTGCACAAGCACAAAACAGTTCAGAACAGGCTTTGACCCATAACTACTGCTATTGTGCAAGGGGATTTACAACTCTTTTAGCTGCTTGGTGTAAGGGCACATGACACTTCCTTCAGTGGGAGATATCTGGTTCATTAAACTGAACAATTAGCCTCAAGAAAATCTATACATTGCATTAGTTAAATCATCTTTTGTAGATACAGAAGTGCTCATTAATTAGTAGCAGGAATCATTTGTGCTTTACTGCAATATCAGTCAGGATTAAATTTGTTATATAATTTATTCATTAGGCAATACAATTATGCTGCAGTTAAAAAAAAAAAGTAATTTTTCTGTAACCGAGCAACATAAATAAAGGAAAACATACAGCTATGCTTATTGTAGCAGCACAAGAAACTATTGCAGATGATAGAACTAGGAACCTATACCATTAAAAGAGAAGGTGTGATATGACTTCCTTGCCACAATTTCCTTGCATTGAAGCTGTCTTGAATATTTGAATAGCTCCATCAACACGTTTCTTTTCTTTCGTATTTTTAGATGCTTAAAGATTACTACAGCAAATTCTTTTCATTGACCCCCAAATCCTTCACCGCAAAGTAAACCAGAATTCTTTTAAAAATCAGAATACAGGGAAAGTATTTCAGCAGTGCACTATACCATAAACTTACACAAAGATACAGGTAATAACTAATCTAGTTTAAAATTAACTGACAACATCAGCAAAGGAAAGAAGCTTAGGTATTGTAAGAGTTCAGTTACATTTTGATCAGTGACACTTCACCTCACTAATAAGCAAAAGCAAATATGGCAATTCCAAACTAAAGCATCTCCTTTATTTTTCTAACCCCAAAGTTAAAAGCAAAGAAGAAATGTGTCAGTCAGTTGTGGCAAGCCCTCTCCTGACCCATCTTTCTGACTTTTAAATACCAATCCAGGTTAACTTAAAATGTATAGAGTTTTTAGCCCAAGTTCTAATTCCAGTTAAACTGATGCACGCATCTGGAACAATTTTAGTGGAGTTACTGCAAAGGTACATTCAAATCAGAGAAATGCTGACTGAAATAGGCCTGCACTTGGATATCTTTAGTTTTCGGGTTAGATAGCAGAAGACTATTTTAAAACACATTCTATTGCTTGCAATAATAAGAACTTTGCAGGCTTTGATTGGAACTGATAGAAAGTGCTTTTGGGCTCTTGCGTAAAAGATTTTAAAAGTTTTATTCTGAGTTTATCCTGTCATAGTGAAAGGCCTCTCGCCTAAGTGACTTGAATCTGTGTTGGATGAGACTAATCCTTTCATCAGCCTAGCAGTTAGACTCCAGTTGTGTGTATTTCTTCACTTAACAAAGTCTGTTATGAAGCAGTTTTTCCAGAAAATTTGAAAGAAGAGATATGAAGAGGTTTGATCATGACAAGTAATTTCAATCACAGCTGTAGTTAATGAGTAGAGAACCAAATTTCTAGGTGGAAGTAGGTTTGCTGTTATTCCTCTGATCTTCCTGACTGCCTGCTGGCATAACATCCCTAACACTTTGCATTTACAATCCTCATATCTAAAGAGCTAGTTAAAAAGTATTGCTCAGGATTAGCAAGAAAACAAAGGCAGTTAATCAGGAGTTTAACTACGTGAATTTGTGCATGTGTACAAATGTGTTATCCCTACAGATTTCTCCAGTACTGCTTTAATCTTTTATCAGGGTTATAACAGGGACTGCTCTGACTCTCAGAGCTGCCAGAAACCTGGTATCCAGCTGTACAAACTCTTTTCACCTCCCCCTTTTGGCCAGCACTTTCTACGTGCATAATACAAGGTGCTTATACAGAATCTGGCAAACTGTCTTGTCCTAAGGATTCCTGTCAACTATAACAACATTACAAATGGCTTTGTAATTTCAATTTTTGCCAAATACTTTGGAGGAAAGGGCTACTGCATTCATTTTTGTTGCACCTGCACCTTCAAAAGCAGAAAGACTACCAAGCTGTTTGTTTTGGTATTACAAAATATATATATATGTGTAAAATTACAAACAGTGATTATATATATGTATCACTTAAACCAAAGATATTTCTAAGGATCAGTGTAAGAAGCTTTTGAATTAAATTTGAGAAATTTATTATTTAAAAAAAAATAGTAAATTTGCAGTAAAAAGCAAACCAGAAACTATTTATGACTGTGGATTGATTTTGGGAAATTTTCAAAGAGAGTGGATGTGAATATTAAAAAGTTAGTACACTTTCTTTAGACACTCTCATAGTGTGCAACTGTGAGTTGCACCACTGATGAGGTATTTTGTAGCCAAAAAGATTTCTTTTGACACTTGCTTAAAAAAAAGGTTTTCAACTTCCACACCTTGGAGCAGTAGTTTTGGATTTTTTTTTTTTGTCTCATTCACTTTATTGAACCTCCCCCCACCAGCCCAACACTCCCGTTTTAGTTTGACTCGGAGCAGCTTTTTTTTTCTCTTCAGTTTTCAGCCCACCAAACAGAAGAACCACCAAATAGTGGTTCACACCATTCTTCACACACATTCATAATAAAAGCCAAGAGCAAAGCAAGTGCTTGACTCCCTGAGTTCGCACCAAATCCTTTCCATTCTTCTATGCATGAGTCTGAAGAGCAGGCAGGCATGCAAATGAAAGCAAGCTACACCATCTCCTTCTACCTGAGAAAGTTTAGGAAGAGCAGAGAAGGTTTCAAGATAAAAACTCCCCAAGTTCTCTTTTTACCTGTTTAGCAATTGATTATCAGCCCATTTCTTCTGCTGCTACAATGCCTTTGTAGGTTGTGACCTTTACTCCATTAGTTTTGAGTGGTTAGCACTTAACTGGGATCCAGCAGAAGTAAGGTGTTTCTCTGATGTTTCCAAAGCATACTAATCACTTGCTAATGGTGTGTGTATCCAGGAGCTTTTGGTTGGCTTCCACATCTGGGGCAGCCTTCAAAAAGGAGTGATGATGAGAGCTGCCAATGCTAGCTGTTGTGAGAAACAGCACGCTAAGCTGGCAGCAGTTTGTGCTGCTGCTCCATCAGCTATTCTGGGCCCCATATGTTCTGAGACCATGGTCAAAAAAGCCACTGTGGGATCTGCAACCTTTGTAAAAAATGCATCCCTCAGATTTATCTCTTATTTTCATTTAGAGGCTGGGATGCGGAGCCAAATTATACCTCTAGATTTAAGTAGCTGTTAGCAGCCATAACAGCATCCGTAGAATTCAAAATAGTCACCTTTACTACAAATAGAGCATTATTAGCCACACACACACTTAAGTCCTAGGGTAACACATTAGTTATGCCACACACACGAATATTTAGCTCCTGAAGGAGGGCTGCTCCATTTTAAAAGCAGCATTAAATTAAATACTAGTAATACAATTTCAATAACATAATTAGTAACTCTTAAGCTTCATGGGTCTAGTCCTATTTCTGCATTAGGCTGGAAGAAATTGCCTGTTATATTGATATAAAACCAGGATAAATGAGAATCCGGTCCACTGTAATTTAGTATCTATTTATATTGTTGCAGTAATACCACAAATATTTTTAAGAGAAATAAAAATAATTAATGCAGTATATCTTAGTCTTTAAATTGGCTTTCTGTACTACTTAGGCCCTTGATTATTTGTATAACATTCGTATTATTTGTGCTATAACAGTATGTATTTTGCTGCATAATTCAAAGCACAGTGAATGCCTTTGTGGTTGAGTTCACGGTAAGTTTCTAAGCTGGCCAGGAAGCCCCAAGTTCAAGTCCCACACCAAGACTTGGACAGGAACCCAGAAGTGATACCGCAATGCAGTATGAGAGATAATACTGCATTTGATGTTCATTCTTTAGGATAAAATGTTAAGCTTGTGTTTGCTTCGTTAACCTTGAGTAGTGATTTTGTGGAAGTGGTTCAAAATGATGTTTTTTAAAAAGAACATAGAATAACCCTATTCCCTGGTCAGCTGTCATTTCTCCTCCTACTCAATACTTAAAAATTCTCTTACAAGCTGTTAGTGAGCACACAGTGGTTGTTCTTTTACACATCTGATAGGTATGTCACTATTTTGGGAACTACTTAGAGATGAGCATGAATGTATCAGGTCACATTCTGGCTTTGCACTTCTGACACTCTCTTTGGGCTGCAGAGTTTTTAAGAAAAAATGTGCACTGAAGTGACTGTTAAAAGAGTTCTGGTGATCTGGGGCACTGCAGTAAAAGCCCTGCCATCTTTTAAATGGGTACAACGCATAACACTGTGCCGGTAAATAGGCAAGCTTGTATTACCATCCACCAACTCTTTGCATAAAGCTACAAAGGATAAAGATTCTTGAATTTTCCATCTACTCATTTTACACGAGTGCAAGACTGGAAAAGCAATTAACATGTATATAGGTACCTAGTTAGATTTCGCCCTGATCCCTGAAGTATCTGAATGCTTCACATAGACCTTGTTTCTTAATAAGCTGTCTGCTCGACCTCCACCACCTGCTTGTTTGCCTAAGTATGACATGAAATATTTTTATTCAGTGAAATAATTTAGGGCATAATGGGTACTTAGTTTCTAAGGAAATTTATGTTGGAAACTACAATTTACCTCTTTTTATTTAGTGAAAAATTGTGTCTGAAATTTTGTAATAAGAAGGATATGTGCAAACATTGGTTATTTTATTTTTTGCAAAAAATGACTGTTCTTTTAAGTCCTGATGAAAAGCTTCTCCATAGGAATCTGTGCTCAGTCTTTGGTTTCTGTATATAGCCTTGAACAAGTATTACAGCTGATCATGACTTAACTGTTGGTCTTGACATATTTGGTTTCCACAGCTCATAGGTAAAAGCTGTGCAAGGACCAACTGATGTCTTCAGTATTAATTAAAAAGTCAGAGATTTGTCCAGTGCTTCTGCTTACCTGATAGACTAATTTATACTGTGCCTGGGAGCATACAGTTAAGGGATGGTGGCAGAAACAGCACTTCAAGCAGCAAAAAGTACTTTTACAGTGGGAATTGTAATCCAGTTTTCCATGAAACTGTGAAATGTCTGACATTTGCCCTGTGTTAGCCTGTATGGCTGTACAGTTAGGAAAATCCTGGTGTTTCTGGCTGGGATTAAAATGAAACACAACTAAACAAATGGCAAGAATAAAAACAGACTGGAGGGGGAGAGCATTAAACAGAGCAGAAGGTACTAGAAAAGGTAGTTGGAAATTGGTCTCCTGTTTGCAGTACTAACAATGCCTTTAGAAATAGTGAGTATCAGTAGCTTCACTTAGATAAACGGAAATTTAAAAATACAGCCTAGACATTGAGGAATTATAAGAACAGAATGGTGTGTCTGGGGAAGCAAGGCAGACATTTAAGTTTTCTAAAATTTTATAAAAGTAATTAGAAAATTTTTAGAATTAAACCATAAAATAATGATGGGTAAATTTTAAATTCTTCTTTGGCTGTCCACTTTTATAAATATGTGTATTAAATGAAAACACCATAGTTTTTTTTAATAATGATGGGTAAATTTTAAATTCTTCTTTGGCTGTCCACTTTTATAAATAAGTGTATTAAATGAAAACACCATAGATTTTTTTTTCTCTGTTTTTATGTAATACAAAGGATATTACAGGATCCTACAGTAAATACATCACAGACCTATTTTTATCTTATAAGTATTTTTAATATTCCTTATAAGAGAGATTAAAAATCATAGGAAGATATATTATGCATAACAAAATTCAGGCCAAAAATGCAAATTTTGTGTCTCCTTTAATTCTGTATCAGCTATTATAATTACTGAATTTTAGAGAATCTCAGAGGTTAAACATATTAGAAGGTCAAAAGCTTTTTTTACCCGTTTTTCTTTGCCACTCACAAAAATACTCCAATTGGTTCCGAGTGAACATTGTAAGAATATAATGCAGACCTAAGGGTGAACTCACTTTTAACAACATTTCAGATTTCAAAAGTATTATAAGGTTGAAACTTGAGAATTTTTAAGAAGGTTTTGTTAAAGAAATTCTATGCCCACATTTTTCTTTTTACAGGATGTTTGGGATTAGTATTTGAGTTCAGATATTGTTTATTCTCCTCTTTGCACATTTCTTAAAGCCTTATTAATTCCTGATATTCATAAGAATTATACAATGGGGCTAGTCACATTTTTCCATTAACAATTAATGAAATTAAAGTAATATTTTAATCATACATGTGTATATGTATGTCCATCTTTCTCCATTGTTTGTTTCATTGGTTTTTTCCCCCTAGAAGATCAAACATTTTTAAGTAAAAACTGATCCTTGGTCACTTCCACCGTAAGTTTTTAATATTTTAGTCATATTCAATTCTTGTTTTGGCAGTTTGAAGCCAAACGTTTTGGCTTGGTAGGTACAGCAGCGCTCTCCGTGTGCTGAAATAATGCTTGCTTTTTTCCAAGCTTGCATTTTGCCTCCAGTGTTTTCTTCTGGCCTTTTTGCTGTATTCAGAGATGTTTTCACAGAGGGCCACTCTTTGCTTCCAGTGCTTTTGTAGCAGCTCAGTGGAAGGGGGTCTTCGCTTTATATCCAGGCAGTTGAACTCCTGTTGATTTTATTGCATTTCCATTGCAGGGCATGTGCCTCCCTATAGCTCTATTTGCAGAACCTGCCTTAGGTACCCTATGGAATTATGTACCTCAATTAGGTAATACCTGTATTTGAAGGAAGTTCGTAAAGAATGTATGGCCAATGAAGCTGTATCGTTAACAAAGAAGCAGACATGAGTCCTCTAAATGGCAATAGTCAAAACTTTCTTTTAACAAGTATCTGGAAATAATGTTTATGTTGGTGATTTTAAGAGTAGCTATTTTGCACTTGGGAGCAATCCAAAGGAAGAGATGCTCTTCAATTTACATCAAATGGACATCTTTATTACATCAGAGGGATGACAGGAAAATATAGTTCATTTTTAATATGAAGAGATAAAATTGTCTCCCAGTGAAATACCTTTCCCAACAAAATACCCCTGAGATAGGTATGGTGAAAAGGGTTAAAAGGCCTTTTGGAGTTTTTCCACAGACTTATACTCAGGTTGTGATGACAGGAATAGCGAAGCGAGACTGCTTCTGCTCTTAGGAGCTGTGTGAGGCTCTGACCATCTTGTAGTTTCAGAGGTCCCAAAGCTTAACACCGGGTTTGAGACTCTTGAAATCTCTGAGTTTTCTTGGGCCCTGGCTGCTGCAAGTTCCTCTTTCCATTGCCACACACTGGAACACTAATTTTCTAAATAGTAAAGTGAGTGCTTAGGAGTTAAGTTTACTGCCAGCTGCGTTAACTCAGATATAGTACTTCCCATTCACACCTACATGTATGAATCGGTGCTGGGGATCTGGCTCATATTAGCACCTGTGTGCTGTGGATGCAGCTGCACAGCCAGGGGCACCACTCAAAGTAGTTCAGGCCTGCTCACAAAAACCAGCTGTGACATTTACAGCTGGTTCCCAAACCAGCTGTTAGCACGGTCTCCAGCACACCTTGCTGTAGCCTCTCCTGGAAGTCCCTGTCACGTACCAAAGATGATGAATGGCGTCCTGCTCACATGAAGAAGCAGCAGCAGGAAAGAGAAGATCAAGAACTGTCCTCTAAACTGAACTGAATTTTCAGACATTACTCACTACCCTGCCTTTCATTCTTGGCCCTAGAAATCCTTGGGCCTTGTTTGGTGATTACTTCTTATGACTGGGAGAGGACGCTTGTCCACAGAGACCCTTCTGCACAGCTCCCTGGCTTCCCACAGAAATGTTTTTTATTGTTATGTGATCTTTTCATGCAGAAAGAGATGCCTGAGCATTCAACATGGACTGTACAAACCTGGCATTCTAGTGCAGTGTAGTTAACAAACTGAGTAAATAAGAGCCCTGTCCCAAATTACAGTATCTCTGCATCATACGTGTCATAAATCAGACCTTCAGAAATATCTAATTAGGTAGCATCAAAAAGTCCTGGGTAATTTCTCTCCACTTATTTCAATCACTTTTTTTCCCCTAATTGATTACTTTAGAAAACAGAGTAAATATAGTGAGACAAAAGCACATCAAGAAAACCTAGCATTCAAATAATCTACATACAGCATCTTCTCACCACATTGCTTTACATCTTATATCTTTACTCTGCTACAGAAAAAAACATTAATCTGACATTTTGCTATCCTATAAATAACCATGCTTTTATCAAAGCTCAAGAGAAAGAAAACCAGTTTAAAACACTTCCAAGAGGGAGTCTTGACTTTCAGTCCTCTGCTCTGCCTAGTGTGTGCTTGTTTCAGTTAAGGTGGATGAGGGAAAGGGGTGTTAGCTCACTTTCCTGCTCTTGTAAGCCTAGATAGAAGACAAAAACAACTCCAACCTGAATTATGTCATCTGCAACAATTCCCATGGAATCAATGTGTTAAGGTCTGTGTTCCCTGTTCACGCTCTCTTCCCACCTGGTGGACACATGCCATCCAAGATTTGCCCGAGAGGCCCTTTTGCATGCTTTCTGCCTACTTTGTGCTATTTTGTAACTAGGTTATAAGCCCTGCATGTTTGGAATAATCATTGTAATTAAGATGCTGTTTACTGGCACAAGCCCAAACCAACCCTGCAAGTTTAATTTTGAAGATGTTAGGTATTTGAATTTCCAACAGACCTCAGATCTAAATTTCTCATGATAGAGTAAAAATGTCCATGCCAGTCTTTCTGCTTTTGAATTCTGCTATTTTAGATCTGGGTACAGAGAATTTCAGCATTTGCAGAAATGACTCAGTTGAAACATGACATAAAAAGTTAGTAGGGTGGAGCCTGAAAGGAAGTATTTCTGTTGTTGCTATCCCACAGTTCTGCCAGGGACTAAAATATTTCATGCAGTCTCATAGTCATTTATGCACATGCTTTCTTATTGTGCTTATATATTTCTTACAGTGCTTATATTTGCTTTCTTTCCTTTTGGAATGGTCTGTAATATGCAGCTTCTCCAGAGGATCCTCACTCTTGAAGTCTGAACAGGGCTCCAATTCAAGTGCAACATCAAGCTTTCTGTTTGACTTTTGCACTTTAATTTAATACAGAGCCAAGCCAATTTCATATGGTAATAGTGACTATATCCTTGTTTGATAAATAGTGTTAGGCATCCAATTTAATTATAATTATATAATTGTAAGTAATTACAACCACCATAGTAAGCATATCTGAAGCTATTTACTATATTTCCCATAAACGGTATTAAAGCTAAAAATCAACATTGCTACCAAAACCAATGAGTATTCACTGTTGGATATTGCCAGTTGCTCTGAAGAAATAATTTGTAGAATACTAGTGAATTTGTAGTTTGACCCTTCTGTGTTTTATCATACCTAGGATATTTATTTTAGAGGTAACATGGAAAAGATGTGCAAATAAGCGTAAGTAGCAGCAATGGAAAAGACAATATTAGTACTACATTTATTTCTGTATTATCATTGGTAGATATTACTGGATGCAGTATATTATTACTGAGTTTTAAAATTGCAGAAGCTAGATCCTCTATGATATAATAAAGAGAAAAACAAAAGTGAACTATGCAGCAAATCAGATTTATAACTTCCCTAAACTTGCAGGTCAGGCTAGGTTTTCAGCAAAGATCAGCCCTCATTTAGGCACAGAATGCAGGCCATTATTTTCATACCCCATAAACAACCAAAATCAAAATCCTCACAGAACAGAGAGCTGAGTATTCTAATTCAGTAAACTTTTCTTGAAAATCTGGCCATGCATTGTAATGCCAGGCCTGAAGGAAAGGTGAACATATCTCATAATTTGAAAAAAAAATACAGGGTTAAAATTGTGGGCACCTTTGTAAAGAAAGACAGTATGATTCCTGCTAACTAGCAAACTACAGAATTGAGTAAGCCTCTACTTGCCAGGTGTGTTTAGCTGATTCATGTTCAGCATACAACCACACCAGCTGCTTTACTTATGTTGAGTTGAAAGAGAATTTCACCAGAAGAAAAAAAAGTAATGCTATGTATGCTTGAGGATCCACTTTTCCCTCCCTCTCCCCACTAAAAGCTGTAGTAATATTAAAGGTGAAATGAGCTTTATGCATGGAGCTAACTAGGAACTTCTCTGGCAGGTTTTTGCATGCTTTTCTTCCATTTGCTTAAACACATAAACTTCTCAATGACTCTAAGACTGCAGCCCTGAGATCCTAAAATTTCTCAAAAAAGAATTGATTTGACCACCACTGATTGAAGGCTGATACACTTTGCACAACTAAACCAGATTTCAACTTGATTCAATCCTATTAAATTTTTCCTTTGTACACTGCTATTGCATAAGAACATTGGCAGTTTGCTCAAAGTATTGGTAGCACAGCAGAAGAGGACAGACTCCAAAACCTTTTGGGTTTATTTTTTTCTGTTTATTTTTCTTTAGTAATTTTTTTCTCCTACAATATATAAATGATGTGTCCATGGCAGGTAATAATGAAGTCTCTTTATAATTCCTTAATCTGTTTTGGAAAGTTTCCTTTGCAGATAATATCTAAGAGATAGCATGTTAACTTTGATCCCTTTGATACCAGCATCACAGTGCTGGTATTTTATTCCCATAAAATGTAAGACACTATCAACACAGGCATGCATGAAGGCCTCTATACTGCTTAAAATATTGAAAGGAAAGCTGAATTTACCATTGCAGGCTTTGGAAAAAGCAATTTGGGGTGATGCACAGTAGCCTTTAG
The DNA here is from genome assembly GCF_030463565.1 of Pelecanus crispus. Taxonomy (NCBI): domain Eukaryota; kingdom Metazoa; phylum Chordata; class Aves; order Pelecaniformes; family Pelecanidae; genus Pelecanus; species Pelecanus crispus. The sequence goes on from NC_134647.1 coordinate 20,562,291, forward strand.
CCAGACTTTCTGCTTGCCCTTTTTGCTGCACTTCAGAAAGGCTGATTAGGTAGGCTTAATGGAATTTTCAATACTGTACTCAAAAAAGGTTTATATTTAGCATTACCACTTTAAAATAATACACTTCTTCTTCCTAGCCAATAGACCTGGGCAGTTCCATGGTTGAACTCACTGCCCTGATCTCTAAAATTTCCTATTATATTCCCTCTGATTATCTTGGGTGCCAGGGAGAAAATGGTAATTTCAAAGAATAATAAAAATGCCGTAACTCTACAGATTAGGGCTGTAGTTAGTATGAAATCACTTCAGTTTTAAAATCTCTCTAAGTTATTTTGCTCTCCTAATTGCTTGAAAAATGTTCATTATAATATATTCTGTATCTAAAAAAGAATGACTCACTGATCATTAGAAGGGCGATCTGTTCAACAAGGTCTCAAAAAGCATATACTTGTAAAGGCTTTATCAAATATCTAAATATCAAATATGTAACTATCAAATATTTTCAAGCATTTCAAATCCAAGTAAAAACACACAAGCTCTTCAGTTATTCAAAAACCTTCTTAGAAATGAAACTTATTTGGTTTGGGAGGTTGGATTTACATTGCTTTTCTTTTAGATAAAGACGATAAATAACTGGGAAGTCAACACCTTTACTGAAGTTATGATAGTCGTAAGGGTAAGTTGTTTTGTAACACCTGTTCATAAAGATAACTGTATCCCTCTGCAAAGCACAGCAGCAGAAACAAGGCTTAGAAAAGCCACCCTTTTGGCTCTTGGTCACATTCTAACTTTACATGAGCCTTGTACAGCCAAGTATCTGTAACCGTTCTCCTTCATAAAAACAAGTCAACATTTGCAATCGGCTGTTAATGGGCAATCTGATAGTGACAAGTTAGTCCAGTCCAAGAATGAGAAATTATTTGTATATTCTTACTCCTTTAAATTAAAAATAAGACATATGTCACAGTGCTATGCACACTAAATTAACCCTATGCAGAAATGAAGCACATACAAGTAGCTACCCTGAATACTACACTACATCTGTTACATGCAGAAATTATTGCAATTATACTGTCAATGTGTGAATCTCTCATTGACTACTGTGTAAGTAGGAATGGCTTTGCATCTGAGTTGAAAGAAAAACCACACAAATAAAAAAAATAACCAAATCAGAAATCCTTACATAACACTATATTGTAACGCGTATGCTAGATATGTTCTCTTCTGCATCATCAAGTTAGTTGATTGTAGGGGCAACCAGCATTGGTAATGTAATGCCAGGAACTGCTGTTGTACACCCCCAAGATACTTTTATCTGTCACATGGGAAGAGAGTAAAAGACAGTTTCTTTTAGTCAGTAAAGCAGGTTTTATCGATGAACTTTTTAACATCACATTACGATGATTAAAAATAAAATCCATCATGAAACAAATAGATTTGTAAGTGTCAAATATGCAAGCGGTAGGGAGAAAAATTATTTTAATAATTAAAATTGACGATTAAAAATATCGTCAGTGCTGTTTTAGTCACTGGAAGTATATTTAATGAAGCTTATCAACACCTTCAAACAGCAGTTGAACTCATCATTAATAATATTCATTAAATATGCTTTAGTTGTCACATTGTGTTTGTTTAACCGTCCTTGTCAATATATAAAGACCTGAAAGAAAACATGGAATGGGTTACAGATCTGAACAGGCTGTCAGGCTACCCAACTGAGGTGACTTAAACCAGTGAGATCATGTCTCAGTTATCTTTTTTAATATCCTCAGATGGAATCACATCCCTAAATGATGGGTATTTGAAGCGGCACTGCTTAAAACCGTGGATCTGATATCACCGCAGTACACAAAAGCTGCAGGTTTCCTGATGCTCTGCTGTTGGCACATTTTCTTCCATGTGTTAGGGGCCAGCTCCAGCAGGATGCTGAGTGCCAGCAATGCTGGCAGCCAGGTGTGCTGAGCTCCTGTCAGGAGGTAGTTATCACACTGCGATATTGATTTTGTTGTTTGACGGGGTAGGGGAAGGGTAGTTGGCATTGGCCGAAAAGAAAAGGGTAGTATTAACCCTTGAAGGAAACAGCAGATTTCTATCTCCCCTAGTCAGTAACCTGGAAGAAAGAGCATAGGACAAATCACTGTATCTATCATTTCTTGAAGAAATAAAAAGTGGCAGGAGAGAAATGGAGAAGAAAGTGCTGTGTTTTGCCATGACCTATAGAAGGAAATGTTAGCAACGCACTTCTTCTGAGATGAAACAGTGTTTCAACAAGGTTACCTCACTACTGAAAGCCACTGCAGGAATTCCACACAATGTGAAAAATATTTCTTGCTTACAAGATCTGTTTTCTGCACATCTTTAATGATGGGAATGAAGTGCTGAATAATGTGTGCCAGGGATGCCCTAGTTGTTTGCCAATGGCAGTCGCATTTATGTTCCAGTATAAGAAAACTGATTAGCTGCTTCTAAAACTTACAAGAGTACCTCCATTGCAATTACCTTTAGTATTAAGGCATTCAGATGACTGTAATCCATGGTGAAATAAGTATTAGAATGTCTGTTTTCTTCTTAACACATGTTTGTATAAAATATCTCCCAAGGAAAGCTGGGCAGATGCCTCGCAGGCCAGGCAGACTGGCCTCCAGTACAGGAAAACACTGAGCATGTAGTTCCTCAAAATAAAATGGGTAGCAACATGGAATTTATACCATGTAGCACATTAGTAATGACGTTTGGAAAAGATCCTCTGGCAAAGAGTATGTAGGCTGCAATTTCAACCATCTTTAATGTACAATGTAAACAAGATTTCCTAATGCATGTATAAGTGTACCTAAGTTATGTACAATTTCATGTATAAAACTTGACATAATATTGAACATTCAAGTAAGAGGAATCTGTAAAACTAGTACAGAATGCCAATTAGTATAATAAAAGATGTGCAAAGTACCTACATATGGACTACTGAATTAAGAAAAAAAAAAAAACCAAACGGTAACTAATTCATTAGTTCTTCAAACTTTCCAGAGGTTATAGCTCAAACACCCTCCCTCAAGCACAACAGCAGTCCATCCAAATACTCAGAAAAATGAGTAGATGTATCAGAATACCAGCTGTCTCAGCAGGGAACTCATGACTGAGCTCCAGTGAAAAAAAAAAAACAAACCAAAACCGAACCAAACCAACAACAACAAGAAGAAGATATAAAGGAGGTGGCAGCAAGGGCAGGCTACAAAGGAGGAATACAGAAATACTGCCCAGGCATGCTGGGATGGTCTTAGGAAAGAAAAAGCTGAGCTAGACTTGAAAGTCTAGGGATATCAAGGGCAACAAGAAGAGCTTCTGTTGCTAGCTATGTTAGCAGTAAAAGAATAAACAAGTATAAAGTGAGCCTGCTGCTGAGTGGGGAGGGTGATTTAGTGACAGTGGATGCAGATAAAGCTGAGGTATTCTATATTCACTGCCTCAGTCTGGGAGACATTTGGATCTTGGAGACAGGGTTCAAGGTGGTGGAAGAGGATTGAGTCAGGGATCTCTTGAGAAATTTGAGTCCAGCTGCGTCCAGGATAAAGCATACTGGGTTCTATCATCAGTAGCGTAGCCAGTAGATTGAGGAAAGTGGTACTTCCTCTTTCCTCAGTGCTCATTAGGTCACACCTGGAATAGCGCATCCAGCTTTGGACCCCCTAGTACAAGAGAGTTGTTGATAAACTTGAGTGAGGCCAGCAGAGGCCACCAAGATGGATGTGGACTTAGAGCACATGTCCTGTGAGAAGAGCTTGAGGAAACTGGCCTCCACCAGGAGCCTAGAGAAGAGACAGCTTTGAGGGATGTAATAACAGCCTTTCAGTAGCTGTGAGGAAATTACCAAGAGAGGGAGGCAGGTTCTTTACTGAAGTGCATGGCAAGAGAATGATAGACAATTCTTGAGATTAAAAAGGGGGAGGTCCTGACATGGTATAAGGTGAAACCAGTTTCAATATGAGGGTAACTGAGCACTGGAACAGGTTGCTCAGAGAGGCTGTGTGGTCTCCATCCTGGCACCCAACTGGACTAAGTTCTAAGGAACCTAGTCCGAATTCTGTGTTGCTCCTGCTCTCAGCAGGAGGCTGGACTGGACAATCTCCTGAGTCTCCTCCTGACCTAAATTCTTCTTGATTCTATGAAAATATGATTGCTATAAAGGACCAATCTAACAAAAGGACTTCTTTGCTACACTGGAATGGTAAAATGTTATATACTAGTTAGAATATGTGCCACGCTAACAGAATGCTTTCTGAAAGCAAACACGGCTGAGTGATTGCTATTTAAAGATTCCCATGTGAAACAAAGCATTACTTGTTATACAGATTGTGCCAGTTTCTAAAAAACAAGATACAAACAAAGGGTGAAATCCAAGAGAGGACGAAGTTACAATCTAAACTATGTTATGAGAATATCCCCGGTTAATATATTAAGTTTAGAGATGAGCTAGTTGAGTCTGAACAGATGTACTATATCCTGCAGAGATGTCCATTTTCCTGTTGGTAAGTTTATGTAACTCTCACAAGTATTCAGGATCATGGAGGACAGACTCCATTATACACATCTAAGAAGCTGAATCAAGCTAGACTCTGATGAAATTTCAATTATTTGAATGTTTTGAGAGTAGTAGTTTTTTATTTTGAGGAGGAAATAAAGCCTTGTTCATTATATGACACATGCAGCGCCAGTTAAAGACAAATAATGTTCAGATAAGATACAGTTTTGCTTTCTTTTAAAATATTGAGGTGCTTTAGGAATGATTCACAGGCTCTGTATGATTGATTCATGGTTCTCCTGAATAAGTGCTACAACTATCACAACAAAGACCAACGTGAGGCTTGCAAATGGTAAGTTTTTTCTGTTTGGAAAAAGTGTGAGCTTAGCAGCCACTGAACTTTCCTGACCACGCCTCCGATATATTTTTCTTTGTTATTTATTTGGCAGGTCTATTTTCTGTATCAAATTTGGAAAACCTGAGGGCTGGACTTGATACAGGGCTTACATGGGAAAAAGATGAACAGGACTTGATTCCACCTTTGCATTCTTTAACCTTGTGGCAAGAGAAGGAAACAGTTTGGCCCCTTCTGCCGTTCAGGATAACCCCAGCTGTCTCTAACCCCATTCTAGCACTTGAGGATTATTACAGTGTGTATCCACTCTAACAGAAGATGTCGTTTCTCTAGAAATTATCCTTTATTACAGATGGGAGAGAGACATGTACACAACTGCATCATCCTAGGGTGTCTCTTTTCTCGGACCTGGCCTGTGGTCTGAGATACTCATTTAAGAATAATTCCTATTCAGTGCAATTCCTATTGAAGATCATTCTACAGAACTATTCCCTGTTGAATATCATTTCATATTCTCACTCTGTTATCCATTTCTTGGACTTGATCATGTTGAGGTTGTGTTTTTTTGTGGAATTTATTTATATATACGGAATGCTCTTGTCTATACTGGGAAACGTTACAATGCAGCCTTGGTGTACTGTCTTAGAAAAGAGAGGAGGATAGTGCAAAAATACAGTAGAGAATGATAGTTTGGAACTGTGAGCTTTTCAAGAATAATCTGTTTTTCAAGGTAAGAGACGCACTGCGTTAGTCAATCAGCTCATTAGGAGCCACTTTAATTTGTTGTTCAGTTCAGACTTCCTGTGATTGAATGTATTTAATAAGAATAATGCTTTATTAGTAAAACTGTTGTGAACTATAGAGTATCGGTTTGTATTCTATGATGGGATAGGTAATTTTGGCAGCTCCTCAAAGTGGTTGTTAAACCTCTTGAGAGGGAGTAATGTCCTTTTATAATATATATATATGGCACAATATGTATAATGGTAAATCTAGTCCTAAATTTGCTTTTACATGTAAAAGTTCAGGTCAGTCATTTCCCTTGGAGTAACTGAACCTCAGTGTGATCTTTGTAACTATGACACTTTAGTTATGTCTGATATTTTAGTGCCTGTGGCCCCTAAGGGGCAAAAAAAAATTTGGATAATCTACTTTCCAGGTAACAATCAAGGTTGAACATGTAGAATTGTTTCTCCATCATTTCAAAAACCAGTTGATACATTTGCTTAAATTCCTCAGAAAGTGGAAATAAAGTGCTTTATTCACAACTTCTTTTTATTTACAGGAAGATTATCCCAAGGTGAAAGGAAAAGGGATTAAGACCAAAACATTACTTAAAAAAGAAACAACTCAGTTCCCATGAAGCAGGGACAAATGCTCTTGCACATTCAAATGTGAGAGAAATCATGTTTGAAATACAAGCAGACACACAGAATGTATTTATCTGGATAATAATTATGTTTTGCATATGTTGAGTTCTGCAGAAACAGTGATGCTACTGGCAATTCTGCTTCTGCAGAATCTGGGGCTTTTTTTAATAAATGAGGTCAAAACACAATGAGAAAGGAATGCAAATAGACCTGCATGGTCTATTAAAGAACTCCCTCAGCTGTAATATTCTTGGTTTGTGTAGTTGTTTTTATGAAATAGAATTGCATACTCGTCATTCAGGAGGAAGAGTTGTCTGCGGAACATGTATTCCTTCGTCTTTTCCCCTCTTTAAATAAACAGTAACCAGAGAAGGGGGATGCCACCTGCACCTAGTGCCTGATCTACAAACATCACACGTATCAGACACTAACTCTGCTTGTAGCTGCAGTAGCAGTTACTAGTTTTTAATTAATTTTTTAAGCATTTGGGAGCAGCTCTTCCGACCCCAGTTCTACTCCTTACATGAGAGAAGGGATTTGCAAGTTTTAGGATAAAGAGAAACAACATCTTAATACAGTTTTGTGGTCACCCACAAACAGTACTCAAACTCTGCTTTATCCCTGTACACAACTTTTCTTTGAAACTCTGTGGGTAAGACACTAAAGCTGCTTCTGTGCCACCTCATATTCTTGTTGCCATAAGCAATCAGTATAACTTAGAGAAGCACTAAGGATGCTCTGAACTGTGGACCAGCATGGACTGGCTCAGGACTGACATTATACATAGGCTGTCTTTCACATGAGTTCATGAGCTGCTCCATTAATCCACAGAGAAGGCTCAGATATTGATTTATAGATACCTGGTTTTGTACTTCAAGGCTGTCATTATCTCATGTAATATGGCATGTTGTCCATGACTCTAGAAATAGTCCTTTTGGGAAGTGGTGTCATTTCTGTTGGATGGACTTTGGTGTTAAATTGATTCCTGGTATATTTTATCACACAAAAATAATGCTAGGCACTTACGATGGAAAAAAAGGAACACATTTTCCTTTCTTCTATTATCTTTATTTAAAATGACATGGACTTTAGGTTTCCTTTCTTTCCCATTTGTGAATTGAAAGCCATTTTTCAAGCAAGTAGACTGAATTGCAACGGTATTTTACCTTAAATACCATGCCAATAGGATTTATGGACTACTGAGTTTCATGTGCTTTTGAAAGTATAAAAAAAAATGTTTTCTTGTACAACAGCTATAAACATGCAAAATACTAATGAGATTATCTGGCATTTTTTCCAGAGAGGAAGGAGTAAAGCAGATTGGCACAAATGAGTTTTGAAAGGAGGAAATTTGCAAGCTATTTTCAGAGATACACTTGCATTGATTTGAATGAAAATCAGGAGAGAATGCTCTAAGAAATAAATAATCTCAAAAGGGCACAGTCTCCAAAGTCTGAGAACAGCTGGGAGTAAGTGCTTTGGAACATGTGTGTTAGTGATCAAACATATTTACATGATGATTAACTGCTTTTCAAGCAGCCTAGGTGTAAGACAAAGGCAAAAAACCTAATATATGTCTATCCTTGTTCTGAAGTCATCTCTGCCTCTCTACCCTGTGGATTAAAATGGAGGAAGGTTTTGCCTGTGTTTTGCATGTTTCTTGTTGTCTTTGTATGCAGCAGCTCAGATCCAGCTCATACTAATTAGCAATGGCATATGTCTCTACCAGCAGTGCTCTAATACCTAAAGATCAGGATTTTTAGTGTTGCAAAAATTAAACTTTGCAATTTAATTCTGTGAAAGCTGTGGGGTGCACAAGCCAAGTCCTGTATCTGTAGGTATTGGTATCTTGCTCTGAGGCCTTTAGGAGTGTTTCTGGGAGCAGAAAAAATCCGTTACTATATAGTCCCATGCATTTGCTCTAAAGATGCCAACATTTCATAAGTTGATACTGTCAAGGATCAGTGTATTTGGGTATTGTGATAAATGCTAATTTCTTGGTATTTGAAGTAAACTCTTGTTGTGTTTCTCTCAACAGAACTGAATCCCTTCTCACTGCAGGGGGGTTGGGCTAGATGACTTCTCAAGGTCCCTTCCAACCCAAAGCATTCTATGATTCTATGATTTATGCAAGACTTTGTGGTTTCCACTGCAGTCTTACATGGCAAATCAAGGATTTAAATGAGGTCATGGCAAAATGTAAAAGAAAGGATTTTTATTCACTCTGGTACTATGGAGGAACAAGGCCAGGAAAGCAAGACATTTCAGCGGGCAGGGAAGTACTGAAGGCAGCTGTGATTTCTGGCCTAAGCTTTTTTCTGGTCATTTCCACTCAACTCTCAGCAGTGAAATAGTTAATAATGTTGACATTTAAACACCATCTTTATGTTTTGGTGATATGATGGCTCTTTGTTAACAATGAAGCTGGGATATATTCTTTTTGTGGATAACACTTCAGTGCTATAATTGAGGGCATTATCAAAACTAGGCGTAATGAGATCTATAACTAGAGTCTGGTTAATGAAACAGAAAAAGCGAACAGGACCTCCCATTTACAGTGTTTACTTTGACTTTTTTCAGATCAAATTTTGGTATCCTTTGTGGTGATCTTTACTGATGAAATTTCACCATGATTACAGAATTAAAGAATTAAGAAAAATAGAAATGAAAAAGCTATACTGTTCCAGCAAGTTGGTGAGGGAGCTTAAAATGAGGTATCTATGGAAATGCTGGAGGTTAAAAGGCATTTTGTGTCTAGTTATGGCTGTTATTCTGCTTTCCAAATGAAATTTTAATTTAATTTCTAAGAATTAATTCAAATATGTATGTTATTTCCTTTAAAACAAAAACAGTATAACAGACTAAAAAGTTCAAGCTATGCAAAATTATAATACCAATACTTCTCACCTCAGAGATGTGAACTTTCAGAGATGTAGACTGTGGGAAACCAGCTGTAACTATAGAGCCACGTTACCCCACTGTCATTGTCACGCATCTGCTCTGCCTAGATCGAGGTTCACAGCTACAGTTCTGATTGCTTTTGAGATACGCCATTTCCAGAGTGAGTTAGGAATTTCCATAGTCAGCTTCGTCTTGCTACTCTGAATCCTATACTGCTCAATTAAGCTTTTTCCATGCTTAGCTGGGAAGCTGGGAAGAATATGGACTGTCTAGCACATAGACTGAGTCATTCACTAAGTCAAGTATGTGGGGAACACTTTAAAACTGGACTTGAAACCACTAAGAGAAAATCTAATCCACACCACTATTCTCTTTCCATTGCTTGAAACCAGAGAGAACAGCATCAATGTTAACACTGGTACTATTCGAAGTGCAATGTTCTGAAGTTTGTGTAATACCAAATATGCATAAAACTGCTATTAGAAAAGCAGTTGCTATTCCCCCATGTCTATTGCAAGGTATGATGTCTGATTGCTCTCTGCATCTCTTTTTGATATATAGGCCAATTTGGTGGAGAAGAGAAAGAACCAATCGATAACGCAAATTAGGAGTATGGAATAACTCATCAGAATGTAACATTAAAAAGGATGCACACTGAAGATGGAAAGAAGACACAATAAAATAATCTGAAACCGCACCAAAAAATAGACTAACAGCTTCTGTTCTTTTTGTCTCATAACCCCAAACCAAAATAGCTTTCACCAAAACTGAAAGGAGCATATTCAAAGCAGATAAAAAACTTTGTCAGGCAATGCCTAATTAAAAGATGAAACTCTTCTCCATAGGTTATTATCATTCTAAACAGCTTAGAAAAACTTTGAGTATGTGTATCATATCATAACCTTCTAGTGCTATTTCACTCTAGAATGTGACACCTTTCTTACCACTGTGGGACTCTCTTTTTGAAAGTCAGCAATCATTGTTTCTTTGTAGCTCGAGCGAGGGAAATTTGGGTCCCTTGATTAGCGTAAGTTGCCCCTGTGACTTTCTGAATCCTGTTGTAAAACTGTACTATGGAAGTCCAGTGGCAGAAGAGTTCCCTCTGGACACTACTGAAATGAAAGACAACTCCTGATCCACTAGCCTGCAGGTTTTTTATTTGTGCCATGGAGGAACTTAAAACTGTCAGAAGGGATTTTTCCAAACTGAGTAAGATTTTCTTTCTGTTAAAGATGCAGTAGCTATAATAATAGCAGTTGTATTCTTCATTATTTGTTGAAATTAGATATATCTAATCATACCTTTCTGACCCTAGGCACTGACGAAGATAACAATTTTAAAGGCAATTTAATTTTTGTTCCTTTTTATTTGGGTACTGTCTCTCATTAGCAGGAATACATAAATGGGAAAAGAAGATCTATAAAAGCCCCCTTCTTATTGAAAATGAATTCATGATTCATGAGAAAACAAAAGAATATATTTGAAAGCCAGGGAATTGAAAAATACGGTTGAAATGGGCCCATAAATAAACCTACTTAGTATATCTGAGAGCTGCTTTATTGTAATCATTAGGTATCCCATGTGAAAGGTGAGTAAGAAGTGACCCACAGTTCTAGGCAGGCACAGGAGCCATAAATGAACGGGGATGGGTAACTGAGATATTCTGATCATTGAGGTATCGGCTTGCTGCTGATGGTGTGCCCTGTTGCAAAACCAGCAATACTGAACAGGACAAGGGACAGTCTTGTCTCACTTGTCTCACGTATTAAAACCTAAAGCAGAAACATTACACTACAGGCACAAGAAAAAGTCATCCATTTCCAATAGTTCAACACTTTCAGTAACATTCTGGATTTGATCCAAGTTTTCTTTTTAAGGATGTTTGGCAAAAACTTGCATTAAGACAGGTTTTTTGGACAGCTTTTTGTTGGGGGGGGTAACACTTTCTTTATGAAAATGCAGTCAGATAGTATTTCCTAAACCAAGAATCCTACAGCAGCAGATTATTAGACAGTGATTCATTGACCTTTTTCATCAGCTCTGGTTAAGGCATTGCATCTACAGTCAAAACTGCACTTGCTGACCCTCATGTCAGAGCTAATCTAAAGGGACTTGACATACATGCAAGGGTCTTTCTTTTCAGTTGTATTTTTAATTGATTAGTAGGTTCACAGCATTTATAGAACACAAACAGGTGATAAAACTCCTACACTGGCTGAAGTCTAGATGATGACCTTCTAAATGAAGTCCTGATCTTTCTATTTCAGAACACTTAACACCATTTTCACTTTATTTTGTCAGGATGTTTACACATTTTTTAAATTTTCTTATCCTCAAAAAAGAGCTTAAAAAAACCTTAAAAATATTAGTTTGGAATCTTAATGTGTTTTGAAAATACAAATATGTTTAATTTGCAGTCAAATGTAGCAAATTAGATTTCTCAAACTGGATAAGTGACAAGTAATTTGTGAGGTTTGTAAACACTCTGCAAATAATTGCTTAATCTTATCTTTCCTCAAACCTGTACTCTTCTGTAGTGCTTCTTGTCCCTAGAATATCTGGTGTGTATAGGGTAAGCTTAAATGAGCTCTTTACCAGGTATACTCTGTAAGCTTAGATATAGCCCACTGTTGTCCACAAAGCATAGAGTAAGAAGTAAAAAAGTATTCAGTGTGATACAGTCCTCTCTGATTATCATATATCCATTCTCAATCCCCAAATAATTATACCTTTTATGTCAAAAGCTTTACAGCTTTACCACCTCAAGCAATATTTTACAGCTGTCAAGAGTGATTTATGCAATAATGACTTAAACTGCAAAATGGAGTCCTCAAAGGAAGAGTTGTCAAACATTTTCACCACAAATAACTTTATTAAAATAAGAATTGATATTCTGTATAAACAATATCTTACCTTCAACTATAATACAGATCATATAGCTATATGATTTGTGAAAATAAAGTTGTGAAATACTGAGGAATATACTACACTGGTACTTTGATATCAGAGTATAATTTTTGAATTAAGCAGATGTTAATGCCTAATGGACAAGACTTTAAAAAAAACTGTTTCAAAATAATAGTTCTTGTGATTTGTCTGTATTTATCTATTGTGTTTTTTTAAAATGGATATTTACATTAAAAAAGAAATTTACTGAGTCTTTAATCCCATGAGTACATCCAGTGATGTTTGTGGAGCTTCTTGTGTGGTGAGAACCTACAGATTTGGACCCTTAGTTTCAGCATCCATCTGTTCCCATTAACCATTTTTCTCAGCAGTAATTAATTCTTTCAATAACTACGTAATCACATACTGTGGCACTACTCTAACGGGACAGAGGACTAGAACTTTGCCTGGATTGTGTAAATACCTTTCTGAAAGGAAAAAGGAGGAAGGAGAAACTAAAACCAAATGTAGGCTATATTAACAGTCTTATTCTGATACAAATACTGCAAGAGCAGCTAGTAAGGTTTTTAGCTGCAAACGTTAAAAACTTCTGTGAAGACAGGGCACCAGTGTGGCTGGGACAGGGCCTGCTGGGTGCATAAGTAACGCTAGCATCCCACCTCCACGCCATCTAAACAATTACACAAAGCTATCACAAGTATTCTCCCCCTCTCCTCTGCACCCTCCCCACACCGCACAGTGGAAAGCGAAACATGCCCAGTCTAGGTAACACGTTTATAAAACCATGATACACCGAATTTGCGTTCTCCTTTGACCACTGTATCTTCTGTCTGCCGTGTTTAAGGCAGTGTACATTCAAGCAACTGCCATTTTCTGAAAATCAACTTGCTACAAATTTTTTCCCATCCTTCTGTCCCCCTTCAAGTGTGTGATCTGGCCGAAAGATTAAAGCGGTGAACAAACAGCAGCATTCAGTCTTGCATCATCAAGATGTTTAAAACTCAAAACCTTGCACTTTCTTTCATCTAGAAAAGGGGACCGTAGACCAGTAGAGAACATCAGAACGTATGCAATACCATTTTTCTAGTACAAGAATTTCCTTTTAAGTTGAACTTTAAAGCTGTGACATTTTAAAACTGAGGTGGTATTTAGAATTAAAAAGAAAAAGCTTTAGTTATAGAGTAATTCCCTTTCTGATATCTGCATTGCTGGACTTCTGATGACAGTTTAGCTTTATAAGTGAGGGGATATATGATCCCACTGACATTTGCTTTACTTTGAAATATTAAAATAATTTTTAATATAATCAGTGGCTTATGTAGAGTAAATGATAGTGTGATGTGGAATAAGGTTTTATTTGCAATTCACTGGGCATTTATTCAGGACTGTGTAATATGGTCTTCAGAAACTCCTGTCGGTGGAACCTCAAGCGATTCACACCTTCATAAGCTGTCTTCCTCCTCCGTATGCTTAGTATTATGTTAAACATTATACAACGGATGGCTATAAAACATAATGTCAAATCAAACTTTCAAGCAGTGGGTAGTTCATTGGAGTAACTTGGGTTACTCACATGGAGAAAGTCATATTTCTAACTGTGCTGGTATTGACCTATTAAAATATTCTCATATTCACTCACAGCACACAGTACAAAATAAGCCACTAACCAGGCACTAAACACTCAGATTTTTAGAAAATTCTTTAAATTCATTTTGCTTCAGAACCTGGACGAAGTCCTTGTTAGGTATCACCATTCTGTATATTGTTATAATACACAGAGTATGTTATATATAGCATATACATACATACTCTCTATATTGCAAAAACAAATTTGCAGATTTGAAAAAGTGAAGTAAGTGAAGAAGTGAAGATCAAAAGTGAAGCATATATTTTCAGTAATTTAGAATAACTATAGAGTATGTTTACTGGCATTTATTATATCCATCGTGTAGGTAGTTTCAATTTTATGATACCACATAAACTTCAGATCTTTTTTATCACATTTTTAAAGAAGTTGAACATTATGTAGAAAGAAACAAAAAAGTCTGTATATACAAATGATCAAGCTGTCAGACAGTTATGCCTTTGAGTGTCAGACCTATCTTGCGTTTTGTTGATTTTTGCTTGTAATCAGTGACTTGATATTTTAAATTACATTTACAGTTCAAAATAATTCACCTGTATTTGTTTAAATTTAGCAGTGCATATAGTGCACATGGTAAGTCCTGTTCACATTTTGACCTTTAAAATTTTGAGGAATTCAACTCAAATTCGTCTAGAACTGTCGTCTGCAGCTTTTGAAATTCCTTAACCTTCAAATATATGGTCTAGTAATTTAAAGAATCTATTCACAGAAGTGAAGTTACTGAGAATCCTTATGCATAAGATTGTTTACAGTGAATAATCTATAACTCTCATTTATAATGTGCTTCGAAATTCAAAACTATTTACAAAAGATACGGTAATTTTTACGGACAGTTTTACTTTGGTTTGCCTCAAGCAGATTACAGTGTGTTGCATGATGCCAGAACTCAGCATTTTAGAAAAATATGTATTTATGGTAATTAACAGCTAAACAGTACTTTAGTTAAGTGCCTTTCCCTCCCTGCTAATATCTTGGGAGTCTGAAGCACTTTTAAATGACCGGACCTCAAAACAGTGCTCCCGGCTGGCGGCTGTGAAAGTTAGCAATGACATTCTCTTTCTGCAATATTATTTTTAACACACTCCAAGTTAAAACAAATATAGGCTAGATGTGTAAAAGAGGCATGGTGTCAGGTCTCCTGAGAAATCTATGTTCAAGGCACAGCTACAACAACAAATCTTCACCAAAATCTGCTCCAGACCACCGAACCAGATCTAAGAATAAAGGACTCTACTAAGAATGTGCTAAGAAGAATATGTTTAAATATTGGTATCGTGGGTAGAATGGTTGGCCCGCATCCTATCTGAATTATACCAGCCTAAGCTAAAAATAATATTACTTAAGTCTCTCTGAGAAAACAACAGAATTATTGAGAACAGGGTTTAACTCTGTGACTTTAAAATGCGAGAGCATCCACTGCATGTGATTCTAAAATTGATGCAAACACCACACTGGCACTTCTCCAGAACTAATTTAAGCTCAGCATTTGAATATGAATTTCCTTTTCCTTCTCCCAAGAGTGTACACAGCAAGAGACAGAATAAGGTACACCATACTTATCCAATACTTGGATTTGTTTGAAAGACGGATGTTTCTGTAAACAACCCTGGGTAATTAGAAAAAAAAAAAAAACCAACAAACCCCTACATATAACTATTATGTATCATAATAAGTTTTCATGCGTATGCGTTTTTTAATCTGCAAATACAGCCATTTATTAATTTTATGCTCTTAACAGGAAAAAAGCATCAGCATAGCAGATTTAGCCATTCTTCCTTATGTCAGCAATAGTGTTAACAGATATATATTGAGTCTTCACTGGATAAGAGGGCAACTCTTCACAGTTTAGCCATCCCCAAATTTTCACTCTGACAACATAATTCTAGGACAACTTCTGTGGTTCAGTTGTAGGTACACCAGCTTCACAGTATCTCATATCTGAAAAAGACTTGTCCCTTTCTTTAGAAGCTAATGCTTTCTTCATGATAGGCCAATTTTTGCTACTTCTAACCTCGTACTTTTTCCAGTAAAATACTGCATTTAAATCAAGGTACGATTCCAATTGTGTGAGGCAGGCAGAGTTAAGCCCCTCGAAACTGATACACCATTCCTATGTCCTGTGAGATGAAACAGTTCATACAAATTCACATTCACAGGATGTCCCCTGGGTGCTTGTGTTACCTGTTCATTGTTGTAGGGCTGTTTACTTCAGGACATTTAGATCTGCTTTAAACCACCCGTGAGGAGAACTTCCGTTCAACAGTTGCAAACACAGTGCTAGCTTCATTCAGCTGCTAGAGTCAGCGTACAGTGATATACTCTATACACCCACTACTTTCAGGGCAGATTCCCTTACTGGTATACATAAGCGTACTTCACTGGACTTGAGAGAAATTACTACTCCAGCAAAGGGTCTAGCCAGCAGATCGTACACACTTCTTTTACCAATCAACTGATAACCAAACACACAAAAAGTCTTGAAAATAAAAACAGACTTTACCATCTTTGTGATAGTAGGTGACTTCTACTTTCCTCTCCTCTGACCCCAGCAGTGCTTGAGCAATTTGGGCAATATGATGTCTTTTGGTCTCTGGCCCATGAAGAAAATCACAGGTGCAAGGTTTCTGCATGACATCCGGCCTGGAGAACCCGGTCATCTCACAGAAACCATCATTGCAGTAGATGATAGCACAATTCTGCACTCTAGCATTAGCAATGATGAATTTTTTATCTGCAATAAAAGAAAGTGATGCATTTTTTAGTACTCTTTCAACATTTCATAAAGTGTCGATTGCATGGACGGATGCTAAACAACCCTTCTTTTCACTGGGATGCCTGAAATGCAGAGATTTTCAGTCATTTAATGTCGCTAACTTGATCCATAGCTTTTAAAGAAACTTCAATAAATTTAGAGTACATTAAAGATGAAGAAAGTTGTCTTTTAAGGAAATAAAGCCAGAGTATGCAAGTCTTTTGCAAAACTCCTTTTTACTTAAAAATTTGGTCTTTTTTAGCTTCACTGAAACCCAGGTGATGAGCGCCATCCTGTCCATAACTCCAGGAAAGTCCTTGAAAAGTTAGTAGCTTCTTTTGGGGGGAAGTGGGGCCTTGGGAAGGGGGGTCTACTCAAGTGAAGGGCTTCCTGGGATAAGGTCCAACCAGCTCAGACTACTCTGTAGGGATTTTCATTGAGGTGAATGACAGGAATTTTATAGTCAGTATTTTAACAAAACTATCTAGCAAAGAACATGATTTATTTTTTCCCTCTGTAATTGTTTTAGAAGTTACATTTATGAAAGAAAATACTCCTTAGCAGGAAAAAAAGGAGTATGAAGGTACATGAAAAACAAAGATTGTGATGTTGGAAACATGTTGTACAGTCCGCTGAAGTTCTGTGCCTCAGTCCATCATCCTTTCCCAAACCATCACCTGACAGAAAGGTTCAAAACTTTTCAACTGTTATTTCATTTGTTTCTGTTTACCACTACAACACACTATTCCCATTGTAATTATAAATGTGCAGCTTTAATACAGTTACTGTTAATAACATGAATTTCTGCTTACTTAATCACACTAGTAGGTCCCTTGCTTTATAAGAGACTTTTTAAGTGGCACCAAGTTAGCAGTACAAGTCTTGAAAATTTTAAAGATCTTCTGTCTTTGAACACAGTGAAATATTTGAAATATAGCTTTCATTCTTGCTTTTTCTACTGTCTTTCAATCATGCTGAATTTTCACTATCACCTGCCTAGTTAGTAGGTAGTGCATTATTCTCCTCAAAATATATACACTTTACTGCTTAAAAACTTTACTTGAGTAGCAACACTGACTTAGCACTTAGATAAATTAGGACTACAAACACTCTTCAATTTTCTCTAATAATACAAATATTAAATTGGTAATGTGGGTTTAGGTATAATGAAGTATATAAACTGGAGTTAGCTGTAAGGGTTTGCACCAGAGTGATACTAAAAATATGCTAAATATTTAAATAAATGTACATATATCAAACACACTGTTTCTAAATGAAATTCATTTTAAGCATCAAGTGTTCCTTCTTACTGTTAACAGTAAACCAGAGTTCCGGCCAGGAAAAACACTTCAGCTTCAGCTTCCTTGACAGGTAGTAAACTGCTGCATTGGAAAAGATCTCACAGACTCTCCCTGAGGATGCATTTGCACTGGTTTGATTATTTTAAGCTTGCATAAACAAAGCAGAAATATTTGACAGCTACATTAAAATGCAGTCATGACAACAAGGTAAGAAAGTATCTTCCCTTTAATAACTCCTCTGCATATTATCTGTTTCCTCTAAATCAAAGTCTGACAGTTCTGTTTTATTTTGAAAAGACAATGATAATTAATAATAACAACAACAATAACAACAATAAATCTAGCTGATTTTTTTAGACATTGCACAGGCAGGAAGATTGTACACTCTGCTTTTAGAGCCATCTCACCAGTTCAGAACAAGGTAAGAGATAGAACTTCTACAGCTATACAATATGGATACAAAGATAAAAACTATTCCTTGAAACGAGGGAGGGGAAGAAAAGAAGCCCAATAATTCAAGTCGGTAATCTGTATTCTAGATCAAAAACAATGTTACTCCAGCCAGGGATCCCCTCCTTACCTCGGGGGTTTTCTTTGCAAGCTACAAACTTAAAATAGTCTGGAGCTGCTGTCCATTTAGTCACAAGCAGAATCAAACTACTGTAGCAAAATAGATAGAAAGAGAGAACTTACTTTGCCCTTCAAATTTTCGTATGATTGTACCCAGAAATGTATTTTGTGGTGCCACATGACCTCTGCGAACAGGCATGTTTGTACAGGTCTTCGGTTTTCTGTGCACAATGACTTCTCCAAGGATCTCCTACACGGCTCCAGCCCAAAGCACCGAGCCAGCTACCCTTTGTGACAAATCATCGTCCTCTGGAGCTCGGAAATCTCTTCCCATTAGCACCACTTCTAGAGACACGCTTTTCCTATTGGAGTCAGATCCATCCCTCAGTTTCTTTCTTTTTCTTTCTTTCTTTCTTTCCTTGCTTTCTTTTCTATTTTTTTCCTGGAGGAGCTCGGACGCTATTGTCTGGGGTGGGTAGGGGTGGGGTAAGCAGGAGGAGGTGGCGGTGGGGGGGAAGATTACGAGGGTAATCGATCTCTAGCACCAAACATCGCCAATTTTCCAAAGCAAATGGCTGTGACCCGGCAGTTTCCGACGCTGTAGTGATGGTTAGAGGGCTGGAAGACTAATGTTGCTCCGCTGCCAGAGGGAGTGACGCTCCCCCCTCCGGGCTTCACCACGGCGCGCAGCAGCTCGGATTACTCAAGCGTGGCTTAGCAAGCGCCAGCCAATAAATCTCTTCAAAACTCAGCGACAAACAGCGGCATCGGGAATGAGCGACACCCCGGCAGCACCGCGACGTGCCTCGGCCCCCCTCCCGCTGCGGCTGCAGGGGGGGCAGCGGGGACGGAGGGCGCTGGCGGCGGGGGGGGCCCCGCCACCTCCGCCCGCCCCAGCTGCTCCGCCCTCCCGGCCCCGCCGGCCCCTCCGCGGCCCCTCAGCCTGGCCCGCCGGGGAGCCCCAGGCGCTGCCGGGGCCGGGGGAGGGAGGCAGCTTTGTGCACGCCCCGTCTGAGGCGGGGAGGGGGGGGGGAGGCGCGAGTGGGGGTCGATTTTGAACGATGGGGGCGCGGGGAGGGAAGGCACCACCGGAGCCCTCGGCACCCTTCCGCGCCCCGGGGGGAGGGATCGCCCCCTCCTCCCGCAGCGTGACCCAGACGGGGACTTCCCCTCGCCCCCTCTGCCGAGGAAGGGGGGGATCCCCCGGCGCCGGGCGCTGCTCCCCGGCTGCCCGGCAGGTGCGAGGCGCCGCTGGGCGCCGAGAGGGCGGCGCGGAGGGCGGCTGCGGCGGGGAGCTCCGGCGGGCAGCCCTGGCCCGGCCCGGGGCGGGGGCCGAGCGGGCACCGCGGCCGCCCCGCAGCGGGAGCCGCGTCCCGGGGCCGGGCCCCGCCCCGCCGCCGGTGCCGGGGCCGCCCCGCTCGGAGCTGGCCGTGGTGCTGGAGCCGCCCCGCCGGCGCGCCCGGAGGCGCCGCTGCCCGCGGTGGGGCCCGGGGAGCGCCTGCCGCCCCCCCGCCCCGCCCCGCCCCGCTCCTCTCAGCTTCGCCCTCCCCACAGGAATAACTCGGGAAGCTCCCGGGGGAAGCGACGTTATTTTCAGGTTGTAATTAAGGCTCGCTGCGCCAGCCGGCAGGCAGAACGGTGCGCGTTCAGCGCGGGCGCGGCGAGCACCGGCGGACGGCGGCGAGGGGATGCGGGGAGGGAGCCGGGGGCAGCCATGCGGTGCTGGCAAGGCATCTCCAGGGTAGTGCAGAGCAGCGGCGGCTTCTTAATAAACTCGCAGGGAGAGAAAAAAAAAAAAAAAAAAAAAAAAGAGAGAGGCACCTGCTCACCGTTCTTTGTAACAGCAAGCGCAGGATATTGAGCTGGCAAACCACCGCCTCCCACCTGTTCTTCCGCAACACAAACAGGTGTTTCCTTATTCCCGTGGGCTTTTCTCAGGTGTGGCCTTTGTTTCACTGTTACCGTGTGTCAGTCATCCTCTATATTTATCAGAGGAGGGACGCAGTCAACTGTTGAGTATGTGGGCACACTTCTGGACTCATTTCATTTAACTTCAGTGGAATCATTCTGGATTTACGCAACTGTAAATGATGTCTGAAAATATCATTTATATATACATAAATGGTATTTAGAAGGCTGCATAGTAATTGACTGTATACTAATTACAAGCCTCAGCTACATTAAGTGGTATGTAATCAGGTACATAATCAATCTTAGGAAGTGAGTTGCTTATTTACAGAAGCAAATGTTTTAATCTCTATACTCAGAGCTATGAATCAAAGGAATAACAGCCATATATTCTTTGTAATCATAATATTTGGAGAAGTACAACACTTTTGTGACTCTGACCAACACTAGAGAATAAAAGTCTTCCAAGATTTTTACTCACTTTTCATGTCATTTGGACAGTGGGTGAGGCTGCAGGTTGAATTTTTCTCTTTCTGCTTCTTGTCTGGACCAAGAACACCCATATATTGGCCCCAAAATGTATTCAAGTTCCCAAAGACAGCAGTAGAACTCGTGTACATAAAGCGAGACAAGCATATTTATTTTAACACTTTATATGATACCTAACATCTAGTCAAGTCGTAATGGCCAGCAGTGACTTCATTCTCATTTTCACATTAAAAAGTGGCACTTTGATGTTTCTACAACAGCAACAGGAAACAATCACAATAAAATTGTGACCTGTACTGAACAACCAGTGTTTGTTTCTAGTATTCAAGAGTTAGTAGCAAACTAGATCAACTACAGGCCAGTAGAGTCCAGAGTCCAGTGCTTTAGGTGCCTGGCTGGGGAAAAAAAAAAGTATTTTGAGAATTCAAATCTCACTGAAGCTCCGTTTTTTCATGTTAATTTTGAGAGGCACACTATGCTTGCCTGAAAACTGAAATAGCAGGGGCCAGAACTCCATGAGTCTGGAAGTCCTTTTGTGTTCTGTCTCCTGATGGTAGCTAGAAGTTTGATGTTGATTATGTGAATATACATTAAACAGAGTCCAATTCCCCCCCCCTCCCCCCCATTGGTTAGTTTAGAACCTGATCAAGGTAACCCCAGTCAAAACAAGATAACTGCTGCTGAAAGAGAAGATCTGAGATGTGCTTTTTAGCAGGGGATGAATTCACAAGAATGATGGGTTGTAATAACTACATGAACAATAGGTGGCATCAGAAAATCTTTCATCTCAGTGATTTACACCCCTGCAGTCTTGTAGATGATCTGTTGCTCCTGGAGTGCTTAATACTCATTGTGCATAATGCTTTATAATTTTCAGTAGCAAGCCAATAGCAAGAGAAGCACGAGAGGAAAATATATCAAAACTGGACAATTTACCACTAACACGGAGAAAGTAATGTGAAAGAATTTGCCTTTGATTGGGAAAATATGCATGCAAGTGGGAAAGCTTGAATTCATCATAAATGTGCCTCTCTAGTGTGATGAAAGAAGTGGAGAATGACATGGAGATTTAAGTTTTATCTGTAAAGTTGTACAGTTGCCAGCTCTGCAAGAGACCAAAATACTGAGGGAGGGTGTCTCTGGAGCTAAAACCCAACCAGCACAACTGATCCCTTGTCTTCTGCCCCGTTGTGGCATTGGCCCTCATGGCACCACCCTTGCCACAGCCCAGCAATAGCTCCCCAGTGAACACTGCTGCTATACAGCAAAATTATACATGGCATTTCCTGGCCTTAAGGATAGCAGCTGATTTTGAAATAGTGTTTTCAAGGTTTTTGCCGGCATTGTAACTACTTCCTTCTCAAGTTCCTTAAGAGAATGTAGAGGAATATGTGCCTGGAGATGTGTTATCGATCTGTTTCAACATCTTGGCATTTAGCAATTAAACTTGTTATTGTTAGGAAAAGGTAGCTCTGGGGAAATGGCTCTAATCGTATTTCCCATCATATTTGTGGTGAAAAAAAAATATAAAAGAGACAGTCGGTTTTAGTTGAGCATTCTTATCATACTTGACTATGCTCCAGGAGACTCTCCCTAAGAGAAATGTCTTTCCTCTTCCAGCTTAAATGATCTTTAACCACGTGTTATTACTTTTCAAAGTCCTATGTTTTCCATTTCATTATTGTCATGATTCTATGGTTTGCCCTCCTGTAGGCAGAAGTTTACTAGTGCATTCCCATTTGAATAAACACTTTTTGTACTGGAGTAATATAAAGTCTTGACAATTCTTGGGTTTTTTCTTCTCCTTCTCCTTTTTTTTTCTTTTTTTTTTTTTCCTGTTGTTCCAGCTGACATGGGATACCTGTGTTGCTTTTACCATGTCATTTATTCATCCATCTATGCTATATATGCTCCCAATTTTAAATAAGTCTGGAATTGTCTTCAGACCTGTCAAGTGAAATATTGAAACTTTATTTTGAATCCCATTTTATGCTAAACCAGCCTTTGTGATTCCTTGACAGATTTTTGTAACTTAGTCATCACCTTTTGGTTTTTATCACTCTTGCTTCCTTGTCTTTTTATTCTGTTTACCGTTTTTTCCAAAATTTCAAGTTATAGCTCCAGATTTCATTTTAATCCTTCACAATAATCACGATCATCAATTAGATTATGACTGGCTGGGCTTTAGGCACAGGCAAAGTATGCAGTTGCCTGGGACACCAGACTGCCAAATTACCTCTGTTGGAGAAGATAGAAATCAGCTGTTTGAACATCAATAGCGGCCAAACATCAAATCTCTGCTGACGCTACCGAGAGAGTAATAGCGTGTGCATGGTGGCAGTTGCTGCTGCCAGAGCTGGCTCCTTCTAGCAGTAACTTGTCTTTGCTTGCACTGCACTGATGCCCCAGGACTAGTAAGTCTTTCCTAATCCTACAGCCACACAGTCGCCTACATCGCAAAATGGGAATACTTCATTACTGTTGTTACAAAATTCACCTTGAATTAGGTCTGAATATTGTTATTTTGTGTTTCACTTTTGCTCTCTAAAAAAAGGCTCCTATTTCTGGCAAGACCACTGATGTCAATGAGATTGCACAGATGTGATTATTCTATTTGGCCTTAAGGTTTACTTCTTCATTGTGTCTGCATATAGGTCTTATTAGTATTCAGGACTTCAGATATCTCAGTGGGAGAAAGGATATCAAGATTTTAGTATCGCAAAAGGGCAGAAGAGAAAGGATAGCAAGATTTTAGTATCACAAAAGGGCGAAAGAAGTGTCCACACTAAATTATGCTCTAAAAAGTGATTACAAATTTCTAGTTAATTTTACAGCTAGTTTAATCCCCCAGTAGCACAAAAAAAAAAAAAAGTTATGTTATACTTTTTTTGTATTTTATTCAATGTATATTTTACATGTAATTCTCTCTGAAGGACTGTGATTTGATGACAAGAATATGAATTATAAATGCAAAATCTATAATAGGAGAACTTCTGTGAGCTGAATTTCCTAGGCCGATAAAGGTAACATCACATGGCAAAACAGTAAGATAGCAGGCAACTTTTTCTGGAAGGATTAATAAAAAGTTAAGTTTGTTATTCTACAGTATACATTGCTGTTATTACGTGCTATGTTAGAAAGCCTAGGGATTCAAAACCTCATGACTTAGGGTCATTTTGGAAGTAGTAGGTACAGGTCATGAAAGCAGAATTACAAAAATGCATCAATATATCCATCTATGCAATGCCCTGCCAGTGGATCATTCCCTTCAGTATATTTGCCTTTGTATTATTCATTTAGGATTTAAATTATTCAAGCAATGAGGCTTCCACTTCTTCCACTGAGAGACTCTTTCAATGTCTCTCTGTCTCCACACAGGGTTTCACTCCCCCATATTAAGCCACAGTTTTGGTGTGGGCTCTGGCTTTGGGGGTTTACATTATTTAGGCGCTCATCTTGTTTCCCTGGGTTCTTGGCCAGTAATGGGTGCCTCGGACTACTCAGTGCTGACCCCCTCTGGCCAATTAAGAGTGACAGAAATGACCCCAGCATGCGCTTGTGCCTCTCGAAGATTTTCCAGCTAGATTATAGTGCTATGTCCGCCATTCGGGCAGCCGTCATTCCAGAAATAACGTTGATTATAATTAGGCAAGACATGAAACATACTTCTGTTAATTTATTTTTTTCCTCATACTATATATAGAGGAATTTGAATGGTATACAAAAGCAAGTACCCTGCTCCATGCATTTGTGAGTAATTCTGTACTGCAGGAAATGTAATTGAAGATAAATACGTGCATTCTCTGTAATTTATTTTCAATCATAACAGAAATTCAGGGATGATATTTCAGAATACTAGTTCATGTAAGAACTATTACGGCTAGATCACATATCTTACGTTTGGTCTCTTCAGAAGTGTATGCGTAACAAATATGGAGTGAGCTGGAAAAAGGAGAAAATCCTGATCTGTGTGCATTCATTGATAAAGCATGAAAGAAGTAAATTATTGTCCGTAAGTTATTCATTTAAATAGATCCATATATTTCTAAAACAAATTCTCTTTGTACCCAAGTCCCCACTACCTTCTCCACAGTATATTCGAACATTAAGTGATAGGACTGCCATCTGCCAGGTGAAGTTCATTCCTTTTCTTAGCTTCTCCCTCAGGTAAACTGTGTAGTTAGGATTTCTTCTTCTATGTCTGCACATTCTGCATGTATTTTTATCAGTAATGATGAAAAAGTGCACTTTGTATTTGCAGCAGATTTATGGTGATTCCTGGCTCTCATCCTAGTGCCAATGGAAGGCAGAGCAGTGGTGGAGAGCTTCCTGAGGTTGCAAGGTTTCTGGTTTTGCTGAAGTTCCTCCTACTTCAACCACAGCAGGGTTCTGGGGTTTGTGTCCCCAGAGAAAACCGTGAGGAGACCTAGCCTGAACTAGGGTGTGTAGCTCCAGCGCATTCCGTGCAAGCAAAATTTCCTTTCACAGAGGATTTCAAACCTTTTCATTTCCAAGCAATAATAAATAAATAAATAAATATGTGCCATATCAAAATCTTTCACAAATGGAATCACTGTTCCCAAGCAGCTCTGTAGACATGGTACCTTTCTGCTGGTGAGGTTAACTTCAGAGAGGTCACAAGATGAAGCAGCGTATTTCTATTCTTCGGCCTTTTTCCTCGGATCAGCCCATGGCAGCTGAATTCCTGCTCTGACAGTGTTTCCATACACTGCTAGCTTAGCAAGCAGTAGGTAGCCAGAGCTCCTCTTTTCCTTCCCTCTGCCCTGCAGCAACTGGCAGTGAGGCACTGCTGAGCAGCTGCAGGGGCGAGAAGGGCAGCAGCTGCTCTGAAGGAGCTTCGTTCATATTAGACATTTTTCTTGAGAGTGACCAAGAGGCAGCAAGACCTTTTATCTCCTATGGACATATCAGATTGGATGTGTTTTCAATCAGTAATGATATATAAAATCCTTCCCACCACAGGTTCACTTTAAGATCAATAAAATGCAGTTTTGAAACATACAAAGTGGGTCCTTTTGGGCACCAGTGTCCGGGCAGCACAAATAACCTTAGTAGAGTTTTTATTTTAATAGTTAAATATGGGTGGGTTTTGCTTCCCTTCCTTGGTCTGATCTGTTATAATTTTGGATAAATTTAATTCCCTTCCACCTAGAACCCTTTGTGCCATGTTTCCCATGAATTTCACCTTTCTGACTTCCCTGCCTGACTCCTATCTACTGGTTATAGTTAGTTATTTGTGTATTTCAGCCTCAGAGACAGAGGGAGAGAGAGAACAGGTAGAGGGAATTATAAATGGACCAGAAATTAACTGTCTGCTATGAAGAGAGGCAGTTTCACAATCCAGGGTGAACGGGTACAAGAGAAGAGGCTGAAACTGGTCAGAAATTGCAACTTGCAGTAAACCAAAAATAAATATAAATTCAAACAGTTTAGGGGAAAAAAAAAAAGAATTACTTCCACCAACTCTGAGTACAGTTTTAGATGTTTAGTCCATCGTCAGTGTTTCCTAAGAGTGATGTTTCCACTATTCCTAAGGATGATTATACATCCCCAAAGACCTTGTAGACCTCAATCAGAGAGCAGTGAACTTGATAAATTTGGGTATGGAGTCCCAGAACGCAGCATAGCAAATAAATTCCTATTTCACTCAGAAGAAAAATAACACTAAAATAGTATGAGCCTTTAGTGCCATTGGCTCCATAGTGGCTTGATGGAGGTGATTTTTTCCCCCCCTAAATATCTTAGTAGTAGTACATTGTGTTTCTATGTTAATCAGAAAGCCCTGGCGAACACAGTATGCTTTTTCATTTTTAGTGTTCTATACCTTCTTTGCTTTTTCTGCATTCTGTTAACATACTTTACACAGTCACTTCATCTAAATAAGGTAACTGCAGTTTCTACACTGCGCTCACTTAGTCATTAACAATTTTATTATTAGCATATTCTAACACCCAGTTCTGTAGGCGAAGCTTTCTCCACCTGGCATGTATATTTTCTCCCTACAACTGTATTTTTCCACATTTCATTTTTCAGCATTATTCTCACAGTAATAATATTTCTCTGTAACTGTGTAGAGTCCAGAATCGTACAGAATAATTATTACTGATACTGTACTTATCAGTGCTGTTGTTCACATTGCTGTCAACAATAATCTGCAAATATCCAGGTCACATATTTCTTTCTCAGTATTCCCACTTTTCTTTTATAATATCATAGCACAAGATCATGGCCAATTATATTATAAAAATTGGTGTGTGTCTAATTCATTTGAAGAGATACCCATATCCTGAAACAGCATTTTCCACCACAAGGGTAGTGTATGAGCTGATCTGCTGTCTCTGCAGATAAAATACATGTAATGTAGGCCACATTTTCAAACCCAGGTGCCTGTCTGAAGCTAGCATCTCCAGAATTATATTGATGCAGCTGCAAATGAATGGCTAGATTTTTCATCAGTGCTAAGGACTGTATTCAATAACCCTGCTGAAGCCAATATGAACTGCAGGTACTTGGCAAGAGAGAGTTTTGCTCATAATCTACGATGACAGAAAGAGATACTCAAATGACATATGCTCTTTTGTGAAAGAGTCTTTTGCTGCCTAAGATGGAATTTATTTAAACAATCTCTCCTGGATTTCCTATCTCTGCCATTGTGTCTATTTCACTGCAATACAAGTAAGATATAAGTTGTCAGTCTCCCCTTTCTAGTTTTTCTACCATCCAATGCAAGTTGTTTGGCAGGATGAATAATAATTTCAGATGAAAGTCAACTTTTCTGCCTGTAAAGAGTAATAAAAGCACTGCTATACTCAAAAATATATTCAGAAATAGGAAGATTTCCTCATCTTTACACATTCATTTATTTTGCATCTTTTCTATTTCTCATTCTTTGTTAAGACAGGTGCATATTAGATCACATTAGAGATATTCATTCTGCTGATGATTGTGATAATTTGTACTATTTATATACTACTTATTTTCACAGTGTAATAGACAAACTATTCTGGCATGCTTTTTGAAAGAGGAGGTTTTCTGTACGTTCTGTAACACCCGAAGCAGTCACTCAGAAACTATGCTTTAGCTTGGTAGTCAGGCTATGCACACATGTTTTTGAGAGCCTAGTTTAACAACTCTCAGAAAAAAAAGATCAATACAAACATACACTAATTAATTTTTATGCCATTTGAGCTAGATAAATAGTAATTTACCCATTTCCTTCCTGTGCTGGGTCAATAGCTGGGAAGAAAGCACATCTGGGATTTAAAAATCCACCATGTTCTTGTGTTAGGACAGTAATGTGTAACTCTGATGACTGCCTATCCAAACTGGCCTGTAGACTTCCAGAATGTCCACATCCTGGCAGATCCAGGGGCAGATTGAGATGCAAAACTCTACTGCTGAAAACATAGACCTTGTTTTTATCTTCAGTCCCAATTTATCATGAAAAAACCAAACACATGAAGCTATATTGAATATTGATAACAAATATTTCCCAATGGCATTTAGATTTTTTCTTAGTAAAATGTAATTTTTTTTTTTTTTTTTTTTTTTTTCTGGGGAATACTGACATTTTGGGAAGTGGATATTAGAAATCAGAGGGCAGTTCTGAGGGAGAAATTGCGATCATCTCAAATAGTGATTTCATTGCACTCGCTCCTGAAAACTCAAGACGGCTGTGATTCACTTGAAAATTAACGTCAATTTTCAGACCACGTCAAAGGTCCCAGTCTAGGTTCGAGGTTAGGGGGTGCCAAAAACATCTTCAGTTGAGGACAAAAATATAATCCCGTTTAGTTCTTTCTCTGCTAATCCCACGTAGATATGATGATTGCCCAGAGAAGCTGTGCAGTCCCCTTCCTTGGAAGTTCTCAAGACCGAACTGGATAAAGCCCTAAACAGCCTGGTCTTGCACCTCATCACTGACACTGCTTTGGGCAGGAAGTTGCACTAGATGCCTCCTGAGGTCGCTCAACAACTGTATTATCATATGATCCTATGATGGTATGTCTGATATTTTCAGATATATTGCGACTTCTGATTATCCAGAATGTGCAGATGAGGTATAAATTCTGCTACTTGTGCTTTCTTCCTGCAATACCTATGTGCTAGCCTCGTATGGCTCCCTGAAGCACGTGGATCCATTTCTACCGTTAACTGAAGTTATCAATGGTATGAATACAATTCCTGAGGCTTGAGATGTTCCATAAGTGACACATTATTGATTGACACTTGTGGAGTAATTGCTGGAGGTGATTTAGAGATTAAACTTAGATTCTATGATTCACAATTTTAGGAAAGGCACAGCACTGAAGAAGCCTCCAGAGTGGAGTGCAGCTGGCATGCAAGGAATCCATTTCAGGGAAGTTCCCTGGGCCTGCAACCTTAGACGTCGGCAACACCAGGGGAACTTGGTGTGTTGGCTCTAAAAGGAACTGCCGGGAGGGTGGAGCAGTGTGGAGACACCGCAGCCAGGCTCTGTGTGGCTCCCCAGGTGGGACTGCTGTGAAGCATTCTGCCCAGCTGGGGCAGCTCCTGTGCCCTTGGATTCCCCAGTACACTCTGTCAAGCCCAGAGGCTTGGTCTAGCTACAGACATGAAAAGACAAAAAGACAAAAGACAAAAAAATTGTTTGTCACCTTATCGCTGCTGCATTTAGTCCCTGTATAGTCCTGACCGTGCCAGAACGTGGCAAACAATTTATTGTCTCATTATAATATCATTATAATACCAAAACCTACCAGCTGCTAAGGTGCGACCACTTCTCACTGAGCTTGCGCTTTGAATTTTTCCTAGCCTATACCTTTAAAGCTAAGTGAGAAAGTTTTACACCAATCATAACAAAGTATGTATGACTAGAGTCACCCAAACTCCACCTGAAAGGTAAAAAATAGTATAAATTAGCCTAAGAGAGAGGGGATATTAGGGAAGATACCATCGCGTACCACTCTGACTTCTGGGATCAGTCGACAGGCTGAGCCTCTCTTCCCCCGCATCGGGATGCCTTTGGGTAAGATTTGAACACTTGGTTATACTAAGTGCCTCCCCAGGAAACTTTGAAACCTCTATATAGAGTCACTTTATATCTCTTGATGCATCTGTGTTGTCCATGCTTTGGTATTTGCATGTGCCTTACAGTCAGTGAATTTATCGCCGGTAATCCAAAGAACTCGCGTGTCTGTTGCTTTAATAAGTTGCTTTGATTCATTGGTCGAGCCGGGATAGTTGTCATTGAACGTGACCAGACGCTTTAAGTGTGGCTGTGGTAGTTCATGCAACATGACTAGACGAAAGGTGCCTACGTTATTTGTGCATCCATAATCGTGATAGTTCAGTGCACTGAACGTGACCGGACTTACAGCGATAAATTGAGTACCTTCCAAAGCCCTCTTGACGCAACAGCACTTTAAAAGGCTGTCATACACATGTACGCTAGCAGCATACTTGTCTGTGATATCTGAAACCTTTTCAGGCTAAACATTAAACGTGAAAGCACAGCCTTTGCTTGTACCTTTTGTACTTCTGTCTTAACTATCTAGACAGAAGCCTCATTTCTCCTGGCTCTCAGAGCTCCCTTGTATCAGCACTGCTTTTCACTAATGAGAGTTAGATGTTTTACAGTGTTATTCATTAATCTGCTACAAAGTATTTCCAGTTCTATAATTCTTTCCTTACATTCAGGTATAAAACTTTTATATCTTCCACAGCTCCCTTGTGCTAGCATAACACAAGAACTTTGCTGATCCTTCTCACAGGTGGAAGCTTGTGGCATCATTGCTTGGTTACCAGATTTCTCTCTTCCTTTTTATTGGGTCTCTCTATCTTCAGCACTGACATGTTTTCCTTTCCAGTAGCCATGTGAGCAGGGTAATTTGAATAACCGTTGTAGAGATAAAGACACAAAGAATTTGATTTAATTTTGTTTTAATTCTATTATATGAAATGTAATTTGATAGGGAGTAGTAGAATCACCGTGCAGATGGCAAGTGTTAGGCAGATCTTATTACCTGGAACAATTGAGCACTGTCTGCCTTCTATAGTCTTAATTGGCCTTCCCCCATCTTAGATTAAAAAAAAATACAATGCTGCTCTTGATGATTTCTGACAAAGGACAATAAACTAACTTAGTTCTAGTTCAGTTTCTATGACAGGCAGTGAAGGTGGGGGCACCAGCCAATGCTCAAAGATGACGGGCATGTGGACAAGTGATAGCTAAAGTGTGCACCTCATAGTAATTTCAGTTGGAATAGTCATGTTTAAAAGACTAAATAGTCATAAGGGAACAATTTATTTGTATCAGTTCTCATGAACTAACTTAAGATCCAGCTTTTGTCATCCAGCTCCTTCTGGGATGGATGTCTCATTTATGTCACTTGCTTTAGACCTGATTAACTTCAGGACTGTGTTTTGTATGCTATGGTCTCTCCTGTTGGTCTCCTAGTGAACATTTTACTGCCAGAAAGAACACTTGGAAGAGAAAAAGGAAAAGAAAAAGGAAGACAGGAATTATCAATATTCTGTTTCATATTAATATTGATAGGCTTACAGCTGCTGCTGCTTGAATGCACACACTTTCTTGGGTGAATTTCAGACAAGCCAATTAATACCAGTTAGTAGAACATACCTGCTTAGCCAAAAAGATTACATGTATTTTTTTACCCCACAAGAAAGCGGACAGCTGTGAGTCTTGGGAAACTTTATTGATTTATGAATCTAAGCATGTATACAGCATTGAAATCCTTCTGAAATAGTTCACGTTTGAGACAGATCATGGGATATAATAATCTGATAGTGGGACCCTGGCTTTAATACCATCTGCTTTGCCTATATGAAAATACCTCAGGAAGGATGGTAGCATTATAGTGCTATATGACAATCACTGCCAAACAACATATCCAGTTCAAGCCAAAATACCTTATTTGAGAACATGAAAAGAAAAGAAGATGTTAGATTAGGGGAGAAAATAATAATTATTTTTGCCTAAAAGCACATTGAATTAAAAAATATATAGCATTATACATAACCAGTTTTGTCAATAATTATATTTTACTTCTTATTTAGTTTTAAATCTTTTAAATCTCTTAAATCTCTAGATAAATACCAAATTGGCAATCACTTCTGTGTTTAGTGATTAAAAGACATTTTTAATGACTGCTATCTTTAACACCTACTAGCCAAACAATTTACTTTCCTTTTTACTCTTTATGATATAAAATGTCTCTCTATAGTTTCTATGTTTCCTATGTAAACCACACTTGATGGGATAGCTGGGATTCAGATATGTGGTTTTAGGATGTTCTTCAATGGTAGGAGAGTTTTGAAAGATATCAAAAGATTCAGTCTTTAATGATCAATTTTTTTCATTTGTTTCTATTAGCTAAATTATTGTGAGCCTGATTCAGTAAAACAAAAGAAAATTATAGGGCTGGAGTTTCATAAAAGAAGAGGAAAGACACGTACTTTTTTTCAGGGGATCTTAACCTATTATAAGTCTCCCCAGAACTCTTAACTTCCCAAGAGTTAAGACTTAACTCCCAAGAGTTAAGAACTCTTAACTCTTAACCCTCTTCCTGTGGGTTTGATATGCCAGTCAGATTCTAACAAGCACCATTCCACTTTGTCTAGCTTGTGTTTGTGTAGCTTTTTGCAGACTGTTTATTTTTTTTACACGATTTTCTTGATACCAATTTTTTCTCGTTCTCTTTATTAAACACTATCCTGCTTTTTTATATATATTAGTGTAACTTATACTTCTCTACTAACAAAATCCTCAGCAAACATGTGCTTTAGGCAGAATAATGCCTAAAGCCCAAGTAGCACACAACAATAGACTTCCCTGCAACCTACTGCTACTAAAACATTTCAATACAGCAAATCAGCAACTTTAAAGCTCACATTACTCTCCCACTTCCAGCAATTTTTAAGGGACCTAATTATATTCTTTCTCTCTAGAGAGCTCTGTGAATTAAGAGGAATTGCACTGAAGTCAATACTGCCATATAGTACAGAATTAGGGTCATAAAAGGAAACAATTGTTGCCTGATCCTCTGGTGAAATGAAAAGGTGCCATGGGATTAGAGATTAACTGGTTTATACATACCTGAGTTAATAAAAAGATACAAAAAAAAAAAAAATTTTAGCCTACAGCAGTGATTAGGCATCTGGGTTCACACAAGGTAAGATTCCTGACATCTACCCCAGTTTCTAAAAACTTTGCCTTTTAATAGCAAAGCACCAGCCAGTTTTACCAAGGATCTTGGTAGCAATGTTTAGATACCTATTTGTTAGGTGCTGAGCAAATGTAATAAAATCATTCCCTGTTCCAAGGGAATTCTATTTCTATCTTTAAGACGAGATGGAGGAAAAAGTGAAAGGACCCACCTGAGGTGGCAGTGAGAGGATGACGAAAATGCCTAATAAGACCTGAAAGTTCTGTTTTGTTTTGGTTTTTTATAGATTAGCTACACATTCAACTTGCTGTTATTGTGATATTTTCTTCTGCAATTCCTCGAAACAAATAAGCAGGTTATTAAGAACAGCCACAGTCCTTTACCTTGGTAGCTCAAGCATGAACATTAGAATTAGATATAGATGTCTGCCTCATGAACAGTATTTTCTGTGTAAATTCTGCCTGCTTTTGGTCATATAATCACATGGTTATTCAGTGTCCCTCTGATCACAATGTCACTATCATATTTGTCTTTGCTTCCAAGCTAACTATATTATAAAAGCAAAAATCCTGCAAGTTGCACAGTAATTAATCCTTGAAGGACAGAGTACCTATAATTATGAACACAGGAACAAGTAATCTACAAGAATGTAATTAGTCTGGGCTGTGTTCATCAGAAATCATCCATGAAAACTTGTGGCAGCTACTGAAGGTCATGGATCATGGCTCAGGCAGTCTATTCCCTTGATCTTGGCCAGCTTTGTATGCTTTCCCCTCACCTTTTGCACACAGTCGTATGCTAAGCATGTGCACGTGGCCACAGTAAAGATCTCTATCCCCCATCTAAACATTTGCCTGTCACCAGGCCCTAATGTGTCCTACTGACAAAATAATTAATCTATGTCCAAGACAGCTTATGAACTCCAATTTACATTATATATACATCTGCATGCATATATATATACATATACCTACTATGTATACCGCACACTTTAATAATGTATGTATGTATATAAATACATAACACTTGCATATACTATACTATAGTGTAACTGTTTGGGCAAGTCTAAACTTGATTGTTACAGTCTTCTCTTCAACATAAACCTGTTCTTTCTAAAATGATAGTTCTAGCTTGAGAAGTGATAGAAACCGGTGATTTCTCTTTATTTGCAGAACAGAAAGATTGGAAGCAACATAAATATTGTCCTGCCCTGTTTTACTACTCTAGTTCATAACTGATTTATAGGGGCTTCCACTGGCCATGAAGGCCTCTTGGCTGCATCAGTTCATCCCTTTGCTGATTTCTTTCAGTTTTATTTAAGTACCACTCCCAGATATTTCATGTAGATTGCACTACAAGTTCCCACCGAGTCCTATGACCTCCCATACGCAGATTTAACTTTAAATAATGCGATCTTAAATCATAACTTGAAATGCGGTATGTGCATAAATCTTTGCAGATCTGGAACCTAAATACAATCTCTTACAATAGTAAAACAGAATCTCTAATCTCTTAAAATAATGTGAAGGCTACATATTTAAATCAATCATTCAAGAATGTCAGGAAACAGAATATGAAGTTTTATCAGAGAAATTAAATTGCATTCCAGTGTATTTTATGATAGCAATTGCACTTTGTATATATTTTATGGTAAGTCTCCATTTAACAAGTTAATAACTGTAGCAGGTTTCTGGATTCTGATGCTGAGAAGTGGCAACAAACTGGGAGTTTTTAAAAATGGTGATAGTAACATAAACCAGGCGTGATGGTTGCATTTTGAGATTCTTATACTTATTCTTTCATTTCATTGGATGAACATTTACTCTCCTAGAAGGAAAGGAAGTTTCCTTCACTTTCTGGTTTTGGTACCAACTCATGCTTGACTAATTTACTGTCATACTGTTAACTGATGCAGGCACAGACATGTACCCATACCTGTTAACCAGCTAAACTGAGCTTTTGTTTTTCTAACAGAGAACTCAAGGACAAAGTGGGAGAAGAAGAAATTGGGAAAGAAAAGGGAGGCAAAAGAAGTGTGATAGCAAGAACACCAGCTTTGCCTTCCAGGGACAACAAATGATCAAGCAAGCTGAATGGAGGCAGCAGCTTTATGTGAGCCTTTCTTTTTTAGTCTACTTTCATTAGATTTTTATCTTGGAATGGTGACTCAAGTTCAACAATGTCATGGAAGATCCTTGTCTTCTCAAGATACAGTGGGGATGACCCTCTCCATGGGTACCAGTTAGACCCACAGGGCTGGTGCCAACAGCATTTCTGTAGGCAAGTAGACAGTAGAACTGGCTTTAAGTGCAGCTTTGGAGTCACACCTGCAGAGCAGTAAAGATTTAATCTAAAAGACTTCGTGCCAGGATTTCCTTGAATTTTAAATTCGGCCTTATTAAACTAACAGAAGTACTGAGTTATGTCCAGGTACACTGACTCTGCTGAGAAGAGAGAACATGTACCTTCAACACTGATTTTGAATCCTCATCTTTAAATAGAAATGCTATTGATGGAGGGAAAAGCTGCTAACAGATTGCTATGCTGTTGCTATAATCTATTTACTGTAAAATGGAAAATGACCCAGGGAAATAAATGTGCTATGCAAGTCTGGGTAAGAAAGGTCTAGTAGAAAATGTTTATTTAAAGAGAAATGTAGTTTTCCTGCTTGTGTGTCACAGATTTTAAAAGATCGAAAACATGACTGCACTTTGGAACTTCCAGTTGTCTGTGCTGTCCTTGCTAATGTGAAGGGAATCCCAAAGAGCGTGTTGACTAAAATCCTTGCGTGTTTACATCATGTCTGCTGGGTGTTTACATTCTTCAATGGCATGTACCCAGGAACCTAAAAAGAAACCAAGCGGTGATAATTTAACATTTTGGAATGAAGTGCATATCATCTGCACTTAAAAGCAAGGCTATTGCCGATTCAGTCAGTCACCAACCAAAGGCATTAGAAATAAATAGGAATGAATAAGTAGTGAATGTGAAGAATTTAATTTTTATATTCATCTTGCTTGTGAATATACTCACTAACCAAATGGCAGCAACAAGAAGGATACTGCTGTGGAAGGTGTCAATATTTTAGATTTCACGTGATTATTCTCGTTATTTAAGTTGTCAAGGAAAAAAACCGAAGCTGGTAGGGCTAGCCAGGTTATTTCTACCACTTACTTGGATGAGCATAAACTAAAACTTTCAGGTACTTGTTGCTATGTATTTATGTATAACCCAGATTTCTTCTCTTTTTTTATGTCAGTACTGCTTTGGTTCTGGGTACATGTCAGCATAGAGCAAATTAGGAGATAATGTCTGTTGGTTTGGTTTTTTTTTTTCCCTTTCATTTTTGAATAGACAAATCATTTGGTATTTAAACTGGTAAGAACTTGAAAATTATTTGTAAGGTATTGTTTTACATTACTATGTAAAGAGTAAACACATTTGGGCCTATGAAAATGCTATTCTGTGGCACTGACCACATTTTATTCTATAAACAAACATTCTTAAATGGATAAAATACTCAATTTTCAATTAGAACACTAAGAATTCACAAGGACTTTCAGCTAAATCATGCCAAGCACTATGAAAATACATTAAATAGCAAAGTGGAATATGAATAAGACACTCCTTATAAATGCATATTCCCTAATTATCATCTGAATTTTGTCATAGTGGCACAACATTAAACAGGAAAGTTTTATCTGATGTGTAGAGTTAAATACTAGCTAGCATTAGATTAAAAATATAGGCAAAATAAATAGATTTCAATTTTGATCATGAAATGAGTGTCTGGCAATTGAATAAGTGAAAGCCAAACTGTGCAGTTAGAGTATTTCACACAAAGCAAGCATAGAAATACTGGATAAAAATAGACAAAATGGGAATTCCCTGGGTCTATGAAAATAATATGGGGAAAAAAAGAATAAAAATTGCCAGAAGGAACATCATGCACATGGACAGCTAAATAAATTAAGTGACTTTTTCTATCAACCTAGCTTAAGTTCTAAGCAATTCAGTGTTACTCAGTGTTGTCAGCGCTGAAATGTCCAAGACCGTAACAATCAATTGAAAACGGTGACTGATTAGGGATTTAAAGGGATTATAAGCATTATTCATGCTTTTCTTTCTTCTATGGCCACCCAATTTGACAGAAAATCCATTTCTTACTACTTTAAACCCTTAAACTTCACAAGATATTTAAAGAATAATTTCATAAATTTCCTTGCCTGGAATAAAAGATAACGGACGCGCTGATTTCATCAGGGATATGCCAGTTTGTATTATTCAGATACCCAGCCCAAACCCTTACTGAAAAATAAAACTTTGGAAATGTGGCCACGTGAAAGCTGATACAGTGTTGACTCTCACAAAGAGACTGAAACAAATCAGTGACCTAAGATACATAAGCATACACCCCCCATATGAAATGTTAGAAGATAGAAATCTATGACTTTATCAACACAGAAACATAAGTGATTCCAGTCATATCATTACTCTAGTGTCTTTATAATATCCATATTTTGATTAAGGCAAAGCAATTTTAGATTTTTTTCAGGATCATCAGATTTGGAAACTATCTAAGAGTACTTAAGTGTCTCATCCTTCATTAAAGCAGCATAAATATTTCTTCCTCATGATAGCAAAGCAAAGCTTAATTATTGAGTTTGATACAGTTTCACGTAGTAGCTCTAAGAGAGATGATTCCAGGGCACCACTGCTTTGGGGTGCTGACTTTAACATCATGGCTTCAGAACCTGGCACCGTTTATATCTGCTTCCACAAAATCCGGCCTTTCCCATCTCTGTCTCCTTGTTTTGCTCCTGTGCCGCCTACTCCCGTATGCCAGCACAAGTGTTCATGTACTCACAGTCCAGGTTGAAATCAACCTAGAAAAAGAGATGGTGGAGGACAAAACTTTCTCTTTTAGCAGGAATGACAGGTGATGTACACTTAAACTGACTATGTTATTTAAGAAATGTGAGTAAGACACTGGGGAGCCCTGCCAATGCCGGGTACCAACCCAATAGAGGGTACTTTCTGCTGTATTTCAAGAACAAGAAAAGCCTCATCACCTGTCCTCCTGTTTCCCTGACCCCCTGAGCTGCTGCAGCTGCTTGGGATAAATATTAGAACTAGAAACACTTGTTTCTTCCCCCAATTCCTCAAAAAAGAAGGGTTTGTATCCTTTTAGAAGGAATAAAAATGCATTTATGGGAAAGGATGAAGTCTTTCTGCCTTTATCACACCAATATGGCAAAGAGGCGCTACCTGGGTTAAGAGTTGGAAATACAGCACAGAGTATCCTGAGCTAACTCAACCTAGCCCTGACTGTCTTAGGCTTGAAAACAGATTCTGCGTCATACTCTTTAAAGAGCTGCATATAAGATAACAATACTGCTGGTTGGAAAACATCCATTAAACACCTTTGAGCAGAGAAATGAATAACCCATCAGGCAGAAAGTAGTTAAACAGTTCAGGTTTCTGTTTTTTTGCCTTGCAAGGTGTGCTTACAAGCAGCATTTTTAATAGGAATGAAGCTAGAAGAGAACTAAGGAAAGAGCAAAAATAATTCTTTGTTCATGGTATGAGAATGTTTATTTGGATAAGAATAAAGAAATGTGACTGCAGGTCACCTGCTCTGAACCACTCCCTGACCTCAGGTAAGAAAGTGAGATTAAAATCATGTAACTGTGGCACATAACAAAAATTGTGCAACTAGATATTAATTTGCTTAGGAAAGGAGACAGGGGAATACTTAACATCTGCTTGGAGACATGACAGGTAGTAGAGTTGGCTAATTAAACAAATATTTAGGGATAATTTATCTGAGATGGTTAGAAAAAGATTTTGATTCTTTTTTTAATGACTATAATGTACAGCAAATTTATGGAATGGGAAAATTATGAATAATTTACTCAGTGATTGATGAGGGATATAATTACTGATTATATTAACGGACATTTTTATTTGACTAGCTCTGACAGATTATGAAGAATCTTTTAATGGCCTTGGTTATCACTAACATAGAATAAACTATTTGCAGTCATGAAGACAAAAATAAAAACGTGTATAGATATGAACCCCAAGATATTCGGTTTCTAATCCAAAGAAGTCTGTGATTTTTTTTCTTGCCTCTTTCTTCATAGGGCACTAGTTCAGATAATGTGTATTTGATGCAGAATC
The DNA here is from genome assembly GCF_030463565.1 of Pelecanus crispus. Lineage (NCBI taxonomy): Eukaryota > Metazoa > Chordata > Aves > Pelecaniformes > Pelecanidae > Pelecanus > Pelecanus crispus. The sequence goes on from NC_134647.1 coordinate 20,601,376, forward strand.
TTCTATCTGCCATGAGATGTGTGACGATACAGTGAACACAAAGCCTTAAGAATTGCCAAAATTCATGCAAATATATGTAATATAGTCAAAACTCATTAGGAAACACATTTATTCAGCAATAAAGAAGTATGGCCATGTCATGCACTTATGACGACAACAATCTTCCTGAAAGATTGTTCTCCAGGAGGAAGTTTGTATTCTTCTTGCCTTGGGACTGCTCTAACTCAAACTGCACTGCTCCTTGGAGCACAGGAGCATCTGACCTGAGCTTCTGCAGCCATAGCTGCTCTGGTGCCTCATATCCAGCTTGCTCTTCTCTTTTTATTTTGTTTTAAGAATGAAGGAGGGGTAATGAAAGCCATCTACACCAGGCACTTACCCTTCTAGAGTTTTGTTTTTTTTTTTTTTTTTGAAATCTTTATTCCTTAATGGCACTGCAGAGCAGAAAACAGCAATGTTTGTAGGCACAGGTCTCAGTCGTCCTCCCACTAATACTGAAAGAGAAAAGTGATGGCGTCAAGAAACAGGCTCTGGTCATTCCTTTATCTGTAACTCATCTCCAGTGTGTACTTACTGTGTAGTCTGCCAGTCACCTCTGTGTCGAACGCTCTTCTGCCTTTAAGGAGAAGGAGGCTGTTTAGTATAACCACTGCCTTTAGAAGAAGGAAGATGGCATGGAATGGGTGAAGAAGATGTAGCCATCACGCCTAAGCTTTTCCAGTAGAGCACACGCAATGTATAATGTGGAGGGAGTGGCTGTGCTACTGTGCACTCTCCCGTTCACATTGCAGCTGCGTCCAGGCCTCTTAAGACGTTGGCTTTGGATTTGACAGACCTGTGTTCGGCTGTCTGCAGCCCGTGAAGCCAAAAGCCAGTTATGTTTCTGTGAGTCTCTGTTTCCTATTAGTAAAATGAATGCATTTAAAAAATAAGGAGGCATTCAGATATCCCAGTTAAGAGGGCTACGCAAATCCTAGAGACTATTTGATTCCCACCCCCCTCCCAAAAGCTTGGTAATTACCTGGAAATTTAATACAGTATCTTTCAAGTGAAATGCTCCTTGTCTGAAAGTGAATGTGTATTGCCTTCAGGAAGTGATTCTGATGTCTTTTAGTGGTATCCACAAAGGTGATACCATCTTTTATACTGCTTAGTAAACTACAAATATAATAGACGTACAAGGACAGAGAATCAACATTTTTTACTATTATTATTCAATGGTTTTTAAAGCCTTTGTTGTGATGAGAATAAATAGAAACTTTCAAATGGTCCTGTGTAGGCTTGTATTCACCAGGTTCCTAAGATCTCTTGGAAAGGGAAGTGATTTTCATCTAAATAATTTATTACCAGAGTCACAGTGAACTCTACATCTGAAATGCAAACTTATTACAGCTTGCCCATCTCCGTGCATTCAAAAAGACTAAGTCAGGATCCAAAGAAAGGTAAGTTTGGCTTAAAAAAAGATAAATTAAGAGAAAAATAGGTTTATGTTTCTTTTATTTGCTTATCTTTCTGAAGTTTATACAATGAACTTTTCACTACTGATATGGTTAACTACATTTACCTGTCAAAATGCATCTTGTATTCTGACATTTTGAACACTCCTTCTCTTTCATGGAGTTCAAGACTGACCCATTTCCCATTTTTCTTTCCATTTTCTATTTTATTGATACAGATTCCACATCTTTACTTTTCATTTAATGAAAACCCATGTATTTCAGTAAAAAGAGAAGGCTTTTAATAAATGAGGCTTTTAAAAATATGTAAAATACGTTGAAGAAACTGTAGAAAAAATGAAAAGTGAAAAAGTCTTAATAACATGAATAACTTCTAAAACCTTTTTTTTTTTTTCATAAAAATGTCATTTGTTAGGGAAGATATTTGGAGCGAAATAGGTCAGCCAACTTTGTATATGATGCCTGCCAATTCTGTGTTTCCTTACATTCTTGTCAGTCTTTGTATCTAAATATATGAGTGTATTCTTCTAAAATTTATTTGCTTTGCTGGACAAACTGGCTATAGGATAACTTCCTCAATTGAAGAAGTTACCCTGAAGAAAAAATTATGTATCTCCAGAGGTGAGTGACTTTCCCTGTTTGCATGATAATTTTTCTGTCCTGTGTTTAATTGTCACATCTCTTTTGTGGAGTCAGAACCTCCAATCCAGAAGCCCTTCTGCTCCTTCATCTCACAGAGAAATAAGGAAAATGATATTGCACAGTGAACCAGACCTCAGTGATTTGCTTTCCATGGGGTGAAGCACTGTCCCCGCAGAAAGGACAGAGCTTCCTGAGCCGCATAATACCAACTTCTGAGCTAAGAACAGTTTAGTGCTTGGTGGTCAACCTGCAGTACTGTAAAACTTTCCCAAGGTATGAAGAAGTGTTTCTGAAGAACATTGGAGCTCCACATTTCCTCTCCCTTGGATCTTACAGACAGGTTAATGGTTGTTCCCTTTTAAAGCATGTGCTATTGATTGTCTAGTAGGCTTTATCACTGTTTTACAAAAAGCTGTTTCCTCATGTAGTTCTATGTTCATTATTCTGTTTACTTCTGAGAAAAATATTAACTTCAGAAGGTCCCAGGCAGGAATTTATCATCCTGGATCAAATAGGTAAAAATTTATAATCCAGAAGTTGTTGGCAAGCAAACAGCAGCCCCATGCCAGGTCATGTTCCCACAGGCTTCTCTGATAATCACTAATTGCTCCAAAATCATATATTCAAAACAGAAGAGAGCTGATTTCATAGATTGCCATCAATTAGAGGAAGAGATGACACACTACATCAGCCTGCCCATCAATGCCATGTTTCTTCTACTTACCAGTGTCATGTTTATTCTCATTTTAAATAATAGAAATGCTGAAGCTTCTGCCATTTTAGTAAAGAGACTGTTCCTCACCTGAATACAGTTCACTCAAATAATTCCTACAGACATGAATTTTCTTCTGATTTTCATATGCTCTTGTACTAGACTAAATAATTGCATTTTCTCTCTTGTTAATGTCCTTCGAGACCTTTAAGCACTTATAATGTGTCCAATTAGTTGTACAATGGCAAGCTACACAAATGCTGGGGGAGTATCTTCTAAATGAAAAAAATGGGAGTTAGGCATTGATTTTCTGTAAAAGCAGAGCACTTAACTGCACAACACTCTGCTCGCTCCTGGGCCAGATCCAGGAAAGGATTTAGGCACCTAAGACAACAGTTGGGTAGATACAAACTACCTAAATCCATTCAGCCCCTATTTAGCCTTTGGGGAGCCTAAATTCACTAAGGAACTCCCTGTTCCATCTTAAAATCCCTAAGCACCTAGACTTGTGCTTCTGTGGATGCTCAACCAGATGATGCCTATGTAGTCATCTTATTACTTATTTTCCTTCTTAAATATGACTGGAACCCCAGAAGTAGATACTCCTTTGCTTGAATCTACTCTGAGACTTCACCTAAGAGGTTTCTTTGCAGCATGCCAAGAGCACATCTACAGAAACAGGCTGCCTCTTTCTGCAGTCTTCCTTTCTTCAAGTTAGAGGAGAAAATGACAGTGCTGTTCACTTTTTCTATCAGATTCTAGAGTTCACCAGCTCACAAATTAGGGTCCAAGTTCAGTTTCTTCCTCAGCATTAAACACAGAGCTTCTGTCTCAAAGGAAAGTGCTTTCACCGCTGTTCAGGCCATCAGCTACATCGTCAGGAAAGAGGAGAAACCCTCGTACCTTTGGCTGCAGCTGTGACACCCCTTGGCAAGGAGTACCAGGGTCTCTGGCCAAGGAGACACAGCCATGCTGTAGCCTGCAGCATTCCAGACGGAGCATCTACAAATCATCCTGACCTGTTACGTGCAGAAGTCAAGGGAAGCAATATGTGAATTTGGGGGTCCATTATTAGTTTCAGGTACCCAAAATATGTTTGATATGTGTGGTTAGCTTCTGTCCTCAAGTTAGTCTAGCTGCATACCCATACCTATTTTATTTTTCCTCTTGAAATATATCAGATTTTAAGAAGGTAATTGTAAGCTTGGGGGAATTTAATATTAGAAAAATTTTCTTTCTTTTCTTTTTAAGTTCTACTCTGGATTTACCTTTTCACTTTTTTTCTGAACATTTCAGCTAGCATTACACATCAGTTATTTCTTTCTGAGCCCTTGATCATGTTTAGATATCTTTTTCTGGGGCATTTCTTGCCTTTGTACATCTATCTGGTATTGAGATTTAACAGAAATTAAGCAGTATGTACTTGTTTATTTTATCCCTGTATTACACTAAAAAATTATGTTTGACTTGTTACTCAGTCCTGTCATAAATGTCTGTCTTCACAGATTTCTCCTTTTTCTGACATATATATTTTTGAAACTTTTTTCTTGAGACTATTAACTTGTAATTTTTAGATTTAATTGTAATTGTTTTATTAATAAATGTCTTCTCTCTCTAGGTCAACATATATACCTTTTTTAGCCATAATAATATAGTTTTTCTCACTCCTTAGAAAAAAAATGCAAATGCCATCTTGTTGTACATTTCTGGATAGCCTTTTACACTATTCTGATGCATTTACACACGCTGAGAACCCTCACTTATGACTTTAATCTATCTGAATCCTTTCATGCAAGCCACTTCAGGTTATTTCACATGTAACACTTCCTGAGGTGCTTTTTAAAGGGCTTTCTAAAATTAAATGTAAATATATTAGAAATTTAAATATATTAAATCTACTGCTTCACTTCCCGCTATTGATTTTGTAATTCCATCAAGAAAATAATAAACTTTGATAAAAGCTGTTGTTTGCAAACACGTGTTGAATATGGCTTACAACATACTATCCTTGTTAAGCTAATATGCGTTTTGAAAGACGTGTTGAACATTTGATGAAAAAGACTGAATTTATGTATTGAGGCTCTGTTGGGTAAAGCAGAATAGTAGCTAATTTACAAGGCTTAATTCAAATTTTAGAATACTGCTTTTATCCCAGTAAACAGTGTTATTACTTTGTCAGGGCTCATCAAACAAATATTTTGGATAAAATTGAGTGTCTGGGTTGTTCCCAGAGATCTCAGTTTGACTATCTATTTATTGTTACTCATGATATAGGTTCATTTTCATAAATCAGGAGACATTTTCCTTTTCCTTACTTGGATAACTTCAGAAGTTAAGCTGAATGCCGGCAAATATCAGCTAATGTCTGTTTCCTTAGGATTACCTTTATGTACTACTTTCTGGGAAGCAGTTTGTGTTTCACAAACACTTCCAAAGGAGCTGAGGATCAGCTGTGTACTTTCAGAATGCAGGTAGTGTGTTGTGGATTAAGAACTGTTATTATTGTAAGAATGAGTTGTTGGATGTTTTGTTCTTTATGACAAAAACCCCTGTGGTAAATTCTTCTTAAATTAATGTTTTTCAGTAGATAACAGCAAATTGAAATCTCTATTCAAACATAGGCAGAAATTCTGTCTATAATGGGGGAAGAATTACAGTTATTTATTGGTCTTTTTCCCCATACTTAATCTTTTCACTACTTGTTCTACTTTTTGTCCTTTTTCAGCCATTTTTGTTTCTGTCTTAAGAAGCCTGATCCTCCTCCAGCAGGGGTCAATGAAATCTTGTCATTAACCATGAAGGAAATGAAAAACCATCCCCTCAGAAATCATTACAGCCTATTCTTTTTTTATGCTGCTGCTTCAGTCTATGGTTTTGGTCTTTCATAACTCTTCTGTTTATTGTTTCAGTTTGCAACTGTTCCCTCATGTTTTGGCTCATTGATTTTGCTTCCTTGGTTCTCACAGTAGCTTTACTACTCACCGTGTTTTCCTTTCTACAAAAGAAATAAGTATTTTGCTGTACAAACAGGTTGTTTGTTGGATTTGATGCAACAGCAATCATCAACCCTCCATTCAGTAAGGTTAATATCCTGTGAACTCCAGCTTTAGTCTACCACCATTCCCTCTCATGTCCATGGCTTATGAGAGGATCACATTTTATTTGATGGACTTATCAGTGTTTTCTTCTTCTTCTGGTAATTGCCTGACCTGCTATGATTGTTGTTTGCAGTATTTACTGACTCACAGATCTTTCTGTCTACTTTATCTCTGCTCGTTCTTATCAGCAGAGGCTCATTGACATTTTGTTTGGCTAGTGCCCACACACAGACTTCTCAGTAAAAGTTCCCACATTCTAATGATGGGCACTTTGATCTTTGTAAGGTTTTCTGGTTTGTATAGCATTCAGGGGGAAAAAACTCTCTAAAATTAATGGTATGTTTTATGTGATAGTGTACTGTTTTTCACTACACATTTAAAACACAAAATGTTTACTTTTATACCCCATGATAGTCATATGGTTTTGTTACAAAAAAACCCCAGAAAAACCAAAACCCTGAGCTAATTTTACAACATACAAAATTAACAAAATCTGCTTGGAATAACCCCTCCCCGCAGCTTTAATTTTGTTTCAGAATATGTTTTTGTTTATCCTCATACTGCAAAATGCAAAGTAAATGCCATTAATGCCTTTACACACTGTGCTCTGTGCAATTTATGCTGAGCAGCAACAGACTTCAGCAATAAGTGGCCACATAGTGAGATGAACAGTTATATAACCACAGACAGTAATTGGATGCTATTAATGAGAATTTGGGATAACACCATTTTTTAGCCCCAGAGGTAGTTAGCTTTTTATAATCTCGATTAATGCCATATGCACTCTTTTTCCAATGTATAATAACTGTTTTTCTAATCTCCAGTTATGCTCTGCAGAGTCACTGAAACAAGAACCTCTCTGCATTACCCTGTTTTGTCCAAGTGCTTCAGATTATGTAGCACAAGTATGGATTTTTAGATGGTGCCTCTGCATACGGATAGGTGAAAAGTTGTGTTGCCGTGTAGGCAGCTCTAAGAAGAAATTGTACTTTCCAGAGTCCTAATTCTTTTAGCTTTTTCTTTTCATTCCCTCTGTTCCTGTGCATAAGTGTCTGTACCCCTAGAAAGGGGTGGCTGCTTATATTACACCTGCTCAGACTGTCTGGCCAGAAGCCAGAGCAGGGCAGAAGCAAGCATCTGTTCATATTTTATTTTTCCTTGCTATTGGCTTACAGAAGGGAAGAACCGGGGAGCTGGGGTTAGGCCCTGCACCAGACCCCTATTTTTAAGGTACTTTCCAGCACGACCCTCATTCTTCTCTAACTAGGTGGGCTTGGGAACTGATCTGGGATGTTGGCAGCTTAAAAGGACATGGCTCCAGCATCTGCTGTGGACAAATAGACACTTCTTAGCAGAAGGTGTAGCAAAGTAAAAAACACCCTAGTCTTCAAAATGTAGAGTTTTCCACTGAAAACTGTGGCCTTGCCACGTGAGTACAAGTGTGATCTGACCTGATTTCCTGGGTAACTGCGGTTACTGCAAATGAAGCCAGTGGGAGCTGCAGGTGCTCAGCACTTTGGAAAATCAGGTATCAAGTAACAAAGCTGAACTTGCAAAGAATGTTTTTTAAAAGAATACCAGCTGATCAATGTTCAGTTAAACACCTCAAATTGTGCTGTATGTGATCATATTTAAAGGACTTCATATCTATAGCAATCTAATACAACACTGCAATTGAAAGAAAGAATTACAAGAAATCCAAGGTAATTTTTTTACTGTGTTTTATTTCTTATTTTCTGCTTAAAGTCACAGAGCTCTATCCGATTGGCTGATCTTTTATCCTTAACCAAAGTCTGTGCCTATAGAAATTAGTTTTTACAGGAAGATTATTGCTAGGTGAAAAGCCTGGAATTCTGGATAAAGTGCTTTGTATTAGGACCTTGTGGAAATTGATGAAGCTACTTTCTTGTTGATCCTTTGAAGACTCTGCAAGAGTCTTGTTTTACCTAGTTTACTATGACTTGTGCTTTCTAGCCCAGGACACCTTCTCTAAGTAAGCATACTCACTTCCCCTATGCTTCAGCAGATTTCATATCAAAAAGGTTGGCAAGTTCACTAGCATTCCACCTCCTTGAGCACTTTAAATGAAGGAGGAAATTGAATGAAACATTTTAAAATATGGCTACAAGCCTGCTTCTTTGCAGGTGATTTTGTGCAGTCTCCATCCCTGAAGGTTGTCAAGACCAGACTGGATAAAACCCTGAGCAATCTGGTCTGATCACACAGTTGACCCTACTTTGAACAAGAGATTCAACTAAAGACCTCCTGAGGTCCATCCTGTCCTGAATTATTCTGTGGCTCAAGATTCTTGCTTTTAAAAATTCTTGTGCATCTGGCATGACAGCAGGATTTGGTGGGAACGGCTTCTCTTGCTGCATTCTTCCCAGTGTGCCAGGGAGGGATGGCTTTTGAAGCTCCTGCTTTTCAAGAGGCAAGATTCTCTTGGTTTTGAACTTACTAAAGGCTGGAAGCCAGGCAAGGTGCCAGGCAAGATGCAAGACCTAAACTGTAAGAAGTTACATAAGACTTTTGGTATTATTAATGTACTAAAACTAAACTTTCCTTATATTTTGATTGTCTGTAACATATGTCAATGACCATAACACTATATTTATTTTTCAAGAGAACTGTCTCATCTTATTACTTCTGAATATATGCTTTATTTCTATTTGTTATTTTGTATCAGAACTACCTGAAAAGTGTGTGATTCAGTTTATGGAGGAGAGGGATTGCAGAAGAAAAGACAGGAGCACTACATCACATTTTTTAAAAGACTGAAGACTTTTTGAACTAAGACTCTCAGAGGCAAAATGTCTGAATGCTTCTTTAAATGAAAAGTTACCATTAAAAAAAAAAAAAATTGAAGTGTGAATTTAAAGCTCATAAGCTACTCCATACTATCTCCTCTTGCAAATTCTCTTAGCTAGCAATATGCGTGAAGTAATTTACTCGACTTCCGAAAAGCCTCTGTAAGTTCACACCTTAGCTTTTGACATGGAGGAGGTTATCTCACATTCACTGTGCATTGAGCGCCTACATGAGTAACTAGTGTGTTGCAAATTCAGAAACCCTGATTAATCAAAAAACCCCCCTTGTGTGCATTTTGGAGTATTCAGACATGTTTTGGAAAGAAAACCTATGTGATCAGGGTCAAGGTAAAGGAATGACCAGAGTCACCTTAATTGTATTCCAGTGGTTGTTCCTGAGGCATGCGGCAAGTCTTCCTGAGATTCAGCGTTGCTCCTGCTCCAGGTCAGCAGTGAACCTGAAGCACCTTGTATGGCGAAACAACAGAAGAGTGGGAGATATTAGACTGATTTGAGCATCCAAACGTAGTCGTCCTCTGCCTCTAGTACATGCCTGTCTTCCATCCTAGGTCCCTGTTAAACAGTGTTCTGGTATTACAGACTGCTTCTTCATGCCTTGCCATGGAAGGTATGACAAATTCAGCCCCCCAAATCCTATGCTATGTTGGGCAGAGTGAAACCTGACCACTGTGGCAGCCTCTGCCTCAGCAAGAACCACAGGAAGAGCCTGGAGCTCCTGACCTGCGTGGCAAGCATCTCTAACTTTTGTCACTCTCCTGTGTAACTTTAGGTGCTGCTTGACAAGATAAACAAATGTATAGCTAACAATGATGGCAATGGCAGGCTTCACTCATCAATAAGCATATTTTCTGCGTGTTCATACTCGCCCAACAGCAAAGGTCACTGAGGGCAGATTTAGGCTTCAGGCTATCCCATTCTAAATATACATGAAGCCCTCCCAAAATACTAAAATTGATTGCACCCGGGACAGTATTCAATCAGTTTACTAAACTGATCAGATTCAGCAGATTTATAGCATCAGTTCAGTTTGAAAACCATCCTCAAACCTCCTGTGCTTAATCAGCCTTTTTGATCTAAAAGCTAAGCGGGAATTCTCACTATGGTTTTTTTCTTACAAAATTTTCAGCACTTTCTGTCTCTCACTAAGCCAAAAATACTGAGGGAACAGTGGTTTTTTGTGGCATTTTGGCACTTGTAATCCAGGCTGGAACCACAGTGTGAAGAAAGCTTAAAAACTCCAGGGAAAAGCTAGCTATACTTTACGAATCTCTAAAAAAAGTTCTTTTTCAGATGAAATGACGATTGTCTTCATAAAATAATTTGTCCATTCCAATTTCAAAATCATATAATGGCCTGACTAGAAAAAAACAGATAAGCTATAACATTTCAAAATGGATTATCAAAAAATGCATATTCTTGAGAATTTAATGTTTGGAAGACACTTGTAATTTATGCCTATGCTCAGATTGTGTGAATGAAAAATGATCTTTGTAATGAGTTTACAAGCTAAAAATTCAGTCTGCTTCAAGTCGACAAAGTAGTTGTTGCTCTACTTTAGTAGAGCTAACTCCAATTGTAAAACATGAAGAACAGGGTATCTAAAACTCATTAGAATGGCTGAAAAATCAGGAAAAAATTAAGAATGAGAAAAAAAGAGTTCTCTGTATATGAATTCAGATTTTTGAACGTTCTGCTTTAAAGTTTAAAGAGTTTCTCTTCAAATGAAAAGTGGAACTCTCACATAATCACACAACATCAGGATTAAGAGCTTTCAAAAACATGGCCATCACCCATAGTAAAATCAGAAGAGATAAAGCATTGCATATCCTTAATAGTCAGGTAAATGAATACCTAAGACTTTACAGGATGGAGACCTACATCAAGCTAACTATGGCTGTATCTGTACTGCACCAGTGAAGGAGTGGAGATACCAAATTAGTTGTGAGTGGTGGTAGGTGTGGAACTGGAAACTGCCCAAGCTCATAGGAAGCTGAGACACAGCATTTATTAGCTGAGGTGTAGCAGACTGTGGGCCTCCAGCTGCAATAGCACTGTATTACGTGAGCTTTCTAATCTGTTATCATGACAACTCTGTGTACCACATCCATTATGTCATGTATATATGCTCTTGTTTATTTCTGAAACATTTTGTCTTTGAATATAATTTTGCTGTTTCCTTTAGCGGAGAGAGATTCCCACAAAACAAAATCAGAGGGACAGGAGGGTTCCAGGTCTGAGAAGCCCCATAAAGGAAGGCAGGAAAATTAGAATGGAAGGAGGATGCTTTAGGAAGTGTTCAGGAGGGCAAATGAGGAAGGTTCTGTAAATATATAAATGGAGATAAAGGTACTGAAACCTGAGTGTCAATATAGGTTTTAAAGCCCAGAACCCAGAAGAGAGGGAATTTGAGAAAGTGTCTATTTGATTCTGTCAACAACTATGGGAAAAAATCAATTGATCTAAATGTAATGAAATTTGTGACACAAATCAGAAATGCTGAGCTAACTATAATAGCAATATAAATGACCATCAAGAGGCTTACTATTGAATACTTTGGTTAATGTTGCTGTTATTAATTGTGCTTACTTATATTACAACTATACCAAAGAATTTAATATTTATGTATGAAGACAAGAGACATTCAGTCAACAGATGGGGAGGGTACAAGCAAAACAGTAAAAGCAGTGCTGGTCAGTATGATAGGCAGCAGTCTTAAAATGTGGGCTACTTAACCTTTGTCAACATTTTGTAGGTGTCACTGAGGAAAATTTTGAGGGTGATTAACCAGTGACTTTTGCAGGTATTTATGGGTAGGTTACACTGCAAGTGAGAACAGGATCTTTGGCTGTGCTAGGTGGAAGGCTTCAGTGAGGGGGATGATTGCATGTACAGTAGGAAACGGAGATGTGTGTACCATGCAACTCGAGAGGAGAGTGGCAGACAGGTTTTCACTGGTACTTCTAAAGACTTACAACCCCTGGCCAATGCATCTTAAATGTACAACAGCACTAGGCATACTTCTCAGGTTAGCCCATGTGATTGGTACCCAGTCTGAACACCCATGTTAATCCCATTTACGGCATCTTGCTGATAAGCAGCCCTGGCATTGTGGCATCATTACTAATTTCACAGCCACCGAAGGTTATCTCTGGGAATATCTCTTTATTTTTTTTTATGATATCACATTGTTTCCCCCCTCCCGTGAGCTGCACTTGCAGGAGAGATAAACTGTCCTTGTTGGAGTGTAGGAAGCCAGAGCTTTTCATATGGAGCACTACAGCAGATGGGTTAATTTCTGCCCAGATTCAGGTGGGTTGCAATTTCTACCAATAGCAGCGTCATCATTAAAGATTTTGTGTGTGGAATATAAAAAGGCTTGGGCTAAAACCAAGAGAAGGGGCTGACTTAACTGAGAAGTACCCTTAGAGGCAAAAGGGATTTTCTCTTTCCTTATGCTCCTCTGCTGGTTTGTAGCCCTTTTACATGTTTTCCTCTTCTTTCAAGTTAAAACTTTTCCTTCTTGATGGCTCTTCTCTGATCTCTCCTTCCCAGGAAGCCACCAGGCCTTCCCTTTCCTAGCAGCAAGGTGCCAGCCTCAAGTTCCCTAATGCCACCCCTGCGGACAGCATCCCCTCCCTGTCCCCCTGCGCCACCTTGCTCTGGGAGGTGCCGGGCAGTTAACCTCTCACCATAACCTACATTCCCACGGGCTTTCACCCCGCAGGGCAGCTTGGGAGCCTGTGAGCACCAGCTAGTGATGTTTGGGCGGTCTGGGAAGATGTCAAGTGCGAAGAATGTTAAGTACAGCGTTAAGACTGCATGCACAGTAGGGATGCACAGGCTTCCCAAAAAGAGGGTTCCCAACAGATTTTTGTAAATTTACCCTCAACATTTAAAAAAAAAAAAAAAAATGAAAGGGTCAAAATAATTTACAATGAAGGGAACTTCATTGTCCTTATTGTTTGATTCTAAACCTATTGAACCTCTAATGAAAATAGAAAATACTTTAAACTGAAAGGTCCCTTTATCTGTGATGTTAATAGGGACACATTGTACACTTCAGGTTTTTTCCATTCATTTGCTCCGAGATAAGCAGTATGCTATTACTCTCTATTGGTGCTGTCTTCAGGGACTATTTCTGTCCGGCACTTGGGAGAAGGCATTATGAGATGTCAGCATGTGTGAGCAGAGATAGTATGGCTTGTCATGTACAGATAGGCCATATTCTGCTATAAAATGATGGCTTTGTCTTTTGTCACTGTCACAGTCTTACTTAACAAGCTGTGACTCTGTGGTTCATCACAAAGAAAACTGTCATCCCTAGATATGTGCCTTGAATGTCCTTTCATCTTCTGTGCAGGTAGGATCTGCCATGTGACATCAAGCAGAACAGTAACTCCAGATGGACTCTGCTAGCGCAGCAGTATATTAACAAAGGGGTTTACTGGCACAAATCCAGGTTTCGCACCTTAGATTAGATTACAGGGATAAGAAAAACATATGTAAGCTTTTAAATGAAGCAAGTCCTAGTAATATGTCATAAATATTATTAGGAAAGGAAATGTTAGTAATCCATCGTGTTTAAGTGATAATTTATTTATCATGGTGTTATTCTGAGCAACAGATAAATCAATTAGAATTGCTTTCAAAAGCAAATAAATAGTGTTGGTTCAATGGAGTGATGACAGACAAAGTGTTTTGAGGAACTCAGAAGTTCTGTAGTTGGATTTCTCCACATAATTATGTTCAGGATATTATGATATGATATGATATGATATGATTTGGTGGCCGGTCACGAGCGGTGTTCCCCAGGGCTCTGTTTTAGGGCCAGTCTTGTTCAATATCTTTATCAATGATCTGGATGAGGGGATCGAGTGCACCCTCAGTAAGTTTGCAGACGACACCAAATTGGGTGGGAGTGTCGATCTGCTCGAGGGTAGGATGGCCCTGCAGAGGGACCTGGACAGACTGGATCGATGGGCCGTGGCCAACTGTATGAGGTTCAACAAGGCCAAGTGCCGGGTCCTGCACTTCGGTCACAACAACCCCATGCAACGCTACAGGCTTGGGGAGGAGTGGCTGGAAAGCTGCCTGGCCGAAAAGGACCTGGGGGTGTTAGTAGATAGCCGGCTGAACATGAGCCAGCAGTGTGCCCAGGTGGCCAAGAAGGCCAACAGCATCCTGGCTTGTATCAGGAATGCTGTGGCCAGCAGGAGCAGGGAGGTGATTGTGCCCCTGTACTCGGCGCTGGTGAGGCCGCACCTGGAATACTGTGTCCAGTTTTGGGCCCCTCTCTACAAGAAAGACATTGAGGTGCTGGAGCGTGTCCAGAGGCGGGCAACGAAGCTGGTGAAGGGTCTGGAGCACAGGCCTTATGAGGAGCGGCTGAGGGAACTGGGGTTGTTTAGCCTGGAAAAGAGGAGGCTGAGGGGAGACCTTATCGCTCTCTACAACTCCCTGAAAGGAGGTTGTAGTGAGGTGGGTGTTGGTCTCTTCTCCCAAGTAGCTAGCGATAGGACGAGAGGAAATGGGCTCAAGCTGTTCCAGGGGAGGTTTAGACTGGAAATTAGGAAAAATTTCTTTACGGAAAGGGTGGTCAGGCATTGGAACAGGCTGCCCAGAGAGGTGGTGGAGTCCCCATCCCTGGAGGCGTTTAAAAAACGGGTAGATGTGGCACTTCGGTATATGGTTTAGTCTGGTCTACCCTTGATTAGTCTAGAGTGGGCTTGGTAGTGTAGGTTAATGGTTGGACTGGATGATCTTAAAGGTCTTTTCCAACCTAGATGATTCTATGATTCTATGATTCTATGATTCTATGATATGATATGATATGATATGATATGATATAATGTAATATAATATAATATAATATAATATAATATAATATAATATAATATAATATAATATAATATAAATATTCTCCAGATATATAATCTGGAGAATCACTGGCCTTCACTATAGACTGTGATGCTGCTAGCAATTTTTCTGGATCTTAGCGCTTCTATTCATAAGGCCACTGAACAAAGAAACAGTGTCTGTTGCTAGGATCAGAGACAGATGCCTAAAGAGAAAAGCCTTCAGCATCTCCAGAGGGCACATATATTAAATAGTTATACAGGGTGTTTAGTGAGTGCTTTGCACCAGAGCCTGCAGGTCAGAATTTTTCTGGCAGAGGAATATGGACATATTCTGCTCACTTCAGCATTTTGTATGGCCATGGGACATATTATACTGCCAGAGTTGTGATTCTGCAGATCAGATTAAACTACTTTGTGGACATTAAAGTATGAATATTTCATGTGAGCTTTTACAGGGCTGAATTTAAACTAAGGTGCTGAAGTACTTTTCCACATTGCTCTTTCCTGGGATTTTGTATTTTTAAACTAGTCTTTTAAACTTAGTCTTCCCTTGCATAAAGTTTTTCTTCCATGGGACTGCTTTTTAACTGTGTATGTGGGAAAATCAGAATTACTAACCCTCATGAGGTGCAGGCTTCCTATCCCAGTGCAGTAAAAGGAAGGAGAAGAAGAAAGAGATGTCTGTCAGTCAACAAAAGTGTCTTCTGAGGGTGTAATGTTACAAGGAGTGGAAACAGAGTAGTTTGTCCATTGATGGAAAAGTGCAGCATTCACATATAATAGTGCTGCCAGGATTTGAGGGATGCCAAGGAAACCTGTGTGGACGTGTTACCAGTAAAAGTGCCTGCCTGGCTGGTGATTAAAAATAGAAAAGAGGGTGTTGAGTACATAGAAACTGATGTTGAAGAATTTCTGACCTCTTTATTTTTAAAAAAAGTGTCATCTCCCTCTGCCTGATCTAGAGTGTTCTCACCTCCAACAGTGCTCAAAGATTTGAAACAAAATATAATTTCCTGGAAATGAGGTTACAGATAGTGTCTACTTGGATAATGTTTCTCCACTGAGTCTGAATGCATGCTTCCCACTGGTGACTACTTTTAGATATACTGAAGATTGGTATCACTACACACAAATATTGACCACACAGACCATTTGGGCTCCTTATCTGTCAGAGAGGGAGGGAAATGAAACCACTGGTTTTGTTTCATTTTAAAAGCTATGCTCAGGTGAGTGCAAATGGGCAGTGATTCCATCTTTCCTGTCCCCGGTATGCTGCCAGAGGGATACCCAGCTCCAAGGGTCCCATTCAACTTGCTTTGTGCTTAAGTTAAGCCTCACTCTAACTTCTGGGTGACTTCTTTGCCTCTCCCTGTCCCAAAAGTCTGTGTTATGTATGTGCACTAGGAGTGAGACTCTGAGACTAAGCCCACATTCACCTCTAGGCAAAACACATGTATGCTAAGATTAGGCAGCATTAAAAAAAAAAAAAAATTTTTTTTCACTTGCCACATGGTAAGATTAATTTATCACGGCAGCTCCATCCCCTTGGGCCTTTCTGCTTACTAAAGGTCCTAGCTCTTGGACTTACCTCTTATTAAAAATAGATTTTGTTTTCATCCTGCATGTAATCTGTCTCCCACAGAGATTAGAATAATGAAAGTATATGGTGGTGAAAGTCCCATTGCCAAAGGCTGAAAACTCCTGTGCCTTACTGACAAAAGGCTCAAGTAATGCCAACTGAAGATTGCGTTTTCATCTTTTACGGTTGGGCCACTGTGGGAGTTGCACAGTTTATGGCATGGGTGAGTTGTGCAGCTGACGTTTTCTGATGTGAAAGTCTGCTACCGCATGAGGTTGGACCACCAGTGAATTTGGCAACAGTGAGGTTAGGTACTGGTGTTCCCTTTACACAGCAGAGAACAAAGGGGAATCCACAGAAGCCGGCATAGTGAGGAGGAACCCACTTGGGGTAGTTCATGGAAAGGAGAGGTAAGACTTAGCTGTTTCCCAGAACCTTAATGGACTTACAGATGCTATCTTAGCCACAAGTTTTATCCTGGAAGGAGACATTCAGCCCTTTTCCCAAACACCAGCAAAGCTTTTCAAAACCAGCTGGTGGTACTGCAGTCCGTTTCTGTAATACTTCAGTGAGAGCCTAATGACTAGGGCACTTGTCATGCATACTAATTGTTATGTGCATTTCTGTGTGTGCACAAATATGCAATGGGCAAAATATTAGTGCTGTTGCAAAAAATCCTGTGTATGTGTGCATGCACACATTTGATCGATCTGATTCAATATTACACACATTTTGTAGCATTCACTGGATATCTTTGGAGTAAAAAATAGTATACAACATATCAGTTACCATTTTTCTGCCTTCCTTTTCATATGTTGCGGTAAGTCAGTGTACATAATGGCTTTAGGCTATGATAATTCAGGCAGAAATATGCTGATTTAGCTAAATCATTAATTACGACACTGACTTAATGAAGACCTGTCTTCACAGTATAAGAATACTTCCTGAACATGATGGTGCTACAAAGCCATTTACCATACCCCCCCCGCTTTGTTTTTCAATATGAATTAAAGATCTGTTTTATTCTGCCTCTATGAAATCAAATGATACACTGCTTTTTCACTAGAAAACAAACCATTATACCTCTATGTGCCAATTTTTCATTTCAACACATTATATAATAGTTCAAATGAGAGCACAAAACAAATAGCATAAAAACAGCTGGTGGGAAACTTTACTCAACATTAGGCACTTTCAAGCCTGAACAGTGTAATGTGCATGGTTTGATGCATCATATGTCTTTACTAATTTAAGCCTGATTGTGCAAAAAGGGCTGTGTAGGGACACCAGTGGACAGCTTCTGTTATGGAGTCACGCTGAAATTAAAGGTCTGCCTACATTTGCTGCATAATGGAGCCAGGGTTATTTTTACTTCCCATTTTGTGTTGTTTAAAAAGTAATGTTAAACACATAGAAAAGGAAAACTGGTTTATATTCACAAAGTGTCTGTGCAAATAGAAGCATTGAAGAGTATTATTCTCTTGGGTAGCATTCTGAATTTAGATACCAGCATCAGTTTTTGAGTTTTTGGACTTTCAGAACTTGAATGAACAAGTATCAAGAGATTTGGAGTTTAATTAGATTTTTTTTTACGTATTGTGCACTTTTTGAGCCCATTTATGTCTCCGATGATGCTGCCTTTATGATACTTTTACAATTTCAAGGTTACGGAATAGGGAGTTGCTCACAATTTTGGCAAAGCTGCCTTGAAATATTGTTTAAAAAGTCAAGAAAACCCCTTGATGTTGATTCTTGATTATGTTCACTTCATGCAGCGTTTAATAGAATGCCAGCAGAACTAGATTTAAACATAAACACAATAATGTCTAAACTATGGCTTAGAAAGGAAGGAAAAGATGTATTTTATTCAGAAGGTGAAGCCTTGGATGTAATTATATGTAACAAATGTAATTAAAAGTGCTGGTCAGGTATAACTTTTATAAAACTATATGTATTTACTTGGGATGAGAAAGGCTATGTCAGGAAAATAAAGTCATCAGAGTCATTTACTTTCTCCAAATATCTGCAAGATAATTATTGATGCATTTCAATTTACATCAGAAACCATGACTTCCATGAGAAATTGTATCTTCCTTTAACCTTTACAGCATCACCCATACTTACGTCTGTCCACAGAGCCAGCTGAGTCCCTGCCCTCATTGGCAACAAGTTCTGCACGTGGGATATGGGATGAATCTGCAGAGGCATTGTGGTTGTAATCATTGCTTCCCCTGGTTGCTACCAGCTTCCATGGACAGTTGTCTTGCAGAAATGCACCCCATGGCATACTGGCTGCTTTTTGAAACTTCATGCTGGTTTTCAGCTAAATTCTTAGCTACTCTTCACTTGCTGGAAAGGCGCAAGAGTGCACTGGGCACCTCTGTTCTGCACTTTATATATTTTCTTAGACTGTAACCTCCCTGAGAGAGAGACTGTCTTTTTCTGTGTCTCTATTCATTCCTGAGGGCAGTAAAACCCCCACAACTCATCTGGGGTCTCTAGGCACAAGTACGTAAGTAAATAAGAACCTGTCATATACAAGTGCTGAACACTAAATAATGAAGTTCTTGGGGTACAGATCCATTTAGTTGAGTGAATATTAATGATTAAATCTCATTTATAATTCATCTGTTTACTGACACTTTGTTTTTATTTATCTATTATATAAATATCTATTAAAAATATCTTTCTTTTTAAACAGAAGACAGTTTTGGGGCAGTATAAAGATAATCAAACTGTCTTACATGGTCCTTATAACCAACAGGTAAAGGTAAGGAGTAAAATTCTGGCTTCCAAAAATAACGTTTTGTTACAGCACAGCAGTGAAAAAACATTTCAGGTAAAGGTAAGGAGCAAAATTCTGGCTTCCAAAAATAACTTTCTGTTACAGCACAACAGTGAAAAACCATTTCAAAGTGCTGACGGACCACTCCTCCTCTTCTGGTTGTTCTAGTCTTTCACAGGCTATCCATTATCTGAATAATAGATAAGACTGTTGCTTCCAGACCTAGAGCAGCTGCTGCAAAGTGATCTCTGAGCCATGTTCCCCTGTTCATCCAAGCACAGGGACCCCCACCAGCAATGGGGGTGAAACACAGCTCAGGAGAGCCAGGTTTATTTGTCAGGCTCCAGGCTCTGAGCTCCACAGCTGGTCCGCGCTGCCCCAGCCTGTGTGGCCAGCTCTGCACCCGCTGGGTGCTTTGCCTGCATCCAAGACATCCTCCTCTCCCCATCCCTGATGATGGAGAACTCACTGACTTATTTGGTACTGATTGGACTTATTTATTTTGTTCCCAGAAAGTTGTTGCATAGCATTTGAGAAGGCTTGGCAAAATTTATGGCTTTTATACAATATGTGGGAGAGATTAACCTGCTTCGCACATAATGAGAACAAAGTAATTTCTGAGGGATGATTTTGGTGTGTTTTGTTTTCCATTTTTATTAATCCACTGAGAGGCGTTGGTTTATTTACTGGAACTCTACTTTCTGTAATCATAGGGAATTTATTCTACTAAAGAAAATTACTTTCTTCAACCTCCAAACCTGCATCTTTTTAGAAAGGCAATGTAAACAATTTTTAGTGTTTTCTGTTCCTGAACATGGAACTCCTTGTTGTAAAGCCCACATGTGCTTTGCCTTTCCCCCTGTTCTTCACATGTTTTTCAAATCAGCCTAGCTGCCCTGGGAAGTAGGTCAAGGCTCTGCTCAATGCTGTGCCACTGCTCAGGTGTTAGTCTTTGCAGGGAGAAGAAAAGCTCATCTACAGGGCCAGCCTGGTTTAAACAGGAGGTGAAGGACATGGGCCTTTATTAGCTGCAACCCCGGTGTCAAGGTATTTCTCTGTGTGTCTCAGGCAGAGAAGCCTTAGGGACAAGGCAACCTCCAGAGAAAGATTGGGCCAAGGTTTCTACTTTGTTATTGAAGTAATCAATAAATGGGTCAGTCATCCCGCATAGCTAGACCTCCTGGTATACTCTGGATCTCCTCCTGTGAGCCTTTAAGGTAAAAATTCAGTTTGTGGCAATTAATTCCTTAGTGAAGTCTCTATGGAATATTTTGAGAAGCGAAACTTTTGTTTTCCCACTTTTCCTTCCTGTTCCTTATTTAAGCTACTGAACATAACAGATTGTATACAACTTCATTCCTTGCTTGTCCTGAAATGCTTTAATATTTCTACAAGTGGGAAAACTGTATTATTTTTCCTTTTCAGGCATTCTAACATACCAGAAATTTCTGTAAAAAAAAAAAAAAAGTGAACAGATCTATTGAAATAAAATGAAAATAATTTAAATTGTCATTGGAATCACATTTATGGGTAGTGAGGAGGAAACAAAAAAATTTTAAAAATCTTTGGAACATTTCTGTTTCCAAATAATGAGACCATTGCTCCCCTTTTGAATAGACAGAATTTTTATTTTCACTTCTGCAGTTGCAATTTTGTTATTCTGCTTTAAGGGAAGGCTGGAGTGGTGCTGGAGAGCAGGTGCTGTAGGGCCAGGAGCAGCCTGGGGCTGGGAGCTGCCTTGTAGGTAGGTGATGCAGGGGAAGGATGGAGCCAGGGGCCCAGGTGTGGTGGGGAGGAAGCCAACCATCCTTCCCTAGAAAGGCATCCTGGAGCCATGGCAAGGCTTACTTTTATCCCAGTGGTCACTGGAGCTGGCTGAAACGCAGTTGAGAGGTGAGGACAGTCTGTGAGGGAGTGTGAGACAGGTCCTTGTCATTTTGTGATTGTGCAATAGTTGCTTTTCCTAATGATGAAGTAATCATCAGAGCTCCTGCTCTGAGAACCTGATTTTTTGTTTGTTTGTTTGTTTTTAGGCCTCTTGATCTTATTTGGGGAGCTCCTTATAAAGAAGGTCAAGGCAGATCCTTTGCAACACTGGTGACTAATTTGTAGTCCTCTCGCACTGCCATAAAAACTGTATAGGAGTAAGTACAGTTTTTTTACATTTGACCATCTGTAAATAAGAATTATGTCTTTTGTTTCAAAAGCTGCTAAAATTTCAAAATCCTATTTTGTTGGAAATATTTTATGGGGGGAAAATGCTGATGAATGCCACTTTTTTGCCATGGAGTACTGCCTTACAAGCCAGCATGAGGTAAGAGTCAAGGATCAAATCTATGCTCGAGATAAACTATTGCATTTCCCATTTCACATCATGATGATTTTGTGGCTTGAGCAAAAGAAGAACATGTGTGTGGCTTGTTACTTTAATCAACTTAATAACAAATACTCTATGTGAACTGGAGAAAGTTCTTCCAGGTTTTCTGCAGTTCATGTAAGCATATAGAGTGCGTAAGGAATACTTCAAAGACTGAGTGTGAATTTGATGATGCTATTTCAACTTCAGATTGTTCTTTTAGCAGAGTTCTGTGGGTTCATGGAATAAGAAGAAAATTGGTTCTGGGAAGTCAAAGAAAATAGAAAAGAAAGTAAGAAAGGAAAAACAAAAATCACAGATTCATGATACTATAAATGGATGAAACTGTAAATAATGAAGAACACAATTGCTAGCTATTTACAGGCTTAGATCAGTTAAAATCAATAGAAGACAATGACACTTCAATACAGACAAATATAGAACAAGGAGGACTTTTAGAGACATGCACTTAGCAGTGCTTGTTTGGGAAATGGTGGAGAGAAAAAATAATAGAAGGGATAAATATGCTGGGACAGAGACTGAGCTGGTGTAGGTGGGCAAGGTACAGCTTTTCCTGGTTATTTAGCTTCCCTGCCAAGTAAACACACTTCAAAACCAACATGTTCAGACCCAGTTACCTGCAGCAAGCCTGCAAGTGTCTATTAAAGGAAGGAAGAATTAAGAAACAATAGCGGGTGGAAAAAAAAAAGCAACTGAAATTATTTCAACTGGAACTTTTATTTCTGCTTGGATCTTCTGATGGAGAAGGTCTGCCCTGCAGTGTGAAATGTTGTTTACATCTGTCTAAATCTGGCCAGATCAGCCTTAGATTCTGGATCTCTGGCTTTGGTGGGGAAAAAAAGCTGAAAACCTAGTTTACTGAGCTTGATGTGGATTTTGGCAAGGGGAAATATCCTGACAGTGCAGGCTATCAGAGATGCATGGCAGAGGCAAGAACAAAGTGTCACCTGTAACACCCGTCACCCTTGACACTCCTAATGCCATGTCCTTCCTTAAAAAGTCATGATATGCTAGGGGTAACGAGTTTTACTGCGTCTTCTCAGTTTTGCATCTTGCTGTCTTCCTGCTTAAGATGCATGATAAAAACCTTCATCTGTCCCTGCCTTTACTCCAGTACCTAGCAATAAGGGCTGATAAATGCTGCCATTCTCATGGAATAATGTTTTACGCTCACTTTACACAAGTGAGAAATATCACAAAAGATTGTGGATACTGGAGGGAAGGTCAATATCTAAAAGGGTGGTAAGAGGGAGAAATTAAAGAGCAAAAAGTAATGCATTTAGGAGAAAGAAACAATACATTATGAGAGCACACTGTGTTTAGAACAGCTTTCTGCTGTTGCAGCAGCTGAGCTCAGCAGGAGGGGAGCTGCTTTCCAAGTCCAAACCCATGGAGCAGGAGACTCTTCTCCTCCTCCCCATCAACACACTACAATAGGACACAGATAGCCCTTGCATTTTGCTGGGCCACATCTTTAAGAGATGACTGAGTGATTCTTGTGTCTTAATTTTAAAGGTATATTTCACTCTGTGTTTACATTTATGGATGGGAATATCAGTGGTCTCTTGTCTCTATTTCATCTGCCATAATGAGTTAGTGGAGTTCTGGCGATGAACTATGCTTTGTTGTTGTCCTATTATCTCTACTTTGCAGTCAGCTCCACCTATTTCATGACTGGAATAATTGGGTTTAGGGAATTGGAGCCCATGAGTGGTGCAGGGCTCTGTTCCCTTGGACTCTACTTCTTGAAGGGAAAAGGGAGCTCAGTCATTCACTGGGGACTTTATTATTATTATGGCCCCCAAAAGCCTTCAAACATTAATGGTGCATTACTGTCAATATGCTAAGATAATTTTTAAAAAGTTCAACTTTGCAACAGAGTTGGACTATTCATTAACATTGATTGAATAACACTGTTGAGTCCAATTCCTCAAGCACTGCTGAGTATCTTCTAAACTGCCACTGAAACTACTTCCTGTGAAAGTATGAAACAACTTCTGTCACTGCCTTGTGGATTTGCAAGGCAAATCTATACAGGAAATATTAATTGTAAATTATCATAAGTATGTGTTAGACTTCCTTCTTACAGGAGATCAGTGAATCTGGCCAAATGGGTAGGTCATGTCTTCATAATACCAAGCTCAAATGACTGAGCATTGTAAGGAATCCCCATGGTATATGCTTGAGTATATGTGGATACCAACATGTATCAAGGGTGTGTGGCAAGTGAATACCTTTAAAGAGAAACCCATGTTTGTACAGATAAAAGCATATAGGGAGAGAGTACCTGGAACAGGACTGATGAGGATCAGTTAGATCACAGAAACTCCCTTAAGAAGCCTAAAGGACTAGAGAAGGAATTTGGATTCAGTGATCTGTCCTTGCAGTTTCCCTGGTGATTTCCCCTGAAGCATTGGCTTCATGTGGCCCCTATGCCAGAAATAATATATTAGGATGTAAGAGAACTCGTCTCCTAGCAGTCCTCAGGACAAGCTCTTTGAGGGAAGAGAGGGACAAACCCTCTTGCAACCGACAGCCCAAGCAAACAGTAATGGATCACTTAGAAGAAGCAAGCAAAAGAGTGACACCAGGCCCGGAGGCTGTCTAGTCCAGCAGTAGTCTAGTAGCTAAAAATGCATCACAGAAGTGGTTAAGTGAAAATAATCTGCTACCAACAAAGAGTAGAAAGAAAACTTATTTCATCTGACTGCAATTTCTGCCAGTCTTCCTTGTCCATTAGCAGCATAAATAGCGTACACACTGATAGGAGCCATCATAAACATGTATTTTCTCCCACTGGGAGGTTTAATAAACATTGGTAGCTTCTAAAAATGGCTATACATGTTTATTGATTTATGCCTCTGAGAGTCTACTAAGGAATAATCTGTGGGTTTCATAATGTAAATCATATGGATGTCTATATAGAGTTTTAAAACACAAAGTCACTGCTGTAAATCTATATGCATTTATTTGTATGCCTATTTGAGGTAGAGATTGATGCTTGTAGTTAGGATTGTGTGTTTTTGTTGTAGTTCTTTTGTGGGATGAAACTTCTTTTCACTTTTATGTTTAATTTCTTCCAAGTTTGTTTATAACCCACCACTTGCATTTTAAAAAATTAAGGAGTCCCAGGCTTGAAATGTAAGGTAATCTTTACCTACTCAAAGTGGTAGTGTTTGTGGTTGTTTTTTTGGCTTGGGTTTTGAGCATAAGCTTAGAAATGTGATTTTTGTCAGATTTAAACTCTTCTCTGAGGACTAAGATCCCCATGGAAAGCCAGGAGAAACTCCCAAATGCTGTAGCCAAACTGGTATTTGGATACTATACACTGAGTAACACAGAACCAATGGTGGAACGAGAAGAAATGATAAATAACAATGATCTGACTGAAGTACTTCCTACTGTAAAAACAACAATCACTCAGTTAAAGACTGTATCGTAAAGAATAGCGTAAGAAGCCTGAATTAAGGTTAATCGTGGGTTTACCAATTTCCCCTTTGGGGGACTGAGTCTCAATATGTTTCAGTCTCAATAGTCTTTACACATAGTGTTTGAATAAATCAGTATCTGTGTAGTTACAAAATCACCTGTAGTTTATATGTAAGTCTATTGCAAGGCTAATATATAGAATAAATATTATTACAATAGAATTGTTGGATTTTTTTTAGTATTTAAAAGGCTGACACATTAAAAAATCAAGTAGTTACAGTTCCCATAGCTGCCAGAGAAAATTCAGTTCCAGTCTGAACAAATGAGCTATACTACTGTGTCACCCGATGCGGCGACACATGCTGGGTAGCTGATGAGAGGAGTGGTGGAGAGCTCAGCCCTCTTAGCTCTTCACTCTCATGCCTCAGCAAATCCATACAAGGTAATCTTAGGCCTTCCCTGTTGTTCATATGACCTGCTTTTATCTTCAGCTACATCCAGGCAGCCCTCACTAAAATCCATTATAGCTCGGCAGGTCTGTCTGAGAGCAGACTGTATGGGTTAAGAGCCCTAATTAGTCACCCAAGCTTGCATTCTGTTTGTTACTCTACAAAAATTACATCAATGGGAGGCATATGTAGCCTCAAAATCAGAATAACATCAGTTTTTAGAATAAAGTAATGGTAATCTTAAAAGAGGGGAAAATAGAAGATACAACAGGTTGCACAAAACCCCCTAGATTACCAGGATGGATGAAATCCCTCCAATAGTTGTGTCTGTATGTGGTAGCTCTTACCCAGGGGGTGGTGGGGTCTGTCCCCACCAGAACTTTACAAACCCCTCTCAAATTCTTCTGTGCTTTTCTGTCTCACCAGTGTCATGTGGTGGCAAACAGCAGTGCTGCTCACCTCTGCTGTACCACGTGTACCTCTGCCGCATTACAAACTTCCTACAAACTTGTGGCAATGTAGTAAGTTTCTATAGTTTTGGTTTTTTTTCTTTTCCTCATGAATGTGTAAATGATTTACAGAGTCCTTGTGCATTCGTGCCCCTGTGCTGTAGCCCTGAACAGGGATTTGTCTGTGTCTCCCAACCTCACAGAAAAGGGCAAATAGCAGCTCAGCTGACAGTGAAGGGGGGACATACAGAAGAATGTTAAAGGTAACAAGGCAATGGCTACTTTTCCTCTCCTCATAAATATAACAACTAAATACTGTGGCTGGGTGAGAGTGATGCTAGAGTGGATTAACTGTCAATTTGAAGTAGAAATAGTTTGAATTTTACTACTTCTAGACCCCATTTGGATCTGCTTCACCCCTTCTCAATTGTATGACTTGCACAAATGTTTGCTTTGTTATAACTCGCTTCTCAGGACGCCCATCCTTTCAAACAGAGAATTCTGGCCCTATTCTTAGTTACAGAAAATCAAGTGCCTGCTGTTATGCTGGGGCTAGTTAGTGCTTAGACAACAATTAAATTAGTTTGACTTCCTGAGTTGATAAAACCCTTTATGCACTGTGTTTTAAAATGTTTAAAGAGCACAACAAACTTGTTGCATCTTAACACTGCAATGATTCCAAAGATTGCATAGAATGTCTTGACAAATGAAGCAGTAAATAGCAGAAATGTTGGTGAATCTTAATCACCAGTAACTAATTGAAGTGTGTGTCTGATTATGGAACAATTGAATAATCGCACCTCTTAGCCTTACCAAGAAGTTGCCATCTGGGGTAGGAATAGTGGTGTGCTAGCAAGACCAGATGGTCTTCACATGCAGAAAGAACCTGCTTTTCATCAGTATCATGACTGCACTGCTAATTAGAGAAGAATGAATGAGGCATAAGTCAAGGAGGAACTTCCAAATCTAGATTAGGTTTGAGATGCATTAAGATCATGTCAGGGCCAGGGTTTGAAATTATATTTGTTAATGCTGAAAACATACGAGTACTTTTTAATGACTTGATAGTCTGAAAAGAACATAGGACCTTTAAAACAAGATACAAATGGACTTTAGGTGCCTTATTAAAAATTATTGTAAAAAAACCCTCAACTCTTATTGTTTTCCTCACACTGGACGCTCCCCAAATTCATGATGTTCACATTCCTACAGTGCCCCCCAGTTTCTGCCTAAGCTCCATAGCTCAAAAATCTAGAAATGATGCCTGAAAAGGTAGCGAGTGCTTCCCTGCAAGACAAATGCTAATACTCAAGGTGCACAATAAAGTGGATGCCTGCAGAGACAGGGGTATTGATCACAAAATACAACCCTGTCTCAACTCCATCTCCTTCTGCCGCAATAGAGAGGAGGGGAAAAAAACCACACCAAAACCCCCAAACCCAAACAACCAAACAAAAAAGCACCATAGGAGAAAGAAGAGATGGATTTACTTGGTAAGTAGATATTAATGCCTAGTTCTACAAGTTTCCTACTGAGTGAAGATATTTTGGTGGATTGTCTTCCTGGTGGATTGTCAATGTCATTGGGTCTTCTCTCCACCAGAAGATTTCTCCAGACAGAAAATAGAGGACTTGGTCCATTTATTTGGTACCCCCAGAAATTTGGAGCACAATGGCGAAGAGCTGCTTCTACAAGTGGCCTTTGTGAGTGTAGTTTGAGTGTGCTCTGCGTGGTCTGGATTTACTGTCATCGTGTAGATATAGGGCACTGTGTAGAGTTGCCCTACTGCAGGTGGTTATGTCTCTGAAATCTTGAACAGAAACACTTAACTCCCTCCTCTAATTCTAGATTTTGGGTTCTATTCTAGGAGGCAAGAAGTTGAAAGCAAAGATTTCAATACCTGATGAGCATATCTCTCTCTTCTATGTTTTTCTTTCTTTTTTTTTTAAAATATTTATTATATGACATTCAAACCCTTTGAGATTTCAGATAAAATCATGAAGAATCAGGTATTTTCCCAGGTTCTTTCTGTAATGTGCTCAAACACATTGTCCTTAAAATCTTGAAGATTCAGACAAGAGTAAGGATCACATAAGTTCTAAAAGAGATTGGATTTCTCAAAATGGAGTCTTCTGATCCAGCTAAACTAGTGTTCTTCAGATATATGTATCTTCTATATTTTTACAGATCTTTAGAAGAAAATTAAATAGCACTTTTTTTACCTCTCCAAACCTGGCAGTTATTAGATGACTTCCTTCTGAGAAAGTTTAACTGGTTTTATAATGCAGTTTGGCGCCAGTCACTGTCACAGAATTAACTGGAAGTAACGCCTTTTTTTTTTTTCTCCTGGTATCGGGAACCTTTCAAAAAATAAGGATTGATATCCCTTATGAATCTTCCATTTGTCTAAGAGTTGTTAATAATTCTTTACTTATTCCAGCACTTATCCATTCTTTGATTCTAGAACTCCACGGGGTATGTGATTCTTTTGGAATTTAATTCCATGTGTTGGTTTTTAGTTATTGATAAATACTGTACCAATCTTCTACAACATTAATTAACAGCAGTGTAAGTATTTAACATAAGAAATCTAAGCCTCAGTGCCTTATTCTGTTATTCTTTAATGTAAATGCTATTGTTATTTAATAGAAGCGTGCTTTTCCTAAACAGAATTGCAATGGTCAAATCTCATAAGCTGCAGGACACATTCACTGAGTCTCATCCTTACCCTTCTGGCCCTGGAGCAGAAAGTAGACAAAGGAATAACCAAGGTGATCACAGCTAAGAAATGAGAAGCAAAATTGTGGCAAAACCTAAGGGTTTTCTTTTTATTCACTTTTTGTTATACAGAAGCTAATAGAATACAGATCCCTATCCAGATCTACTGGCAAATGGATTGACTTGTAGAATTGATACAGTACAGATGATCTGTACAGACCCCATAAAAGGAACATGTGATTTGTTTAAAATTGTCAGCCTTATTCATACACTTTGACACTGAGGTCTGGTAGTGTTATATATGACAGGCTAAGGATAATACTGACTAATACTCCTAGAAAAAAAATTGCCTGTCTTCTAGTTTGTCATGTCAGAGAGAAGATCGAGATGGGGGATTTATAATAAAATGAAAATTTAAAATAAATTTCTCTTTCCTTTTGCCATATTTCACTCAATAATGGAACAGCTTGGAAACTGGAGATGCTTTTAACCCATTGTCAAAGCTAATAGTAACATTATTTATCAGCAGAGTTTACTCAGGTGCTGTAAAGCTAGGGTCTATGTAGTCTGTTAACACTGGGGCATGAATTGATCTCTTTCTGT
Organism: Pelecanus crispus; assembly: GCF_030463565.1. Classification (NCBI taxonomy): domain Eukaryota; kingdom Metazoa; phylum Chordata; class Aves; order Pelecaniformes; family Pelecanidae; genus Pelecanus; species Pelecanus crispus. Next base: position 20,630,360 of record NC_134647.1, read on the forward strand.
CTCTGTTGTGTTCTTGAGCATACATCAAAAGAGGCTGCACAGGAAAGTAATCTCAGATGTTTTCCATCTTTGTGCTCTGAAAACTGAGTGCTGCTAATTTAATGGACTGGGAAGGGTTCTTGAAGCTGTCCATCGCTGTTTCTGATTCGTCAAAGATTAATTGTGTATATTTGTGGTTTCTGATGTTTCAAGTGGGGTTTCAAGGATGTTGGGAGGGGGGACCCCTTTCAATCAGAAAACTTAAAAATGCTGGGTTTTGTTCTCTCTTTGAAGGAAACAAAATATTCTTCAGTGAGTGTGTATTTAACAGCATGTGTGCATGTACGCTGACATAAGTTTTATTCAAAGAACATTCATAAGAATGCAAAGCTGATCTCTGGAAATGTCCTGTGCCATTTTGATCTGACCTCTAATTCCATGGGTGTCCTACATCAGCCAGGTCAAAGGCAGGACTGTGCCTGTGAAGGCAGCTGATAGATGGTATTTTGTGTTTTCCTCCACTGTCCATCATGTGCCCCCATTATTTATGAATTCAAATCCTGCTCTGATGATTGGGTTATTCAGTACTTTTTAAATACTAGCTCCAAATCCCATTCCTTTTCTTCTGGCTAACATTTCATCCATGTGTCTTCTTCATGCAGTCTCACTCCTTGCCCAGATGTGCTCTTCAGTCTTTTTTCTGTCTTTGCTGGCTCCTCAGCTAAATTCCCCGGGGGAACCTCCTGCAGCCACAGGGACTCTGGTCCTTTCTCTGGTACCACCTTTTTTTTTTTTTTCCCCCCCAGTAACTCACAGTTCTTCCTTTGTATGCTAGTGCCTTATCAGATTGCTCTCTTCCCATGCCTCCTGCTTTTTACATTCTTGGTCTTTTTCTCCCTTTTATCCAGAGCTAGCCCCAGTCTCTGTGCTGCACATCAATCCCCATTTTTCCTTTAATGGATTCTAGTCCCATTTCCCTGCACTCTCATCTTCTTTCCCCTTTCTCTTGTCTTTTCTGTAAATGAATATGGCAATGGCTTACTGAGATCTGTGGAGACACAGGGCACATGCTCTTAAATTCCTACATCTGGCCTTAGTGTCTCAGGAGACGTCTTCCTTGAGCAACTTCTACTGAAACCAGAGAAACCTCTACTGAATAGGAACAGAGTTTATCAAGCCCTTTCCTTAGGAAATTTCAAGTCCTTGTTCAAAATCTTGGAGACACTAACATATTTCCAAGACAAGTACATCAATTTGGGGGATGGTGAGCTCATTTTTTAAACATGGACAAAAGAGTGTACCTCACGTTTTGAGGCAGTCAAATTGTTACAATATTTCTGCAGAATATCTAAGATGGAAAATTCCAGTCTAAACTACAAAAATGTTTTCAAAGTTATGAACAACTAAGAAATTAAAAAACGGGGCCTTAAAATAGGAACTGTTAAGCAATCTTACTAATAGGTGATATTACCAACCCCACCTATATAAAATATAAGCATTGCTGTTCTAATAGCCTAAATGCACTAAATACCATTAATGTGATCTTAGTAATTGCTACCAGAAATATGTGGCTGCTATTTTCTTGACTTTATTGATCTGCCAAAATTATAAAGTGGCAGTACTTTATGTAAGCTTTATTTAAAAGCATAACTGGAGAGTGATGAAAGAACAGTTTATCTACTAATGTGGTAAATATAGCTAGAACTCTGTTCAATATGCCAGGGAAGGAACAAGCCACTAAAAATATTATTTATTTGCTACAATTAAAGAAAATGTTGAGGGTTTGAGTGGGATTTTGTTTTGGTTTTAACTTTTAAATGGTGTCCCTAAAAGAAGAAATCTATATATTAGAGTCCAGAAGCATGAACAAAGTACCTTACTGACTGATCCACAGTAAATTTTGAATACATTCAGATTAGCCTATGGTGCAGCAAAAGTGGGCCAAGAACTAAGATTACCTTTCATTTTCTGAGGGCTACAAGCATGCACTTGAACATCATCTAACATTTAATAACTTGCTATCTTTTAGTAATTTCCTTTTGTTTAAGCTTTGGTTAGCACCAAGACTCCGAGCCCAGTGTTAAAGCACTCCAGCATAAAGCCACAGGAGAAATGTATTTGCTACTGCAATTAGCAGTTCAGTTGATCCTATCGTGTTGGTGAATTTCTTCGCAATAAAATTAATAACCTTGCCAATGTGTATTTTCATACTGCACCTCAAAGCTCATCTTTATATGAGAACTTCCTTTCCCCCCCCGCCCCCCCCACCTCATTCCGCACAGAAGTCTCCTAGCTGCTGCTGTTATAAAAACAGTGGCTGGAGGCTGGGGGACGGGGGTGGGTTGGGGGTGGAATTAGGTCACTGTTCTGTTGAAGTTCAACACTTTGTGCCATTTATCTGTTGCTTTTGGTTTGTAGAGGATGTTGTTCATGGCAGAGCTGCTGTTTCATAGCAGTTCTGTTCTTTGCATTTTTACTTTCCTTCTTTGCTTTATAAATGATGTGTATTCTCTAAGCTTTTGAAAAATGACTACTGAGAAAGCTGTAAGACTTGAAGATATCTTAGATAATCTTAAACATGATGTTCTGTTCCTTGCTATCTAAATAAAAAATTAGAATATGCAAAATGAGAGCATTTCAGTGATGAGGAATCTTGATATAGGGTGAAAAATTCAGGAGATATTTGGGACTCCCCAGAAAATGTCAATATGTTAAGCAGCACCTTACTTCATCAGTACTTAGGGGCATGCTTATACCTATTTTCATTCTTCTGCAGTGAAAAATGTGGCTCAGACTTGCAAGTTATTGGAGGCCCAAAGAAGGAAAAATTGTGTTGATTAGTGCGGCGAACACTTAATTAGGTATGGAGGGCAGTAAAGCTCCACTTACACCTGCACCGTATATTGACACCAATGGTTGGGCAAATGGGTGCAGAGCTGAGCTGTGTGCATTTTCATTCACAGCAGAAACATGCCAAGATGTTTTCTAGATACTGCCCATGAGCATTAGACTCCTAGCCCATATGTAATGAGCCTATAAAGAGGGTGTTAAAGATTCAAAACACCACTGCCTTTTTTTCCCCTATTCCAGTTATCTGCACAGCTCCTATTGATTCCAGTAAGCCTGCCTTAGTTCTCCCGCTAGCACAACATTAATGAAGAATTTGCATTTCAGAACAAAATTGGTATAATTCCTTGTGATTTAATTAAGGAATTTTTGTGTGAAATCAGCTCCTGTTAACATCCTAATCAGCTGCCTTGTGGGTCATCAGGTCAAAATGGCATGCGCAGATTTGACAAAACCAGGCTGTTCAGGCAATTAAACTGTCATGGGATAAGAGGGAAGAACCTTTTTGTGGGTTAAGTCCCAGTTAAAAGCTAGAAGATAAAGGGTGGGAATAAATGGTCAGTTTTTGCCTAAAAAAGAGATTATGTATGTGATCCCATTGATATTTGTGTTGCATGTTCAATGTCTTCATACATTCCTTTTTAAATATGAAAAGGATAGGCAGAAGTCTAATAGGAAAGTCTAATACTTACTGTAAAGAACTGCAGCAAGTTCCCATAATTGGATGATAAGGTGGTGGGTGGAGATCAATTTTGATAAATGCAAAGTAATACACTTGGAAAATAACATTTATAAATGCATATAAATGATGGGCTCTAACCTAACATTACAGAAAAGATTTTGGTGTCATTGCAGATACTTCTCAGTAAACATTAGATCATTGCTTACAGCAGGAAAAAAAAAAAAGATAAATTGAATGCTAAGAATTATTAGGAAAGAGATTGATAACAAAATAGAAAAGCACTGTTATGCAACAGAATAAATCTATGGTGCTCCCACATCTTGATAACTACAAACGATTCTGATCATCTTATCTGAAAAGGCTGCAACAGAGCTGGATTAAAAAAAAAAAAACACCAAAAAAACCCAAGATTGATAAAAGATGTGGAATGAGGCCTGTGTAAGGAGAAGCTAAATAAGCAGTTCAGCTTTGAAAAGAGATGATTGAAGGAGCATAGTGGTGTATAAAACTGTGAATGTCCTAGAGAAGATGAAAGGAGGGGGGGAAATGTTCACTTTTCTTATGACAGAAACAGAGTAAAAATGTCCAACAGCAACTTTACAACAAAGTACTTGTTGTGTGACATAGAATTAAATTGGGATACCCTTTGACAGGAGGTTGTGATAGCCAAAAGTGTAGATGGTTTCAAAAAGAATTTGGCAAATTCAGGAAGGATAAATCTGTTGGTGGCTGTTAAAATTATGATTTAGATGTGGTCCTTGCGTTCAATGTACTGAAACACTAATTTACTATTTTTACACTATGTTTACATTCCTCCTTGGGCATCTGCTACTGTCCAGTAGAGGCAATTAAATTCTGAGCTAGATGGACCTTAAGTCTGACACGACTTGATCACTGTCATGAAGCTTACGGCCTTCCTCCAGGGATGGCAAATCTTGGGGGACACACTTTGATGAAGACAGTTTGTAAAGACTTTGTGCATTGCTTTACTTTTGCTGTCCTTTCATAATCAGAGAGATAAAACAGTACGGAAATCATTAGTTAATAAGTAATTACTGCACATAATAACATAGGACAGAATGAGAACAAAACTGATTTTGAGGTGTTTCCACTGCAGCCGAATGCAGATCTGTTTAATCAGTATTTCATTCTAATGAGTGCAGATACATGTCATCCTCCCCTTTCAATATTTGCTCTTAAGAGAAAAGTACTGTGTCTGCATGGGAAGCAATCACTCTTTTATGTACAACTGCTGTCTTTACTTTGTTTATTTGCCTGGCATGACAGACAAGAACCCTTAGGAAGCTGTTTCATGGTAGCACTCTACCAGCACTGTATTTTTATTTCTATCTGCAGTGAGGAGAAACAGATATTTACTTTTCTTGTGTTCCTCTGCTATAATGATAAATCTGATATTTTCCCCAAAGACCATCCACTGTGTGACAGGTATTTCAAAGTGCACCTACCCATTGAGCAGGTGCTGGAAAGACTTCAGCACCTGTAAATTTTGATGGAGTGGGGAGGAAACATTTGCATTAAGGAGTCCTTTGTGCTTTTCAAGAAGAGAAATCTTTTCAGGCTTTATATTCCTATAATCTGTGATGACTGGAACATCTTTCAGCAGGTATAGTGACAGTGCTATTGTAAATGTTAATGGTATGTTGGGCTTTTTGGCCCTCCTAGCTCCATACTCCAGTTGGAGTTAAGGTATTTAATGTATGATCTCCCTCTGTTTGCTTGTACTTTTTACTCAGTTGGAGAAAGTAATCCATGACTAATTAGACACTGAATTTCAACCTAGTTATTTATTTAAATAGCTTTGTGTGAGCATTTCTGTGACAAAAGGTTGGTCAGGAAATATTTATGGAAAAACTGTTTAGGCTTGTAGGAAGAGATGTTATGAAAGACTTAAACATGTAAGATACATACTGTAGCAGGCTTCACACAGTACATGGGGATATGACAGTACAGTCTGGCCCAGACAGAGCTCCCCTGCTATGCTTGGTTGAGGAGAAAGCACTACCCTGTGTCTGAGATATTGCCATATTGCTGCTGACAGATTATATTATCTCAAGCATAGCCTACAACAGCTGCCTTGCATCTAGCTAGGCAGTTAGCAAGGACAGAGGATTTCAGATAACCTTCTGCCTGTGTGAAGGTATAGCCCATACCTAGAAGTGAAGCCTGAAAATCCTCACCATAGGAGGCAGGGAATAGTCAGTGCTAGCCAGTATAAAGCTTTGGGCACATGTAAATGTCTTAAATCCTGTCTTGCTCTCCAGCTGAGGTATGCCTTGCTCAGGGCCAGAGTGAAGGATCCTACAAGTATGATCTCTATCTACATTTCTGAAAAGAACCCTTACAACTTCTCACCCAGGATACAAGGTGGGATCAGGGGCAGCAGCAGCTTCTCTCATTTCTTGAAGACCCCAAATAAGCTTGGGCACTCCTAGTACATGCAGGAGTGCGTGGCCAAGCTCAGCACAGCGTTAACACTCATGAGCTGCACTCACAATGCCAAAGGGTAGGTCAAGTTTGTCAGGATGCTTAACTGAGTCTAAACAGCTTAATTGAAAGGCATAAATGCAGCAAATCTGATGCATCTGAATGCAATCTGAATGTTATGTACAGCAGCCATGGGGATTCCACCACTGGGGTTTGCAGGTGAATATTCTCTATGTGGTAGTTCATAAAGGGTGGACCGGAGTTCTCGTAGATTCAGAAAATCCATGGCTGGATCTTTCTAAGACACTTTTGAGATGAAGAAGTGCCAATAACCTCAAGTATAAAATTAGAAGATTTTAATTCCTAGGCATTTAGAAAATGAATGCTTTATCAACAAAGCTTAAAATGTGGTTAACTTAGTAGAAGAGAAGCCTTTGGGATATCCATATTAAACACATTAACCCCCTTAATGAAGATCTCTGTCTAAACCATTAAATGTAACAACCCTTCCATCTAGGAAGCACTGGCCTCTGTCAGTTCATATTCAAAGAATAGCCATTGTATTTACACAGCCCTTTTAATTGCAGGATCTTAATGCACTTTTACAAACTGCGCCTATGCCCTAGGAGGCAACTACTTCAGTAGAGATAACTGCAGAGTATAATATAACAGCTACTTTGTGTAGTCCCTATAGACATGAATGGAGATTACTTCAGAGCATCTTAGATCAGGATTCTACAGCTGTCTATGACCTGACCATTTGGAACATGGTGCCCCTCAGTGTGAGCCACTGCTGTTGCATCAACTGAACTTGCAATTCCAGAGCTCAGGAGAAAATTCAGAGAGCTTAGGGTCTGTGTGACTTGGGGATTGGGCAAGGTTTAGGCTCCTAAGTTACAGGGAGCACTGTAACTGAGCCCCAAAATCAGCATGACCTTCCACTTTGACACTTAAGATTTGTTAAATGCCTGTGCATGCATACAAACCTACAAATGGGAGAGAAAGAGAGCGAGCAGCTAGGTCCTTTTGCAAATAGGGATGGAACAGACACTTCTAAGTGCCAGAAGCATCAACCAAATTCCCTGTGTATACCTGTGCTTACTGGTGTCTTCAGCAGTAAGCATGGGAGAGTAGAATAGAATTTGCTTTTACCTTCTTCACCATAGCCCATTGGTCAGAACATGTACTCAGAAAGCAGGAAGCCTGCTTTAAATTGCCCTCACCTCTAGGCAATAAGAATGGGGGAATGCGCAAGTGGAAAACCAGTCAAAGTGTACCAGTGATGATGGAGAGATGGAGTAAGATAAAGTGTATGCACATATGGCCTTATAGCCTATTGTTTAAAACATTCTTAATTCATAGTCAGGAAAGTCTCTCTTACAAAGTCATCTTCTGTTTTTTATCTGAAGAATGTTTACTGCAAAATACATGTAAAATTTAATGTTTCCCAAGGACTGCAGATGTTCCTTGAATCAGAAATAAGCACTTATCTATGTGGGATGCAGCCCATCTACAAGACAGAAGAGGGAAAATAGGAATCTGCTGCCTTGGAACCAAAGCACAATCAAATCTGTAGGATTCATTGCACTGGAAACTGAACCTTAAGAAAATGAATGTAGTTTATGTATTCCAGGCTATAAGTTAGTTAATGAAGGACCTGGGAAGAAAGAGAGGAAAAGTAAATTGTGCTCTGTAAATCACAAAAGAGATCTGTAGACTTCAGCAAGAGTTGGTAGCAGACTTTCTGGCTAGTTCTAATCAATGCCAGATGCACATATTGTAGCTTTAAAGGATTTGGGATAAACTGGGAAAAACAAGCATGTATTAACTAGGTTTATGACCCACACTGTACATGACTTCAGATGTGTTTAGAAAGGATTTGGAGCAGACAGTGAAGTACAGCTCAATGCATAGGCTGGTGCCAACTCCACCCAGGCTGGAAAGGTATCTGTCATTCCTGTGTATTATAGCCAATATTTTGCACCAAGTAGTCTGCTAGAATCACTGCAATGCAGTGAGTTGGTTTCCAAGCTGAGCAGTGGCAGGCCTATTTTGACCGGCTGCATTGCTAGGGGGATATCACTTTTTTGTGATACCCCTCGCATAGATGCATTTTGTTTGTTCTGTCCTTGAACAATATGTGCCAGTAATTTTGAACATGAAAACTGTGTATTTATGTCCCACAGAAATGCACTCAGCCCTAAGGATTTCCTGAGCCAGATTGCCAGGGTGTTTCATTTGACCAGAGGTTTACACATTTTCTTTCATTTGTGCAACAAATTCTTGGAAAGCTGCTTCTGGGACCAGAGGTTCCTAGATAGGTTGCAGCCAGAGTGTATGCACTGAGTGCTGAAGAACACTTCTATAATGATCCTTGGGCTGTCCTATGCCAGCATGCAAACTGTCATTATCATTGTGAACTGAATAATATTAGACAATGGTTTAAAGTGTCTAAGCCAACAATTCTGACTTGCAGTTGGTAAAAGGAAAGAAACATAATTAGTTACAAATGTTGGCATGCAAAAGAACATAGTCTGCATCCCCAAACCAATAACTTCTTTAGAATATTTAACTGTCAGTTCCATGATGCTCCAGTATTTGTTGGTTGGTTTGTTGGCTGATTTGAGGACTACTGTTCCCACTTGTAATCTATTATTTATTTGCTGATAAATCAAAAGAAACTGAACTGCACTCATTATAATACATTAAGACCAAGTGCGGGACATTTGCATTTATTTTTAGGTGGTAGAATCTGCTTTCAAGAAAAAGACAACTTCCAGTGAAATCAAAGGTATCATCAGTAAGGTCTATGCATAGGACAGTTTCAGTGGCAAAGACTTTCTTTTTTTACCCAAATACAAAGAGTTAACCAAAGGTGCCTCTTTAGCTCTATGTATTTTTGCAAACACGGTAAAAGCTGTGCTCTGAGATAACTTGTGGACTTTCTAAATGTTTAACTCTAGGATTAACTTTGAAGAAATAGTGGATAGGGTTACCTTTCTACCTGCAGAATGATTGCGACATTATTCTTGCAATCTTTGTGTCTGCTACATACAAAACAGTCTATACAGATGAGAGCGATTCAGTTTTCCACAGCAATTCTGGGAATGAACTGGGCAGCTTGGTGACACAAGGCAGGATACTTGTCTTCCCTGCAGTGCTGTTTCCCTGTATGCAGCTTTTGGTTATACCAGCTTGCTGGTTTCCCAAATACTGCCTCCAACATGGTTCCACTTCTGAGGAGCAGAAGCAAAGCAAGAACAAATGCTAGAGCTGCTGTCTGAGGGTGGGTGTTTGTATCCAGCCGCGTTTGCCCCTGGCTTCCCTCAGCTAGTGAGCAGCCAGCATACTGTGCACATCACAGAGAGGGATTCCACCTGAGGGGCCTGAGGTTGTCACAAATTCTACACGGCACAAAACTGGACTAGTGGGGGCTTGATCCTTAGCACACAGAGGGAAGCAGTCCCAGGACACCATGCGGAAATAAGAAAATGATCAATCAGCTTCAAACCTTTCCGTTTACCCTGCTCACCTTGAAGGACTGAGATAACCCATGCCAATATTTTCAGCAAGGATATCTCTTAAAGACATGGCAGTGATTGGGCAGTTTGAGTGGGGATTCATGGATTTCTTAATGGTTAATTTAGAGGTAATCAAGAATGAAATCAGAGTGGCTTTCTGAAGAGGCAATAGAAAGGATGATGAGTGAAGAGGCAAAACCTAAGGGCTGGAAGAAAGAGGTCCCTCACGGAAAATATACAAAAAGGACAAGTAACAAGGCATGAAAGCAGGTATCAGGGGAGAAGTCCTCAGCCACACCATGGAATTCAGTGTCAACCCTATGCTGGGCATAAATGACTAAGAGTGTTAAAGTGCAAATAACCAGCTGGTAATTTGCTTCAGTAAATATGTAGAAATAAATTGGAAAAAGCCTCTAACTTTAGAGATCAGAGTAGGGAAGTCTTGAATTAGTTTTTCCCTCCTCGGGGCAATGCACAGACTGTGAACTGCTGCCTGGAGTAAGTTAAAGCTTCTCTTAAAGCATAGACCTGCCTGCTGCCTTTTGTGATGAAATTCTGCCTTCAGTCTCTCCCTACCCCTGTCAAACTTCTGTAAAGAAGAAATCCTTTTCTGTGAAAACTGGGACTGATTCTGGTCTAAAATGTGAAATTTCTGACTCCTGTTTTACACACAGTAAATAGCATCAATTATATGTAATATTTCCTGATGATTATTATAAATTACTGCGACTAAGAGCTGCAGATCTCATTACAAATGAAGTTTTGGAAAGACCGGACTGTCATGCAATGTGTATTAAATTTATAGCATGGCTGCTCAGTTCAATAAGGTACAGATTATGAATTAAAAATCAATAATGGGATTATAAGCATTCAGTTACAGGGTTCTTTTTCTAATTATCTGCAATCTGTCATCCAGAAAGTCTATGGTAACTCATCTGAGCATAACAGCGATGTATCTGCTGCTCAGCACAGAAAGCAAGCTGACCCTCCCCTTTCATTTTAATGTGTTATGACTTGTGTTCCTGTCTCTTTTTCACTGGCTTAAGGGCGGGGGCAGAATCTCTTGAGTTATATAGACCTGGTTTTACCTTTGGTGTGAAAATAGCTCTCTGGGAGATGCTGTACCTGAAAATAGGCTGAAATAGACAGTTTCTATTGTTTAGTTCAACTCCTCAGCCAAAGGAAAGGGAAATGAGATCTGCATTATGTTCCCAGTTCTTCTACTGACTCTGTTTTTGTCTGTCTCTATGCATCTATAAAATCGGCATACTACTAGCTGAAAAGAACTGAGCAATTTTAATTACGGCTTTGAGAAATGCTATAATATTCAGTACTTCTGCTTAGTTCATCATGTGGCGTGCCCATCTTGGGGCATCAAAGAAGAGGAAAAAGGCAAGGACTGGAGATGGAAAAAAGGATGGTGGTTGTCTTACCTCCGGGGACATATTTTGGAGGTCTTAAGGAGAACTGAGGGGTCAAGGCAAACAGCTGATAAAAATCATTTGTCAAAATAAACTAGCAGATAAAGCAGAAATGCCAGATAGAGGATGAGAAGGGAAAGTTGAGTGTCAGGAATAATTTCTGTCACTGTATGTTGTGGCCTTAGACGTTAGACATGGGCCAATTGCTAACCTCTTGGTTGGTAATGGAAGAACCCAACTATTTTCCCAAGCTTTTTCTTAGGAAGCAGACTGAGTGATGGTGACTGGGTTCAAAAGGTGGGATTCTTTTCTGGGAAGGGTTAGGGTCAGGGTTCTGGGAAGGTTCTTTATTGTGACCACTGGATTAGCTGGAATTTTGTGTGTAATTTTAAATGATCTGTATATTTTCCCTAGATCTTTGGAGAGGCACATTATAAAATCTAAAGAAATAAATAGAATAAATAATAGAATATATGTTAAGTTCTTCAACTGGAGGTTTTTTGAAAAGCCACCTAACCTATTTTGGTCTAGAAAGAGTGATTAAAGGTTAAACTCTCTTGTAATATTACTCCTGGGTTTGGTTGGATATTTTTAAGATACTCATTCCCATGGCATCAGCATTATATCTGTCTTGTTGCGCCTGTGTGGTTTGTGGCTGGAATTTTTGGGTGATAGTTAATTTCTTATTGGCATTCCTACTTGTTATGCCACTATTGACAATTTACTAACAGCTATTTGTCCGCTTTGAAACACGTCATTTTGATCCCATTGATCCACTCCTTTGTGTTTCAGTTTGTCCCCTGTGTCACCTCTATGATATGGGTCCATCCATCAGTTTCGTGTCATGTGGAACTCATGACATTGCTTCCTCATAGATAAGATTTTCCATGTTAGGCTCCTGAATATGATATCTAGGTACTCAGATACTAAGGCTGTGTTCACAGCATCAGGACTTGAATAGAACAAAGTAAACCTGTTTTTGATGACAGTTACAAATGCTCATGAAGTTTGTCTTTGATTTATTTTCCCCAGTGCTTCTAAAGACTTTCAGGTGCTGTCAGTATATATTTTGCCCAGTTAAACACACATTTTATCTGATATGAGTTCTGCCTAATTAACTTATCACAGTGTCTTTACCATGCTTCAGAACTGCTGCTGCAAACGCAAGCCAGCATCATGCGGAGCTTTGCAAAACAAGGTTTTAACCGGAACACTGAGCAAGAGCATCCTTAGTTGTGTGTCTAAGCTACCCTTGCTTAAGGTACCATGAATAAGGCACTGTGAATCTGCCTCTGGGAGAGAGTAATTTGCATGAACATTTTTAAGAGTTGCCTGTGAGGACTTTGGGACAGATCTGAATTGTTCATGTGGCTGAGACAGGGGTCAGTCAGGTGCTGTTCATCACTGTCTGTGCTACACAAGTCTGTGTTTAAGCCTGGTGCTGGTAAAGGAGAGCTGCAAACCCTGCATAAGCTTTTGCTGAATAAGCTGGCTCAGAAAGATTTTGTGGACTGTTAGGGTTTTTTGTGTGTTTGTTTGGTTGTTTGGGTTCGTTTGTTTGTTTTTTTTTTTTTCAAAGACTAATGTACATTTTCCCTTTTCTAAGTCTGTCACATTAAAAAATTTCAAGGGCAAACAACTGTATGTGCTTTCCTTCTATTTCCCTGTTTACTTTTGACAAACTAGGGTAATGTTTGTCATTTCAGTATATTTTTCTCTTTTCTAAAGATTACCCTGTTTTCTAGAGACACGGTGAAGACTAGCATGGCAACATTTGAGAGAGATGAAAGGTAGGAAGTAACATAACATCATCTGCCAACTAAGTAAAATCCACAACAAAAACACAAATAGGCCATTTATGAAAGTCCGCTTAAAAAAAGGTCAGATTTTTTAAAACATGGTTGTCTTTTTGCACCTGTAACTTACTGGCACAGCTGATGTCATTTAGGCTCCGATTCAGCAAAGCACTTAACCATGCTACTTAGTCCCGTTGACTTTAATGGGAAGTAATTACATAGTCCAACAAAGCACATACAGAAGTGCTTGGCTGAATCAAGGTTTTAGAGGACATAATGAGAACCTGATTGGGAGGGAAGGGGGGGGAAGATGAATTAATGCTGTGCTCAAAATCAAGCCCATACTCTCTGAAAACATACAGTAGCATATACATTTGTGGCAGTGCTCTCCCCATGTTGCGGCATACATCGATCTCATTGCTATACAAAAATCAAGAAAATAAAATTCTAATGACTGTATCTATGCTATCACACACGCAGTCCACATGCAGGTTGTCACACACTGTAACCATTGCATAGTGATAGAACTCCAAATTATACTGGTTCTTTCTTCTTTTACCATTTTTTCTCCTTTGCAATATTCACCTCTCTTGCTTTATTTTTCATTTTCAAGTGAGGATGGTATTCCTATCTTGTACTTGAATGGACTGCCATTTTGATTATGTTTGTCAGTGCTGTTGATGTAAGCTGTATTAAAATAACAATTTGAAGTAACACTGGCACCAGTCACCACTCATTAACATCATCTCCAATAAAATCTTACAACAGAGCTGTAAGACTACCTGCTTTACAGTCCTCGAATCATAGTATGGTACAGACTGTCCACACAGTGCCACTGCAGCTTCCAGTCACTCCTGTTCCATTATGTTGAGTCTGATTTCATCCTTGAGAAGATTTTATTTCTGAGCATGGAGCAAATCCTGCTCGCTTTATATCCCTGCTGACATTAATGGTCCTACTTGCATAACAGATTTGACTCAAGGGATGTATGGGTAACAGTATTGCTTTTCTTTAAATTTTCATGGAAAGATGCTGCTTGAGATGTTGTGACTGAATTTGCACAGGTGGTTTTTTTTTTTTTAATACAACAGAATCTATTGCTGATAAACCAAAAAGGAAAAAGGATTTCTTTCTTTGGTGTGTGTCTCTGTGTGTAGATGATGCAGCATATTCTGAGTTAATATCCAAGATGACTAATTCTTCCATTGTGGATTTAAACAGGCTACTGGGGTTAATGGGATTACTAGGGTTTTGATTTCTGAGAAACACCGCCAAAATTCAGTGGAAGAGTTCAGTCTAATCCCCATCCATCTGGTGATTGATGAAGACCTGAGTGGCCAGATAAGTAAGGGTTGCTGCCTGCGCTTATGTGGCTTTGGAATTACAAAATATTATTGAGGAGCTTGTTCTTTGTCAGTGATCTCTTCTATTGGACCATCCTGCTGAGACAGCCAGAGCAAGCCCCACAAAAATATTTGGGCTGCCTAAGGAGAAAACTGGGTCACAGCCTGGTCCCTGCCTTCCCAGCACTTCAACACAGAAACAATTTGTGTCACCCTCCTGGTCAGCACCCAGCGAGAACAGCCCTGCCCATTGCCAGTGGCTGCTGGCCCCATTCCCGCCGTCCCCTAGCGGGGAGCCGCGCGGGGGCTGCTCCCGCTGGCACTGCTGCCGGTGCACAGATGATGGGTACAGCACGGGAGCAGGAGGTGTTTGTAGCTGTTGCGCTTTCCCGCCAGGTGTGTTAGCTCAGATGGAGCCTGGCCCAGTAAAGGGACCTGCTTGTGCAGTGAGGCACTCCCCAGCCCTGCTGGCTGCTCCCTGGGTGAGTGTCAGAGTCTGGCCTTTTCTTTGCCTCTCCTGTCAATCCATTGCCCTTCTAACACTGCATGTTCTCTTGTGGTCCTCTATAGTATCTTTTGAAGCCTTCCAGTACTGTTTTGTGGGGGGAGTTACAGATCCACTTGCCCTTGTTCACTTAGAAGAAAGCTTGAGGAAGGTCCTGGTAGGTCTGGTAGCTCACAATATTTTTTTCCAAAAGTTTGGGTGGGGGGACCCACCAGCAATCCCTCTTCTGTCAGTGCAAAAAGGACATCTACATCTTGCTGTGACCAGGACAGTTACAGCCTCAGCAGGGCACAGTGTCCTCATCTACTGACTGCTGGGGTGGAGCTCAACAAGTGCTTTCCTTGAGGAAAAAGTATTGGAGAGTAAGGCTGAAAATGTGGGATTCATTGAGTTAATTGGTGGAATAGAAAAAACAAATCCTGCACGTTTTTTTTTTTTTTTAGTGGTTTTGGGTTTTGTTTTTGTTTTTAAAGGATAAAGCAAAACACCTTAGGAGAAAGTAATAACTAATTTCAAAATGATGGTGTTAAGAGTTGTCCACTGGTTTCCAGGAAATCTGGGGTTTGGCTGTGTTCCTTGCACAGCCTCCAGGGCTGAACTGTGTCCTGCTCTGCTCAGCCAGGCTGGAATTTGTGAGAAGCTGTGGGCAACTGCCTGAAGACAGGGTGAATCTCTGGAGAGATAAAGCAACAAAGAGATGTAAGAGAGAAAAATAAATCCCAGTGACATTGAAAGAATGACTCTATCAGCATATTCAGACAATCACGTAAGGCCATCTGTGCTGAGCTATACATCCTTAGGCAATGTGAGCATGATGGGGAAACAGGGAATGGGCACAGTGTGTCTGTGCCCTTGTGCAGTTATGGTCTGTTTGTTTTTATTCTCTCTTCAACCAAAAGTTACTGAGTTCTTGCACCACTGCCAACAAGACAGTGAACTAACAGCTATGCAAGTTTTTTACTTCATTCTACCAGAAAATATTTTCTTTAATGAAGGGTCGTGTGCAGCTTCTGCACAATGCTCAAGATAATACAGACACTGCTGGCTTGCTAAATGGGCAATGGCATGTGTTTCTCCATTTCTTCCCTAGCAGCTACAGCTGTGTGTACACTAACAGAACTGAGGGCTGACTATAGACATAAGCTTCTAGAAACATGTTAGCCAAGGATGGTGACTCTTAATCATATTTTTAAAGCTGTTAAACTCGGTATATTCAGTTAAATTCAGTATATCCTAGATATTAAGTGACACATGAAAATAAAAAGTGACATGTTAGCAAGAATATGTAAGATATCATTATTTTCCTGATTTCATCAAAGTCATGTTTGCGTCATTACTGTTGCTTTTTTGCAGTTGGTGCAAAGCTTGAATCCTAATCTTGATGGGTGTTTGCTGTGGTGTGCGAGAGATTTGTTTTTTCCCTTTCTATCAGACACTATTGCCTCTCTGCTGCAATAGATCAAAATGAGAGGACAGGCAGCTGGTGCCCTTCCCTGACTGCTCTGGCTGACATTCCTGAAAGTTGAATTAGGGACAGTGTTATTTACTCTATCTTTTGCTGCACTGAGAGAATAAATTCCAGCGTTCCTACCATGTGTGTTGTCTTCACACATTGGAAAAAGAGGGTACATTTCTTCTGAGGCAGATTCTTTACCATTGATGGGAAATTAATGATGGCTAGTGAAATTTTGCTTATTAGGATTAACTAAAATGATCAAAGCCTGAATCCTGTTTACTCCCACACTTCTAGTCTGTTGTGAGCCCCTGGATGGTCATAAGCAAGTAATTTCTTTTTACTTCAAGAGATCATTTTACAAGGGGAAAATGGTATCACACTCCATTGCCAAGTACTCTGCGACCCATTGATAAAAAGTACCATTTCAGGATCAGTTTTTTTCCTTACAATTTTGTATTTGTAGAACAAATTAAGCTCTGTGACTTGACGAGAAAATGAAAGGCAAGCTCTATCCTTGTACACCATTATTTTTCCAGTAATTTAGAACCAAAATCCTTTTATGCCAAATGGTAAAATCTGGTCCTTACCGACATGCAAAATTCCCACTTAGTTAAATGAATTTTTGTGTAAGCGCTGAACAGGACAAGGTCTGATGCTTTTAAAAATACTTATACAAGAACTGAGCCTGCTCCAGTGCCCATCAGCAGGAGCAGGAACACATCTACTAACAAGGCAAAAATAAACCACGGTTTAATGAGTTGCAAAAAGGCCTGGTCTCTACGCTCTCTTAAGTAGTCTATTTTAGAATGGCTGTTGGCATCGTCAGGAGGGTACAGCGCTGGAGACTTATATGGTTAAATTTTATAGTAGTCTAATAATGAAAAAATCATGTGTAAGGCCTCTTGGCAAACAGCCCATAGTCATGGCAGTATTCCTACAAGTAAAGCTGCAAGAGGGGAGAGAGAGAGAGAGAGATAATTAATGGGGACCTGCTTTATTTGCCAGGAGAGATTATTCTTATGCTGGGAGCAAAGGGTATGTGCCTGAGAAAAATGGAGAGAAAATAGAGTTGTTTTGTGGTGCCCTAAAATACAGTTTAATGAAAATGAGAAAATAATGGGAAGAAAGTCACTTCTATAGTCCCTGGCCAGCTGCCCAAACACGAGTAGAGATGCACTGGCCCTGGGCTGTGCTTCCAACACAACTCGCAGAAAGCTAATTGTTCTTGCACACATTTGGTCTATTTTCAGACACACGCTATTTGAAACCTCATTTTCTCTTTTGCTCCTTGCTCCTTCCTTGCTCCCAGCTTGTGGAGAATTTCCACATCAGAATGTTATTGCTTGAAATGTTTTCTCTTTGCAGAACAGTTTCTGTTGTTTTCCATTCTCACTGGGGTGACGGTAGGAGTCTGATGAAGCTTGAAGGTACCTGGAGTTATCTCTGATTTCCTAATCCTCAAGCGAACCTGTTTGGCAGGGCTCGCCTCAGCTGCAGAGATCCAGCTCTCAGCTGTGTCTCAAGCAGCCAAATCACGCCAAGCCTCATTTTATTTCTTCATAGCTTGAAAACGTTTGATTCTTCTATCCGGTGGATTAAACTCAGGAACCTCTAGTTGTCCATGTGACCACCTCGTCTGTTTTCTCACTCTTTCTTTTCTTCCTCCTGGATATTTATTTGCACAAAGGTGGAGGAACAGACCCTCAGAAAAGGTAAATCAGTGGGAGCATATTTATTTCCTCCATTAGCAGATCAAGCCCATACATCCAGTTGAGGTTTTTGTCCAGGTTGGTGTTTGGTTTTTTTTTTTGGTAGTACCATATTTAAAATTATACTGTGCAAGTGAATGATGGAATAATATAATAATCTGCCCCAATAATTTGGGGGTATAAAACAATAAAGAGAATCCTCCATTGAAAGCAAAGTAGAGCTCAGAAAAAGGAGAGTGATTTCTGATCCAGAAATTCAGTTATGTTCCTTCAGATTTACACCAGAGTCTCTGAGAGTGGAACAGGATCCCCTGAATTTCACATGTACATGTCTTCAGTTAGGCTTCATGTTTCTGTCAGGTGAAATTTTCCTCTACCCTATCCTATACACTGTGGACAGAGGTCTGATGCCAATGCTATTTTGATTGATGGGTCAAGACTAAACCTAGAGGAAATCAATGAAATAATTCCCACTAACATGTATGCAGTGCAGAAATCAAGGGATCAAGGACGGAGAACAAAATGAGCGCTGCCCCAGACTGGCAGTGTGCATGTACCTGGTGGGCTATGATACACTTTGTGAGTCACTTTTTGGAATCTGGAAGTGATAGTATTAATAGATATTATTCACATTAGACCTCTGTCTCCCCTCTCCCCCCAAAATCTGTATAGTCATTATCCAAGAATTTGCACAGTGAAAGTGGTCTTCCTTATTTTTCTATGAACATCACTTTCTGGAAAGCAATTTCAGATGATTACTGGGTTTTCCTCTTTAAGAATTTGATCTACCTTTGTCTTTTCCAAAGAATATGACTGTTGTCTGGAATCAAATTTATGTTATTAATCAACACATTTCAGGGCATTAAAGTTGGAAAGAGTGCAAAGCTCTTTTCTCTGCTACATGGTTAACTCCAATATAAAGGTTTTCAAGAGATTTATTACTGAGACTCTGAATTCACTTACTTTATAGCTTCTTTGCATGTATTGTTCAAGACAAAAATCATTCATCCTTTTGCTTTAGCAATAGACAAATCCCTCATAATGCTATTACCTGAATGTTACTCCTTTAATTGTTACTGGTTCCAGGAGAAACAGCTGTGAAAATATTATGAAACACCATTGATAAAAGTAATAAGTAAAAGTTTGCTTGGCATTTTTCTTGCTGGGGCTTCTACTCAAATCTCTCTTCATTTTTTTACAGTGTTCATACAGAAAAGATGGATAATTTTGATACAAATGCAAAAAAAAGAAATAAAGCTGATCAGAAGTATAGCAAAGTATTGTGTCAAAAACATCCAGTTAGGTATTTTTGGTTTGTGTGTGATGAACATGTTTTTAAAGGAGTGAGCTCTTCAAATCGCAGAACCACAGAAGGCACATCTGTGTTAGCTCATACTTCTCCTTTCTGCTTCCCCACGTGGAACTTCTGTGACGGGCAAAGTATTAAATATGATCTAAATTAGCCTCAAACATCCATAGTTAACTGTTTTATACCATAAAAACAGATGTGCAAGACATGTTCAGTCATCTAACCAGTCTAACTACTATCACAGGTTTGTTTTCTTGAGATTTGGTCTTCATTCTCCAGAAGGCTATCTGGCACCATTTCCTCTGGGATGTGGTCTCACTGCAAACTATTGAGGCAGCAAGCTGCTACTTAGTGCAGATGAACAGTAGTAAATATCTGATTTTACAAAGTGTATGCTTACACATGTAGGGATTTTCTAAATTTAATTTCTCCTGATATATATGTTCCCATGTCTGTAAATCACTTTTCAGAAGCTTTCCTGTTTTTTCATGTGCATTTATTTGTAAGAGATTTGTGTTAGTTCTCTGAAGGACCCAATAGTGCTTTGGGTCCAGTCTGATCCCAAAAAAGGTATTCTAGGAAACAAGATCAGAAGGCTAATGGAAGACATCCAAGAATCGTGTAACTGTGGGCTGAGAAAGCCTTATTTAAGGCAATTTATATGATATATATTAGGAACATAACTTGACCCAAAAGGGGCTTTATCAAGATATCTGGGACTTTGACTTTAAAAACAGTTACAGCAGACTTCATCTTAACTGTGGAGCCATTCTCACTTTATTCTATTTCTGTACATGTTAACAGAGATGTGGAAAGGTTGTTTGGTATTGCCACTGTTTTGTTTAGGTTTTTTTCATGGTTTTCTGCTTTGTGCCATATCGACCTGCTGTTCAAAATTGTCAGCTTCAAGTTTTGATCTGATGTAGTTATGCCAAAGTGCAATCTGCACAAGACCAAATTTTCTTTTTATATCCTCTAGCTGGGTCATTATGCCTACTGTTCTAGTTGTTCCTCTGAGGGCTTACAGTTTACCATACCTTATCTTTTTGTTTGTGTATTCAGAATTACTGAAAAAGAATATATCATCTAGAGAGATCTGGATTAGATGCTTGTGCGAAGCCATTCAGTCTCTCTGAATGTCACTCTTAACTGTAAAATTTCATAGAATCATAGAATGCTTTGGGTTGGAAGGGACCTTTAGAGGTTATCCAGCCCAACCCCCCTGCAGTGAGCAGAGACAGCTTTAACCAGATCAGGTTGCTCAGAGCCCCGTCCAACCTGACCTTGAATGTTTCTAGGGATGGGGCCTCCACTGCCTCTCTGGGCAACCTGTTCCAGTGCTTCACCACACTCATTGTAAAAAATGTCTTTCTTATGTCTAGTCTAAATCTGTTCTTCTTTAGTTTAAATCCATTATTCCTTGTCCTGTCACAACAGGCCTTGCTGAAAAGATTGCCCCCATCCTTCCTATAGGCCCCCTTTAAGGACTGACAGGCTGCAATAAGGTCTCCCCGCAGCCTTCTCTTCTCTAGGCTGAACAATGCCAACTCCCTCAGCCTGTCCTTGTAGGAGAGATGCTCCAGCCCTCCGATAATTTCTGTGGTCCTTCTCTGGACCCGCTCCAACAGGTCCATGTCCTTCTTGTGCTGAGGGCCCCAGAGCTGGACGCAGTGCTCCAGATGAGGTCTCACCAGAGCAGAGTAGAGGGGCAGAATCACCTCCCTCGACCTGCTGGCCACGCTTCTTTTGATGCAGCCCAGGATTTGGTTGACCTTCTGGGCTGCAAGCACACATTGCCGGCTCATGTCCAGCTTTTCATCCACCAGTACCCCCAAGTCCTTCTCCGCAGGGCTGCTCTCAATCCCTTCAGCCCCCAGCCTGTATTGATATTGGGGGTTGTCCTGTCCCAGGTGCAGGACCTTGTACTTGGCCTTGTTGAACCTCATGAGGTTCACACAGGCCCACCTCTCCAGCTTGTCCAGGTCCCTTTGGATGACATCTCATCCTTTAATAATTTAATTACAATAGTTCCCTAACCTAAAAGTAAAACAAAATTCACAAGTATTTGCAGTCTGTACCAACACTAAGGTAAAGAAGGACATAAATGCTTCAATGGGTAGATGCAAATTGAATGAGAACATTGACTTCTGACTTGTTTTATATTTGTTTAATTAAAAGTCCAAAGGAACTTCAAAGCCTATGGGGCAGTAAGTGGCCCTCTTGCTGATTCTATTGTCAAAATGACTGGGATCCTTTCAGCCTGCCTGCTGAATAAACAGCTATAGAGATTAAAATACTCTATCCTGAGAGCTAATTTTTTTTTTTCTTGAAGGTTCTGCCTCTCTAATGCACTCTGGTAGCGGCTCTGTAGTTTGTCATAGCAATGAAGTATTACTGAACTGAGCACTGCACTTCATGTTATCCTCAGCAGAGATTCTCTAAGAAATAAGTCTTAGGTTCAGTTGCAATAATTACAATCAATTGCTTTCTGCTTGTGCAGGCATCAATGAAAAATATAGGAGCCTGTTTTCTATGCTTTGATATTTGATAGGCATTGTACTGGGAGCTTTGGAGAGCTGATTTAATAAGGCATGTTAAGCAGTCACATCATAGTATATGAGTCATTTGAATTCCTACTGTACATCAGCTTGCTATCTTAGGTAAATGCTAGCCATATGTTTGGCAAATGTCTTTAATTTTTTGAAATATTTGAATGACAAACCAAATAATCAATTGCCTCTTTCAAAAGAGTTAGCTGTTTACTGTTCTTTGGTATGTCCTCCCAATTTGGCTCATGTGTTTTGTGAGACGTTTTTGTTCTTGGTCATATGTTAACATTGTCATAGCTACTACTATTATTATTTGAACTAGAGACCACAGCTGAGATCATCATTGTACTTGGCGCCATACTCATGACAGTAAATGTCAGTGAGTCTTTACTTCATTGAAGGCAGAAGTTAGACTAGAAAAGATGAGAGGAAATAGCGTATGTTTTACTGACAGAACTGAAACTGAAGCAAAGAGCATAAAATGATGCAGAAAGTTTGTATTTTTTGGGTCCCTTCACCTAATAAAAAAATGACCAATCAGGAGAGGCCTTTATATTTAAGCATATTTCATTAACCAGGTGTTTTGAATAGATGACACAGATCATCAGTCCTTGCATTTTTGTGGATTTCCAAAGGAGGCTTTTCACAAAACAAGAAAAAACCCCTAATACTTCCCTGGTTGGGACACAGATTTTTGTGGCTCGGTGTTCCTTTTGTTTTGGTCAAAACTATGAAATGGAGAGCAAGTTCAAAAAAGAAAAGAAAAAAACACATCGAACCTCGTGTGCCCCTGTTCTTGGTTTTGAATTTGGCTGTTTGCAGGAAGAAATTAAAATCCAGTTGGAGCTCCAAACTGTTTCTATGTTCAGTGCTGCACAGATACAGGATGCTGGTTTGAAATGAGGTCTAATTAAACCTTAACTGCTTTGCTGATACCTGCTTTTTGGGTGCAATTCTATGACTTGTGATACATTTTTTTCCTCTGATGCTTCTCTGTGGCTTTTTTTTGGGGAGGCTTGTTTATGCTAGGTGTAGTTTCCAAAGCAAGCAGTGGAAATAACAAAGTCCTTTGTAATTGTGAAATGATAAAGGATGCCACAACAGCTAACTTAGAGGGCCTAAGGCAGGCAACGATAAATCTACCCTTCTGAAGAAAACTATTTAGAAAGAGAACATACAAGGGAAATGTGTTTAAAAAAAAAAAAAAATCTGAAAATAAGACTGCAAAACTCAGAAGGCAAAGATGCTTGCATGTAATGGAAGAAACTGCAAAAGTAAATAAATTAATGAGGCCAGGCAGGAAGTATAAATTCTGGAAATGGAGCAGAATACTAGGGGCAAGTAAGCTGATCTAAAATCATGGTTGAATTGGTAGATGTCAGGAGAGGGAAGACACATTTTCTTAAGTACCAGGTACTTGAAAGAATGATAAGATTTTAAGGGTGAAAGTGAGTGTTTCCAGGCCATATATTCATCATACACATTGGCTGAAAAGAGGCAATTAAAAAAAAAAAAGGTGTTTGTACATCTATATATAATAACATTATCTTGACAACCTTTTTCCGGATAATAAGGCAGAGAATGAAGCTTGCCAGTTGGTTCTGATAAAGTATTCTAAAGCTGAAAAAGGAAGACAATCATTATTAATTCCCTATTCTGGAAATACTACTTTCTTCCCCAGTGACTGGAAGTAGATAGGTATTATCTTGTATGTACTACCATACCTGGGGAATAATGGTAGATAAGAGTTAAGTATATATTTCTAGATATCTTTGGTTCCACTGACTTTTAAAAATTTATTTGTATATTTATTTTGGAGTGAAAACCTAGTCTTAAGAGAGTGGCAGTATCAGTTTGATATCCTACTATGTAAAACACTTGCAAGATAACATAAAAACAGGAGGTTACTAAGGGTTTTCAAAGCTGCAGCACTAAGTTGTAACAACTAAAAGGGGAATGATTTAAGAACAAACTCACGGTAAAAGTTTCTTTTAATAGTGGGATGATAACAAGGGGTAGCACAAGTGCAATTGTTACTTAGGCATACTTCAGTATTAGAAGCATTTTTGGGGAAGTCTCCTGTGTCAATTCTATTCTGTCACAATCCTGATTCTGCCTGTGGTCTGATGGGAATAGGAGGGAATGAGAGAAGTAGTCCTTCTCACCTTCTGAATCCCTTTGAGGTTTCCACCTGTAGAGATATTTGTCACAGACCTCACCTGATACAGGACAAAACTCTTTTGACTTAGCCACTTAAAAGGAAGTCTTCAAATCAGTTCATGCTCTCAATTAAGCTAGTAGAATCATAGAATTGTTTAGGTTGGAAAAGACCTTTAAGATCATCCAGTCCAACCATTAACCTAACATTACCAAGTCCACCACTAAACCAGTTAAGGGTAGAGTAACAATTATATGTTTCCTGGCTTGGTGGCTGGATTATTTATAATGAAAGTAAAAACTAGGAATCATTAAGATTGGAGAGGACCTCTAAGATCATCAGTCCAATCATCAACCCAACACCACCATGCCCACTAAACCATGTCCCAGAGTGCCATGTCTACCCATTTTTTAAACACTTCCAGGGATGGTGACTCCACCACCTCTCTGGGCAGCCTATTCCAATGCTTGACCACCCTTTCTGTGAAGAAGTTTTTCCTAATATCCAATCTAAACCTTCCCTGGCGCAGCTTGAGCCCATTTTCTCTCGTCCTATCGCTAGCTACTTGGGAGAAGACCAACACCCACCTCACTACAACCTCCTTTCAGGGAGTTGTAGAGAGCGATAAGGTCTCCCCTCAGCCTCCTCTTCTCCAGACTAAACAACCCCAGTTCCCGCAACCGCTCCTCAGAATATTTGTGCTCCAGACCCTTCACCAGCTTCGTTGCCCTTCTCTGAACATGCTCCAGCACCTCAATGTCTTTCTTGTATTGAGGGGCCCAAAACTGGACACAGTATTCCAGATGTGGCCTCACCAGTGCCGAGTACAAGGGGATAATCACCTCCCTGCTCCTGCTGGCCACACTATTCCTGATACAAGCCAGGATGCTGTTGGCCTTCCTGGCCACCTGGGCACACTGCTGGCTCATGATCAGCTGGCTGTCAACCAGCACCCCCGGGTCCTTTTTGGCCAGGCAGCTTTCCAGCCACTCTTCCCCAAGCCTGTAGCGTTGCATGGGGTTGTTGTGACCAAAGTGCAGGACCTGGCACTTGGCCTTGTTAAACCTCATACAGTTGACCTCAGCCCATCAGTCCAGCCTGTCCAGGTCCCTCTGCAGGGCCATCCTACCCTCCAGCAGATCAACACTCCCACCCAGTTTGGCGTCATCTGCAAACTTACTGAGGGTGCACTCAATCCCCTCATCCAGATCATTGATAAAGATATTAAACAAGGCTGGCCCCAAAACAGAGCCCTGGGGAACATCGCTCGTGACTGGCCACCAACTGGACTTAACTCCATTCACCACTACTCTCTGGGCTCAGCCACCCAACCAGTTTTTTACCCAGCAAAGAGTATGCCTGTCCAAGCCCTGAGCTGCCAGCTTCCTTAGGAGAATGCTATGGGAGACGGTGTCAAAGGCTTTGCTGAAGTCCAGGTAGATGACATCCACAGCCGTTTCTTCATCTACCAGGAGGGTCACCAGGTGATAGAAGGAGATCAGGTTGGTCAAGCAGGACCTGCCTTTCATAAACCCGTGCTGGCTGGGCCCGATCCCCCGGTTGACCTGCACATGCCTGTTGAGCGCACTCAATATGAACCTCTCCATAATCTTCCCTGGCACCGAGGTCAGGCTGACAGGCCTGTAGTTCCCCGGGTCCTCCTTCCGGCCCTTCTTGTAGATGGGCATCACGTTGGCAAGCCTCCAGTCATCAGGGACCTCCCCTGTTAACCAGGACTGCTGATAGATGATGGAAAGTGGCTTGGCGAGCTCCTCTGCCAGCTCCCTCAATACTCTTGGGTGGATCCCATCTGGCCCCATAGACTTACGAGCGTCCAGGTGGCGTAGCAGGTCATTAACTGCTTCCTCCTGGACTATGAGGGCTCCATTCTGCTCCCCATCCTTGTCTTCCAGCTCAGGGGGCTGAGTACCCTGGGGATAACTGGTCTGGCTATTAAAGACAGAGGCAAAGAAGGCATTAAGTACCTCAGCCTTTTCCTCATCCTTGGAGACAATGTTCCCCCCACACACACATCCAGCAAAGGATGGAGATTCTTCTTTGCTCTCCTTTTATTGTTGAGGTACTTATAAACACATTTTTTGTTATCTTTTACAACAGTGGCCAGATTGAGTAGAATCAAACTTTGTAAAATAGATAAGCTATTTCTTTCCCAACTAAATGAGAAGAAGACAGAAAGAGAAAATATTTTTATTGGCAAATGTATTTTGGGAGGCACTTAGGTGTTGTCATGGTAAGAGTCACATCTATCCAGATTAAACAGAGACGGGAACTTTTATCAAAGTAATAGGAGGAGGAACTTGTGTTCAGATGGAGTCAGCTCTGCATGATCCATGAGCAAAGCTTCCAGGTTAGAGACTGCAGATTGGATTAACCCCACCAAGGTGCAGAGGTTCCTTCACAAGGGCTATACAGCTCCACTCAGGTCATCTTTGGTCAGGTGTTTGCAGGAGAAGCTCCTCTCCAGGCTCAAGACTCCTCTCTTGAGTTCTGAGGGCTCCTGCAGCCTAGATAGCACTGGAAGTCTGAAGCTGGCTCTGCAACAGCTCTCTTAGGTTTGAAAAATATAGATTTTGTTCAAACTTCTTCATTTTTGGGAATAGTTAGCTCCATCAGTTATATGAGTGGTTAAGGTCACCAGTTTCTCTAGAGACCATTGGGATTGACTCTTCCACTTTAACACATAGATTCCCAGGGTGTAGTGCCTTCTCCCAGACAAGCTAACTTTGAAACCACAAACCTTAAGGCTGTGTTAGCAGGGATAACTAACCCAAAGGCAATGTGCTGAAGCGTGCCTCTTCTGCTTTGGAGGCTCAAGCTGATGGCACTGGGGTGGTGCTCTGCTACTCTACCCTCATGTACTAACATATTCAAAGAGAGTTTGTGTTACCCTTAGCACACAGTCATAGAATAGTTTGGGTTGGAAGGGACCTTTAAAGGTCCATTTCTCAGATATACCCCTCTGTCTAATGAGAGAAAAGGCTAATTTCATGAGAATGCTAATTATTGATCTCTTTGAAGTGAAATATATGCCTTTGAGATTTCTTCCACACCTTGTGCACTTATTTTCACCGTTATAAATTCCTGTACCTCTAGTGATTTAACTGATTATGGTTTGGGGTTTGTTTTTTTTTTTGGTTGGTTGGTTGGTTTTGGCTTGGGTTTGTGTTTTGTTTTATTTTGTTTTTCTGGATTTGCCCTAGGAAAATTGGTGTGGTTTAAGTGGATCTATTTTGTTAATCGGGCTGATCAAATATGTAAATATGTAGTGGAGAGAGCAGATACTTTGAAGACAGTTTATTTTAGGGAACTTCTTGACATTTTCATTATGGAAGAGGTTTATCCTGCAACAGTTACAGAATTAAACATGGGGGTAAATGTAGAGTAATTTTTTCCAGTGCAGTGGTATTCAGTCAGAGTAGTGGGGATGTATTTCTCTTTGAAAGACTCCAGAATTCTCAAAAGTTGTATGAATTCAAAAGCAGTCATTGTACTGATTGAAGCATGTAAAACACAAGGGGAATTAGAGGATAATTGAATTTTTTTCTTTTCCACTTCCAAGGTAACACGTGTAACCTAGACGAGAAAATGTTATAACAAAATTAAACAGCTTAAAACCTAAATCTAAACCCACTGCTGTGGCCAAATGAAAAATGACCCTGCATTGCACAAGAAAAGTAAACAGCATTTGTACAAAATAAAAGGATATTTAATGCCATCTAGTGGTAGTTGCGAAAAGGAGACAGCAACTTTGAAAAAGTCCCAGAATCTGTTCTTTGTAACTGCAAATATGTACTGTGCCTTTAATCCTTCGGCCCATCACTGGCATGAACGTGCAAATATAAATATAGTAGTATTATTGAGGAAACTCCACAGGTTAGTTTCCTATAGACTCTGACTGAATATATGTGGGGTTTTTCAGTACTTTCACCTTCTTGACCACTTTGCCCCGGGCCTGCCACGAACAGTAATACTTCTAAACTAGGCAATCTGGCATTTCTAAGTTTAGGGTTTACATAAAATATCTGGCATCAGAAGGCCAAAGTGCCAAGCAATTTGAAGGTAGGGAATTACTTTTTTAAGCATAACCACGTTTGTTGAAGGATTAAATCTATTACATTTAAACAAATTAAACTCATTAAGTATGGAACATATATAATTACCCTATTCAGGATAAAATATTAATATAATGGTCATAAAAGGTCGCATTTCCAATAATATCTATGTGGTATAAAAATAAGCCTATTGACAATTTACATTCATAAATCATGTAGGTTCCTTAGAAAAAAGATAATATCCCATTTTATAGTTTCTGGTGCAAATTAAGCAGTAGGTTGTCCTGCAGCCAAGTGTGAAGGCACCATATGCAAACCACTGAATACTGCCAACTGCCAAACCACACGTGGGGGTTGTGTGTGTGCTAAAGAATAGAGTGAGAATCAGAATAAGAATTATTAGACTTTATTATGTGTTATTTTAGGATCTTTTGTATGGAACTGTCTTTCTAATAGTCTAAATTACCACAGCCCAATTTCAAAAGAACATTACTCCCTTATTTCCTATGAAATCAGCCTAAAGAGCTCCAGACACTGCACTGTTGAAGTGACTGGTGCTAATTCAAGCAATGACTTTCAAGAGTGACTGCAGCCTCTTTCCTTGCTGAAGCGTGCCAAATTCCAATTAGTTCTAGTCTGACCAGCCAGAAGTCAAATTAAAAAAAAACTGCATGAGGTATTTTCACCACAGGTTTCAGTTGTCATTTTTTAAAAACACAGTGTCTGAGTATCTCCTACAGCAAGAAGCAAATCAGGAAATCTTTCCTTTCTGGGGTTGATGGTCTTGGGTCTAACTTTCTGCTTTCCAGTTCTCTGCATGAAAGTTTTACATAGAAAATGTCAGCAAATGAGTACCAAAGGAACATTTTGCTGAATGAGCTCTTTACAGACAGTGTGATGTGAACTTATTTTGCAGTAGGAAAGGTACGAAGCAGCTGATAATGAAGTCTCCAGCTGGGCAACTACAAATTATTGGATGCTTTCCCTAGGATGGGCCAGGTATTGTGTGGAAGTCCAGAAAGAAGGGAAAACTAAATACCCTGGCAAGTTGTAAACCCAAGAAATTTAAGTGTCCAGAATACAAGTGAAACTGTCAAAGGTACATGATTGGTACAGTTTACTGAGTGCTTCTGGAGCTTATCATCATTGCTTGCAGAAACATGCAAAGTACTTGTCCAAGTTCAGGCTTTGTTGTCTTTGGCTGTGTATCAGGGGCACAGACATAATTAAACAGCTCCTGGTCACTCTTTCCATGAGCATCTCTTCCATGGGACAGTTGGTCATAGGATGGGTAAACTCTTTGGTGAGGCTGCCCATTGCCACCTCCTTCTTCCTCCACTGTGATACCAGATGCAGCTATGATGTTTCTGAAGTGCAAGAGAACCTTTCACTGACAAACGCATGTCTATGCTTTAGGTCACCTAGAAACGATATATGCAAAGGTGGAGGACAACCTGCTGGGGTGTCTCCTGTGACAAGAGCAGAATACCTGTTACTCATGTGACAAAGAGGTTTGTTCAGCCCTTAAGTGCCTGTGTGTCTTGAACCATCAGAAATATCCCTGCCCTGAGAAATTCACAAGTCGTAGAAGTAAAGTAGGTACCAAACTCTGTTGCTTATTCACAGATAGAGAACTGAGTTAAAAAGAAATGAATGACCAGTTCAAATCAGCACAGGAAATCACTATCAAAACTAGGAACTGCCCCTGGAATTTGAGAGTATGGGTTGAGACCATCTACTATAAGAATGTATTTCATCCAGTCATATAGATATTTACCACACATTTATGAACATTTCATCTAATGACTGTCTGCAGCAATTCACTGCTACCCCTGCTCAGTTGTAGTATTTGGCACCAGGATTTTAGTCATTGGTGAAGATTAACATCACTTTACACTTTGGGTAAATTGTGTTATCTCTGTATCAGTTCCAGTGAGTAGACACAGACATGGAACATATACGTAAGCTAGAAATTAGAAGATGATTTTCATTGGAAGAGAAATGAAGTAAAAATGCAGTATGCATTAACAGTAGTGGGAACAAAACAGAAAATGGTTTTCAAACGAAGATCAGTAACCTTCCAAAGGCCATCACATGGTATGGTGGCTTCCAGTAGCAAGGACTTAATTTAACGACTGGGATATCCCATCACTCTGATATCCTAAATTACTAGTAAAAAAATGGATGATGATGTGATAGAGTACCAAGATTTCATTACACGTGTCCCTTACTTCTGAATGGCAAACCCGACTGTCATCTCATAGAACAGTGCATTGTTTACTTTTCCTGCCCGTGTATTTTTAGGGACAAACTATTTTATACTTTTTTTTTGAGATAGCATAAATTCATGTTCTCATTGCATTATGAAACCAGCTGCTTCAGAGGGAGAAAATGCTGCAGAAACTAAAAGGCCTCAAAAATCATCCAAGCAGCTCCTTGCTTTCTAGAAGCAGCTCATAATAACATCTTACTGCTCATTGTTTTAGTGCTTTCAGTGCTAGTTTTTTTTTTCTATGGTACTAGAAATTCCCTGAGGTGCTGTTTTCTATTAATTGAAAGAGCAACTAAAGACAGCTCCATTCGGTGCCACTTACCTAGGATATGTCAGGTGATTTATTTGTTTTTCAGGCAGACAGCCCTCTTCCCCTGGATACATATCAAGGGAAACAAAACCTTTTTCTCACATACTGCAGATTGTAGGTCAGGTCTGTAGTGACAAGTAAGAATAGTGGAAAAAGAAGTTCGAACACACACCAAAACAAAAAGCTGATACATGAGTGCAAAAGTAAATACTGCTGATTAACATGAAAAACTACCTGAGGGTAACTTTTATTGACTCCAAAAGGGCAGATAACCTGTCATGCTTTCCCTGGATCTCAGCCTAAGTCAGCAGAAAGGAACTTGCTGATCTACTAGTTTTTGGGCATGACTTGAGATTAACCATATCCCCCAAATTTGGTTGAATTACTAGGATTGGGTCATCCATGGCTCATCTACACGGGTATGAGAACATAATGTGTTTTCTTCTTTTCCTGGTACAGATTTTTCCTGCTGATTTCTGAAAAACTAATTCCTTTGTCTTTTATCTATCGGATATGAAACCTCTCTCTATCTCCTATTTTTACTCCTGTAACTAACTCACTGAAATCAACATTTTTCTGCCAACTTCCAGATGCATCCTGAACTTCAGGCTTATTTTCTCCTATCCAAGCCTACTTTCATTGCAGGAAAATTGGAGTGGACTTAACTGAACTTATGTCTGTTGGATCTAGCTGAGTTGTGAGCCCTAGTAAACCATGCTACCTAACCACCCAGAGAGTTTCTTACGGTGTTGCCTGTGGGTGTGAGAAAGACTGAAAAGATCCAAGTGCCCACAATGCAAAATACTTCTTTCTAAAATAGGAAACTGGAAAACTTCCCAGCTTCCACATCTGCCTTTAATTTACACCTCTGAGCACTAGGGTGAGCAAGGAAAAAACAAGAAGGATTAATGGACTAGTCTTCTCTCTGTGCAACTACTGTGTGAGATTACACCCCCAGTTACAGAAATCTGGCAGCGACTGGTTAGTTACAAGACAAGCAACTGAAGAGTATCTGCTTTTTGAGCTAGAGATTCCTTATGTCCACCCTTGATCCATCTGCAGGAGATGCTACTTGTACAGAAAGCAGATGCTTAGTACCTGCTTCGAAGCACACCGAGAAACAAAAAATCCTGAGGAGAATCTAAAGATCCCATACTGAAACTTGAATAGAGGAGTAAAAGCCTGCTCATCCCAAGCTTAATTCTCTTTCCATTTCAGTGCAGCTTTCAGTACATTGAGCACACATGTAACTCTAAGCAGGTTAGCATGACACTGAGACCAGTGTAAATGTTGGACAAAGTGACAGTATCAGGATTGGCAACGAGACGCAGGACACAATTATGCTCAGGTCTAATAGGAAGCCAGCCTGACAGGAATCCTGTAACTAGCGTGACTTACAGATGCCTTTTCAGTGCAGTGCATGGCTACAAGCTATAGTATGAGATGTTATAAAATGAGCTGTCATAAGATGGAAACTAGTCCCTGCAGTACTACTCACTGGAGCAACCATTGATTCCCAGACCTCCATTCAACCACGTGGTTCTGTGTCTAGTTTTGATAATACCCTGAGCCACATGTGGATTGCACAGACTTATCCTGGAAGTTGTGGAGGATGGTGCAGAAATCAAGCTGGCTGGATCCCAGTTCATCAGGGCAAGGAGTTTGCAGTCTTTCTCTCTTGTAGTGCAGAAAACCATTTGCTGCAAAACACCGGCACTGCAGACTGAACAGGGATGTAAAAGCAGGTCTGTGCAGAGCCATGCATATGTAGAGCTGCAGTTTTTGTTTGCACTCTGAAAGAAGGGACATATGAGCTAAAATAATGAGTAATTTCAACTAACATGCTGAGATTCCTTGCTGAAAATGGGGTGAGAAATGTGAATTCTCAGTCTTGGGTGCAGAGGTAGAAATGTAGCAGACACAGCAAGCCAACAGCTTCATGCATGGGCAAAAATTGTTCTTTTCTGCATCCCAAAATGGGGCAGAAATTCTTTGCAGTAAGCATATGCGCTTCCAAACATTACAAGTCCAAATCAAAGCAGAATGCTTTAAAAAATAAAGTGAAATGTCTTTGACACACAGATAATGTACAGGACCAACTGAGTGTACTCTTCCATGTGATGTTTAGTCAGCTATTTTAAATCCCATATATAGGATACACAGCTTATTCATCCATTTAAAAACAGTTAAACTGTCTTTGGGAAGCAGGATGCTGAGACTAACTTGAACAGCACATGCTTGAAGCTAGGGTATATGTTGCCTCTCATTTTGGGTGGCTTGAAAGATTTTGCAGTTAAAGAGATTTTTCTTCATTAGGTTTCTGTGGAATAACAATGACATCCAGTGGCTGGCTACTTTAATAGTACATATGTATCTGCACTAGGTATAATAGGCAATGATAAGATTTCCCTGGAGTCTTTTCTTTGTGGTAGCTGAGAGTTCCTTCTACCAAATTTATCAGTGGGGATTTTGGGGTGGGGAGACCTGAGGGATGGAGGCTGGGCGTGAAAATTCCCCATGCTTTAATGAGGCCCTACAGTAAGAAAGTCAATTCCACTTTACTGGTATCTAAATGCCAGTTTAGCTTCAGGGAAGAACAAAATATTGTAGTTTGCTCATTCTCCACTCTTCTAAAGACTTAAACCCAGATTTCTTTCCTAATAACTGAAACCCACAGTGGCCTAGGCAGCAACTCTATCCCATTCCCATTTTTCTTATTTGAAAGTGTTAATCTAAAATATATGTGTTTTGATTCTTAATATCATCATATTTCACCTGTTTTCAGTTTTTTAAATACATTTTTGCTGCCCCATCAATGTTCTTTAGGCTGCCCTGAGGCATCCTTAACTTACATACCAACAAAGTGTATTTTTTTAGGCATTTTTTATTCTACTTAATAAGAATAAGTTACCATAGCAACTACCACTCACATGGTA
Organism: Pelecanus crispus; assembly: GCF_030463565.1. Classification (NCBI taxonomy): domain Eukaryota; kingdom Metazoa; phylum Chordata; class Aves; order Pelecaniformes; family Pelecanidae; genus Pelecanus; species Pelecanus crispus. Next base: position 20,663,671 of record NC_134647.1, read on the forward strand.
CTTATTGCTGTGGGATTTAGTTACGTTTCCTTTTAATAACAAGAACCTTAAACCAGTAACACATCATGCAATTTTTTTGCATTTTATTTTATAGCAGAAAATTATATACCTTTATATTTTTCTTCTAGTGACTGTTTGGTTTGTGCATTAAAATTTATTTTCTCTTATTCCTTTTAAGTAAAGTCTTCCAAGAATCTCAACAGGGTAAAGATATGGAATGCAAAATAATTTCTCTGAGAAAAAAGCTTATGTGTGTAACAGACAAAAGAAAATTAGATGTCTGAGGAGTGGGAACACATTTGAATAATGAACACAGGGTACTTGAGCATTGATATAAGGTCCGTTCTCTCCATTCCCACTTGCTTCCTTTGACTTCCCTGGGGTAATGCCATGACTCCAGTAAGGCAGAAGCTGAAAGACCATCTTTTTGTGATAGGCTGGATAGTCTTGTTTTTAAGAAGAGTTCCAGAATCCTGATATGGATGTAAGCTGAAAGATGGCAAATTAATTTGTAAGCTATCTCCAGTACATTATTTTGCTTCCTAATTAGACGATGTAAAAAGAACAGCAGTCTGTGTAGCCTAACAAAGCATTTTCATACAAGTACGTAAGACGAGGTCTCGTCCAGAGCAAAAACATTTTTTGCCTATTGTTAGTTCATTCCTTGTCTCATGGATTTAGTATTGCTTGAGTATAGACCCTAAGAAAAAAAACTGGTATAAACTTACGGCCAGAACCTTCAACTCTTGCCCATTTAACAAACATGAGTCTTACTGCAGTCAGGACAACTAATGATAGAGCTTTTTGCTTGAACAGGTCTAGCTGCTAAGTGAGATGCTGTTATATATCAATTGCTCTTTCTTTTGCAACATGAGTGCAATTCGTTGCATGTAATATGACATCAATAACCAGTAAAATGTAGTGGGCTTAAAATACTCGTAGAAATCAAAGCTGGTTTAAAGTAAAGAGTAGATATTGGCTAATCTAATGCTTTGCTTGAGATGAGCTAGAGTACTTGTGGATCATTGCTCACAGATAATTTTCTAACATTCTTATGCACCTCCTGTAATGAGAATGCTAAAAACAGTTTGCTCATTTCTGTGTAAGTATAATTTAACATTTGTTGCACAATAACTAATAGGTCTGTAAATCAAGCCCACTAAGCCATCATCCTCATCTTAACAGTACTTTGTTTGTCTGAAGATGGCTGTTACATGCCCTTCCATCACACCTTGAGTAAACAAAGATAATCCTTTCAGCCGTTCCTCTAAACAACCTATTTGTATTGCTTTCTCGTGGATTCTCTCTACTGTCCTTATGTTTCCCTTCAAGTGTAGTGTCCAAAACTGGGCACAGGATTCCAGCTGTGACCTCCCAGTGCTGAATGGATCTGAATAATCACCTCTTCTGTCTTCCTTCTGGCAGTCTGGCTAATCCTACCCCAAATGACATTTTCTTTCTTGGTTTCTATTCAGTTTGTGGTCTGCTGCAGTCATCCCATTTGTTTTTCTTCAGTGCAGCATTCTGCATTATTCTTTACTGAATTATCTTATGGATTTCAAATCATTTCTTCAATTTATCAAGATGATTTTTAATTCTAGTCACATCCTCCAAAGTACTCACAACCCCTCCTGTCGGTGTTTCCTTCAGTGAGTGTTTTCTGAGTGTTAGTTGTAAGGATACCTTGCAGTGGTAGAGACAGGATAGACTGCAGTGATGATAATGTTTTGATTGAAACTTTTCCAACCAGGTGAGGATGCACGTAACAGTAATTTCAGTGAGACAACATTCTTTTGTGGTTTGTCAGGGTGTACCGCAGAACATTCTTCTGTTAGAGCATGCTGACTTGATTAAATCAGAAACTTGTGTCACCTTAGTTTGAAACCTTTGGCAGAAAGTAAGCAGGAAACATCCAGGCTCCACTTCGCCATTGTTGGAAGTTCCAATTCTCATAGTGGCTTTTTTCTCTTAATCTGGCAACCAAGGAAACTTAGAGACCTAGAGTGCTGGGTTTGATTTTCTAAAAAATTTTTAAAAGTAAAAAAAGTTTTCAAATGAACTGGAATAGATTTTTTTTTTTTTTTAAATGGGAAATGTAGGATTTTTTGAATTCCAAGCCTGAATTATGTAATTTGAAAGAAATGCAGAATTTCACTGAGATGGGAATTCCAGCTCTTTACCACTTTAGTAATCGCTATTAAATGAGAACAAAGGCTACTAAAAATTCAGTTTTATGAAATCTGCTAGTCCAGTGAAGGAGCGAGTCCCCTCATAGAAAGGACATGTTTTTCAGATACTCCATCAAGGCTCAGTCTTTCACATCAGTTTCTGGCTTGTAGATGTCTGAATAATTCTTTTTTCTTTTTGAAAAATAATTATACTTCTTAAAGTAATTAACTTCTCTGCTGCCCTCATGCACCCATGCTGTATTTATTACTGACCTCTGAAGGGGAAGGTAGGAATAGTAGCTTAAGAGATGCCATAAGATGGTAGAAATGACAATGATGTACCTCATTTATTAAGTGTGTTTGGAGGGGAATTATGATAGACATGCAATTTTGCAGTGGTCTAAAGGATGTCTTTGGTTGTTTTGTGGATCAGACAATATAGGATGAATCAGGAGCTTAGAGGATTCATTTGGGTAGAAATTTGGGAAGTTCCAAAATGTCTTTTCCAACCTAAATGATTCTGTCATTCTATGAAAAGGAATGTAGAAAATTAGTGAAAATATGGCCAGGGCTTCATTTGAGTGGGAAGAATGAAAAAAAAATATTCATATTTGTCCTAGTAGTGAGATTACCATTAAGTACCCTTACTGCAACCTGTTTTTGTGGAGTAATAAAGGAATGATACAGCTGGAGACCAAATACCAGGAGATGTGGAGGTTCTTACTCTTAGAGGAATAAGCTGTGTCCCAGTCCCATTGTTGCTTTGGAGTTGGAGTGCTGGATGAAACTTAAAGACCAAAAGAATTTTTTGGCTAGACTTTTTTTTTTTTTTAACAGGTGCTTAAAAAAACCCCTCTGAAAACCTGAAAAATGTATGTCTCATATTTTCATGATGAAAGATCTTTACATAGAAATTCAAAACTTTTCTCAATGATTTTCTTTTTAAATCAAGATTAATTTTCACACTCAGAACAAAGCATTTGTATAGAACATTTCTGTAGTCATTTAGAACCATTCAGAACAATTCCACTTAAATTTGAAGAATTGAAAGAAGTTAAATAAAACATGCAGATATAATCAGAAACAAAAGGATTTCTCAGTGATAAACACGATTATCTTCTTTAAGCAGAATACAAATATCTTTATTTTTACCCTAAAATCAAAAAGGAACTGGGGATAGTTTAAATATTCAATTACACAACTGAAAATATAGAATAAAATAATTGACCATTGAACAATATATTCTTGAGGCAATGACCAAGTGCAGGAGTCATGTTAGCTTAAGGAAACCCTCAAGGCCATTCAGTTGGTGCTTGCAGAACTGTTATTTTAGAGTTACATGAGCCACAATCTCCCAGTTACATATCCTGATCCATAGGGTTTGAAGGTCAAACCACCTTTCATATTTCCAACAAGACTGTTTCTGGGAAGGGGAACATTTGGGACGTTCTCTCCTTTGGCTTTTGCTGTGCCAGGAATGACTTTGTTTGCTACAGTGGGACATTATACTGTATTGTGCAGAGTGGATAGAAAGAGAAAGGAGCAATGTGGCATCTGTACGTGAGATTTTGTCAGATAATTTTCTGTGTTTTGTTTTCTGCTTGCGGCTTTCTTATTTACTAGATTAAACAATCTTTAATACAGAAGTTTCAGTGACAATGACAACATTCATTTACTATTACAAATTTGGTACCCTGTTCTTGCTCTCGCTCTCTTCCTACTTTCCATGATTTTTTTTAATCCCATTACATGGTTACCATAGCAATTGTTCCTGCTCCCTTCAGCTTTCCCAGCTGCGTTTGACAGCATTTATTTTACAGAATACATTCTAGTTCTCTTTAACTCTCCGGAGAGACCTAAACTAAGTTAAAATGTTGATGATTAATTTACCTTCTGATATTTCATACAAATTATATCACAATAATCTCTGAGGTGTATACATGATAGCATGAAAAATCGACTTCAATGTAGAGACATAGAGCCTCCTATAGATGTCACCGTACTCCATGCATTTAATTGAGAGCAAATATGACTTACTGTAAAGTGTGAAATTAGGGGTTTTTAACTGGCAAACTATTACACAAAAGAAGGCAGTGAGAGCTTGATTCTCTTACTCATTAGGATGGCTAGTATGTCTTCCAGGGCAAACTATCTTGCTGAAATCAGGATCTCACCCTTGAGCAAACTGATCCTTACCATGAATGAGGGGACCAGAACTAGGCATCTGGTAGTAGGCACATTGTTAGTGTTAAAATAGCCCCAAAATGATGAATATAGATGATTATCTTTAGGCTCATTTTGGTAGTCTTCGGCTTTGCTTTTATAGTCCAAAACTCCTGAGAATTTCAGTAGGTTTCTTTGCTTGACTTGAGGAACGCAGAATTGAATCCTTTATTAGTAATTCACATTGTTCCTTTGACTTCCAATCTAAAATCCTGCAAAAATAGACTGTTCATTAGAGGAGGAAGTAGTATCTTTAATGAATAGCATCTTTTCATCTTTGAAAAATGCAGTTTAGGGGAATGAAATTTTTTTCACATATTTTACTTAAGTTCCACAAATATATTTCAGCATAAACAGGAGGACTTCATGTTTTCAGAATGCTTCATTGGATCTTTTATCTTTCAAATAGTTTTTTTTTATTTCAAGATGCACCTATTTTTTAAAAGTTTAGGAAGGATTAAAAAGCAGCACTTAAAACCCAAGCTTTTCACATCACATCACATCCACATCAACATTGTAAGTCAATCTGAGTTGCATTTTAGAAGGTTTTATTTTGCTATTAGGAATAACAATTCTCCATCTTTGTTCAACCCAAAGAATTTTTTTTAGTTGCTCAGGCTGGCCACCAGCTTTTAAATGTTATGGGTTCCACACTTCTGCTGCATTAAGAGCATGCCTCTGAAACATCTGTTTTGTCTGAAACAGTCCTTTTTATTTTTTTATTATTATTATTTAAATTCAAATTGTTTTCTCCATCCAAACACTGTGAAATCTCAATCATCTGGAATTGGATAATGAACAGCATAAGAAGTTACTGTGTAGAAAGTTTCTGAAAGATGGTCTTGTCTCCTTTTCAGGCTCTTCATAGAAACTACCACAGATCTAGCCAAGAATAGCTTTTCCATTTGGTTAGGGATCACCTGAATCCATTTGCAGAATGAAATAACCTATACTCTATCATATGTCCTAGGAAGTCAAGACAGTCAGAGTAGCCTTCATTTTTTCAGTGTTGACATGCCCACTTTCATGTGCAAAACTTACACCTAAGATGAGCTATGCAAGCAAATTAGGTAATTTCTAAGGAAAAAGAGCACTGAGGCTTAAGAACAAGAGTTTTCTGTGACTTGCAACATAGTAAATCTCTGATGAGTTCTGGTCAGCTGCACACAGAGTCACTTGCTTTGCATATGCAACTCTACAACTGTGTGTATTTAGTTAGACTCTTGTCTTGCAAACATGCTTCTTAGCTAGACCACTTAAATTTGAGCCTTAATATTTTTGGGGCTTGGAGAAGGAGAAAGGAGTGCAATAGTATCAGAGTGGAAGGGAGCATTGTTATTAATTATATAGATATTTAGATCAGCATTTCCCTCATATATAGCAAGGCAATCAGAATTAAGGATTCAAAGCTTTTTACTTTGCTTAAACAGTACCTGAAAATGGCCATGATCTGCTATCGTGTCTTGGACATAGCTGCTGTACTGATTTTTCATCTCCATTGCAAAAAGAGAGCCATTTTCCTCATGAGCCAGTAATGCGCTGCAGTTGCATATGCCCATAACCTTTCCCTGAACCCAAGCCCTCTGCAGCAGGTTGCAGAGGCCCAGAGCGGCCAGGTGACATACAGTGCCATCTGCACTGCTATACTGGTCATCTGGCCAGAGCTCTGACCTTTCTGAACATGATACAGTGAAATCCAACTCCTGAAAGCTGCTCGGAGGCAAAATCTGTTCTTCACCGTCAGTTGCACTGCTCAGTCACTTAATTGTCCACTGCAACTGATAAAGTAACCATTAGACTCAGGTCATGAACTACAGTTTATCATTCACACGCACTAATACACCCTTGAACCACACTGGTTTCTAAATTATAGCAACACAGACTTATTCAATAAAAGAGATTTAAAGTACCTGGAACTTTACTTAGTCCTGCACTGCAAAACAATGGCTGGATTTTTTTTTTTTTTTTTTTGGTGCAGGGAGAAGGTGCTGTGGTTGATGCCCTCCACAGTTTGCACTGCATGTCAGATAAAGACTGATACCACTAAACAAAACACTAAAAAAATGTTTTAGACTGACAATAAGGCCTGATTTTGCTCACAGTCTTGCTGCTGTCATTCAGGGTAGCTCTGCGGCAGACGTGGAGCTGCGTGGGCAGAGGGGTGATGGTGGGAGCAGACTAGGAACGTGGCTTCAGAGAAGGGACACACTCCTGCCAAAATGCATTTTCCTATTTAGTCGTGAATGGGAAACAAAGTTATTCCAGGATCAACTTCTGACCTCTAGTTTTAGAGCTGGTATTATAGAAACACGAGCTTACCTCACTTTGTGAGTTACACAAATCCCTTGTCATTTTGAAAAGCCTTTTATGTGAAGACCACAGTTAGCTTCATAAACATTAATTCATTACTTAAGACTTGAGTGAGGTTGAGGCTACTGTCCCCACCATATAGACAGTCATTTTGAACTGTAGAGAAGTACAAACCACCCTGGATTCCTCCTATGTGTACTCTTTATCCCTCTGTTCTCCTTCCCCCTTTTCTCCAGCCTCATCCCACCCGGTCCTTCCAGCACAGGAGCCACCCGTGGTGTTCATCCATCACAGCTGTGGGGCTGGGAATGCCAAAGCAGCTGCTGTTCAATTAATAAAACAGCTGGGACCTTTTAAAGGGTCTGGTAGTAGCTACTTAGTCACAGTGGGGAGAATCCTGTCCCCATTAAAGTTGATCAGAGTTTGACGCAGTTCCACTCATTTCTGTGAAAGCAAGGTCTCACCAACTGCTTTCAGGAGATCTGGATCAGCAGAGTGTCTCCATATTCCCCTAACATAGGCTAGGGCTTAAAAGATGAAGTAAATACCTTATTACTGTGATGAGTGTCACACAGTCTATGGAGAGCCACAGCTGTGTTTATTTGTCCCAAAATTCAGCCTCAGACTTTGTAGCACTGGAGTTCCTCCTTCTCTGCAGACATTTAGAGAAAAGAAATTATATTCATAGGAACTATTGGCACTTCCTTTATAAATTCTTCCCTGTGTAAGAAGCTTACTATGAGAAATAGAATTTCAGTTAAAATAAAGAGCAATATAAAAGTACAGGTAAAGAAGGATTATTTAAAGCAATAGAAAAGAATGACTTCATGAAGAGGTTGAATAAATTATTTCCTGTTGAAGTGATAGAAAAAAATTGCAATAGCAGGAAAAGAAGAATCTATTTCTAGTGAATAAAAAAGTTCTCACAAAATAAGAGTAACAAAACTTCAAAAACTTCCAAGGCACTTCGAGAAAATCAGACCAAACAGTTCTGAAGGTGGCTCATTCCTCATTTTCTGCTGTCCAAGGGAGAGCTCCCATCTGTGGTATCCACTGTGACGAGCAATAGAAATCTTTAGAAATATATGTCTTAAATGTAAGCTCTTTTGAAGGTGTTCATGAAGTCTTCCTCTTTATGATGCCTTTGGCAAATTCGTGTGTGTGTGTGTGTAGCTATATATATAGATATATAAATTATATATATATACATGTGGTTGCTTAGAGAATGCAAAGCAGACTGAGCCTTCAAAGAAATGAATTATATATGAGTGAATACTCATATATAGTTTGTGATCCCCATGAACCGACCGGTTATTAAAAACCACTCAGATTTCTTCTATTTTAATCTGAAACTTCTATCGCTAATATGGTATCTTCTTTGAAAAATATATTTCTAAGAGTTATTGTTGTACTTCTACCAAAATCTAAGAAAAACAGAAGTGAATTTTGACACTATCGGTGTGAGTTAGCTGACCAGGAGTTGTCCTGTTGGGATCACTTTCTGTGAAGTCTGCACTTTGTAAAGGTAACAGATCATACAAACCCACAAGCCTGCATTTAACTTCACAAACTGTTGCTTTGCAACATTGGACGCTGACTGGAAATGTGTTGTACAATCAGTGAAATATGAAATTTTTGAGGGCATCTTCAGAGATCTTTTGCATCCTGTTCAGATGAAACTTTTTGTAACCATTTTTCAGATGCATATATGGCTACATCAGATTGCTATATGTAAATCGATTCTAGATTTTTTTTCTCCTGAGCATTTCTGGGGTTTCCTGATTGTTCCATTAATCTAATCTGTTAATCATATTACTCTGTATGATCATGGGGCATTTAAACTTCTTTCATAGGTCTTTCTGAATGGGATGGTTTGAGCTCCCACAACAAGCTTTTTTGGAAAAAAACCCAAAGAAACCTTAAAAAACAATCTCAAACATGGATAACTTACATAAAAGTGAACACGTTCCAAAATGGTGCTAAATCACTGATACTTTCTTTTATAAATGGAATTGACCAACATGGGACAGTTTTCATTCTGAAGTGTCAAGAGACCATGGTAATAATTTGCTCCCTGGTAACCCAGAGTTATCACCAAATATTTTACATCTTTGCTTTGTCCTACACAGAATTCAACTAAATTTAGCAAGAAATATACCTGGGAATAAAGTCTAGATACTCTCACATTATTAAGACAGCAGATGAGAAGATGGAGGTGATGGAAAGGTGGCGGAGAAGCAAAAGTATGTTCAGCAGAGAAACCCTACAAAAGACAAAGCAGCCAGAAATTTAAATTTGTATTTGTCTTCACATCAAAGCAGTAACAAAGTTTAAAATGTTTTGTTTTCCTACGAAATCGGGTAAATGGATTGATTTCTCTCCATGTGTTTTTTTGGCAGTGCTTGAGGAACAGCATGTGATTGATTGTATTTCATCTGTGTGCTCTAAAAGGCATTGCCTTGTGTCTATGTATTCATCAATATAGCACAAATAATGCAGGAACCTCATCTTCTCCATGTGAGATGTAGTTAGAAAACAAGACAACGTGCTAGAACAAATAGCCAAATCTACATTCCCAGATTCATGTAAGAGTGATTTATTTGTAGTCTTTCTGCAAATAATTCTTTAAAATACTTAACTACTTAAACTTTTGACCTTGGGCATTTTATTCACTGTATAGAAGTCTGTATCAGCCCAGAAGATTATTTTTTGTTCAACAGCCTCTCTGGAAGTTGCTCAATTTGGTTTCTGTGTCAGGCATCTCTGGGTAAAATCATTACCCTTCATTGTGCAAATTAAGCTGTGACTCACACAGACAGTGTTTCCAACGTGATGGGGCTGCGCCCAGGCCGGGTAATTCATAGAGAGGGTTAAAAAAACAGAATCAAATGCTGGCTGCGAGTTAAAGAGAATAGGGGATAAGAGCTTAGGCTTAACCTATAGGGGGACCTAAGGAATAAAGCAAACCAGAGTCCAGTGTGGGGAAGAAAGGAGAAAAAGCAAAAAGGCTAAAAGAGATCAGGCCTAATGAGCCTTTCGAGGAAAATGGGAGACTGGAGCCTCAGAACGAAAGAGTGGCCCAGCAAAGCAAGGATAAAATGGATCAGCCACAATGTCACCAAATTGATCCAGAGTTCAAAAACCATCAAATCACCGTATACAATAAAATAAATTAAAAAAAAAGTTCAAACAGTGTCAGGCTCCTTAAAGCTCGCTTGCTGACATCAAACATAATAAGAAAAAGACCTGTTTGTAACATAATGTGACTCTTTTCTAAACAGAGCCTTTGAAATGTATGTGCCAGTCTGTCATTTTCTGTGGTACAGTTCTCACATCATATACCTATAGGTCTGGCAGAATTCTTGTACTGTATGAAAAAGAGAAATAATCACGGAAGAATTAGAGAGATATATTTAGACTACAGGGTTTTTATCCTGCTGTGTTAAGGAGCCATGCTACCGTCTAGACTGATGGCTCGAGAAATGAGCTGGAGAGGGGAACAGAGGGAAATTCTGGAGTGCAAATTAAACAAAACAAATTCTATGTATAAAACCACAGTAAATAGCTATAACAAATGCACGCTAAAAGAGCAGAAGGTATTAATTCCTATCAAGAGCATTTCTAATGTACCTATTACTCTAATGTGTAAGTGACAAACAAGACAAAGAAAATACCCTGTGTGTCAAAGCCCATATATCTCTTCATGACGTAAAGAGGTGGTGCTACCCACATTTAGCAGGTTTTATTTAGCCACCTACGCACCTCTGACTTGGTAGACTTATTTTTGATAAGTGGTGCTTAAAAGTGTTGGTATGAAGCATAAGTAGCTAATGCAAATATGTTACCGACCCCTACCAGAGCTAGCAATTATGTAAATTTTCAAAGCCTTCATCTTTTATAATTAGATGTGGCTGGCTTAGAGTGAAGGACTTCCATTGCTGGCCAGCTCAGTCCTTATTCCAGTATTTCACCAGAAATTACATATTTGAAATCACAGGAATGTTATATTCTTTAAAGTGATTTAAGGTATAGCTTGGAATATTTGAAAGACCTTTACTAATTAATTTCTTGTTTGCCATGCTTGAAAGATGAATAAAAGCATGGAAACACTTGGTGAATAACATCTTGTAACTGATTATAATTAAGTGCACTTTCAGTTCTTCCTAAGTGTACAAAATGCTAATTATTTTTCACAAAATCCAAAATGCAAGTTTTCTTGGCTTGGATAAAGGAGAAAAGCACAGGTTTATGTACAAGGCTAGAGATCTGGCTATACATAAAACCTAACAATCTTCCCTATTAAAAAGATGATTCCCCTATAGGTTAATTATTGCTGGACAGCTTCAGGGGCTGATCCAAAAACTACTGAAGGAAACAGAGGGGTTATAATGATTTCATTTTGTTTTGGATCAGGACCTAAAGGGCTCCTTGGGCACAGGCGCAAAAACACTGTATATCACCCTAATACACATTTCATTGTCATACAAGTGATGATTTTTCTTAAAACTTTGTGGCTAACGATAGTGTTAGGGTATGTCTGTGTCCTTGTGTACATGTGTCTTTGCATATTTGTGATTTGCTGCAAGAAACAGAGGCTCCAGTAGATCCGATGTTTTTTTCCTGGTGGCACTAAAGCAGCTTGAAATAAGTATTGATGCCAGCCCCATTACAGGGACTGTGTACCTGAATGCCACCTCTCATTTGACAAACTGTTGGTAACACTATAGTGTTGGAGTACTCAACACCTCTGGATATACCCAGACTTGGGGGTCTGCACAGGCTCGGAGCTGCCCCGCTAGGGCTGCCCTCACTCCCTCCGCTCGGCTGCCCACCTGTGGGGTTAGGATGTATTTTGGGAGGCCAGAGCAATTCCCCCAAATTGGGCACTTGAATGACAGAACAGAAGCAGGAGGGAAGACCCCTCTCTGATATTTCCACTGCTTTGCCCTTTTATCTAGTCATTACTGCCTCTGCAGAGTGTGAAATCCTGCCATTCAGGCTCAGTCATGATTTACACCCATTTTGTAGTGGGTTAAATAACTCCCACAGGTGCAAGACAGTGAAGAATCAGGCCACTGGGATGCACTGGCCATAAGGGTGTACTTACCGCCTCACATGGCAATGGGATTGTGAAGAACACTGTAATGACTCTTTGCATTCAATCCCAGCCGCACTTAAGTGTGTATGTGTGCGAAACTGCTTTAGAATAAGTGTATAGCAAAGAGCCTGGAAAGCTGAGGAATAATTCAGGAAACTTCTCGAGGTTAATATGCTGAAACTTGCTAGATATATTCTCACAAAAAAAGAAAACACTTATTAGAAAACCTAAGTGAAATGCAGGGTGGATGTGGTATGAAGTTGTTCACCTCGGAGACTACAGTTAAGGTGAACTGGTATGTGCTTGTAGTCAGAGCAAAGCATGCAGGTGTTGGCTCTGCACATCTCTGAGGGCTGATGATGGAAATAAACTGGCAGTGGTGGTGGTGGTGGAAATAAAATAAGGCTGAACACCCATCTTTTCTCCTAGCATTAGGAGAGGATGCAATATATTAAATCCTGGGGGCGGTGCATGGGCAGTTATGACCTGACGAATTTTTTGGTATATACCAATGCACCAGGCTTATTTTCACTGTATTATTTGACTCTGGTTTTCTATACCAAAGGCACCTATGTCTGAACAGGTTCCTTCTCCGGTTTGCACTAACCTAACTACAGGCGAAGTTGTCTGAGGACTCATTTATTCCATTGATGCATATATTGCACTTGTCCTTTTGATAAAGGGAGGACTTCAGTTTCCTGCACTATCAATCTAACACTTTACATGAACGGCAAATGTGATTAAAAATAAAGCAATGTAACAAAATTAGAGGTGAGCCACAGCTACATGCTCAAAAAGGGAAAAAATAGGATTAATAACTGATGCAGTGAGAGAGGTGAAGCATGCTTGCAGGGAGTAGAAGTAGCAAATGTTATAGATGGTACTATATACCACGAATGAACATCAAAAGCCTCGGAGGCTGGGTTCAGAAGCTTATCAGAAGTTACCTCGGCCTATTTGATTGCGAATTCATGCTGGTAATTTCCAAAGATTGGATTTCCTTGTGAGATCTTTAGTAGTTTCTTGTCTGGGTCAGATTAAAGGACAAGAAGAACAGCTCTGCTGGCACTACAGTATTTCTGCTTGCTAGCCTAGTTAAAACTAGGAAGTATACAGATATTAGAAACATATAGAAATAAAATACTCAAATAAAGCCAGATTTTTTTTTCATGCTTTAGAACAGTGCTGTGTACAGTGTAATCACTTCAAGTGGACAAAGAAAATCCGGACACACTCTTTTATCTTTTTGCTGGTTCCTAAATGGGTCAGGCAGAGGCTCCTTTTCATGGAAAGCTCCATGCCTTAAAAAGCATGTGGCCAAAATTAGGTACCTAAATTCATAATACCCAGTAAGGTCCTTGGGATATTTATTTTTTTTTTAGTAGCAAGGCACTTGGAATACTCCCAGTAAATGCTCAGCACCTTTGAAAACAAGCAAATTAGATGACTGGCTTTTAAATACATCAAATTTCAAGTGATTGGCAGGTGTGTGCCATTGATCTTTTTTCTGCTGTGCGTTTTTGTTACAGAAAAGACACATATTTCTCAGTTGTCACCTGTATTAAATAGTTGTGAGCTCTCAGATCTTGCCCTCTAAACAGCCTCAAAGCACAATGATAAGAATTCAACTGATCAGTGACACATTGAAAAGAATTCTACAAATTCGGGCTTGTGATGACACCAGAGTAATTTAGGCAAAAAGAACACTCATGTTTTCTGTCATTTACTTTAAAGTAAAAAAAATAATCTTTTGGCAACCCTTGAACTTAGCGATGCCAAGGCAGGGCAGTGGTGATTGCAGGGCAGTGGTGGCAGAGATGCTCTCTGCAGCGATTAGTCAGTGTTGGCTATGGAAGGGATGGAGGTATGATTTCTTTTTCCGAGGCAGAGAAATGCGGCTGCAGCAGAGCCAGCGCTCCGCCACCGGCCTCTCTCACCGTCGGGGATGAAACCGGTCTCGACACAAGATGGCACCAGGGACCAGCCTCTCAGGGAAGCCTTCCAAACCTTTAGCCTCATGGCCCGCAGCAAACACAGGTGTTACAAATCTGTTGTTTTCTTTGAGTTACCGCGAATAGTTAGTGAGACGTATTTTCAGATAAACAAAATTTCTGTATCAGTGATATTGCCGGCGCTGGTCACACTTTGAGGCACATGCTGCTGAAAAGGGTTCCTTGTGTCACAGCACGGTACTCTCTCCCTTCATAAAGAAATGCACTTGGAGGAAGTCCGGCACTTTACAGCCTCTTTGAGTGCCAACGTGAGCGTCTTTCCTTTAGCTCTAAAATGGAAGTCATTACGGTATTATTCCCTTTTGTTAACTCTCATGGACTTCCTAGTGAAAGAAACATCATTTAGCCTTTTGTGCCTAAAACTGAAGTTAGGATATCTAATTTCCAATGCAGAGTTTGCAGCTAAACATTGGGGATGGCTGGAAGTGTATTCTGCTTCCATGTGTACTGTAATGAAATGATTGTAATGCTGACAAATGTGAGAAAAGACAACAGTGTATAATACAACCTTCCTATAAAAATAATTTCCCTTTCTGTTACTGGCCTTTCAGAAATTAAATGAACTTAAAATGGAAATTTGGATGTTCAAGCTGAAAGGTACACATATTTTTAGAAGCTCTGTTCATAATCATTCCTCTCTGTGGAAAAGAAGTGTGCACTGGGAAAAAAATGGGCATGGTTCAATTTCTTACCTGTTAAAATTCATTTCAGAAACAGTATTAAAAATCCATAGTTTCCCTAATTTATTTCTTTCATGTGAGTAACTGTTGGACCTGCCACATTGACAAGTGAATGTAAACCAGAAGGAAAGCAGTTTAAATATGACCACTTTGCTAGTACTTGGCTTGCAGTCTGGGGGTATTTGGGGATCCGCGCTCAGCTCGCTGGCAGTATAACCTCTCTGAGACAGGCTGCACACCCGGCAGTGAGCGTGCTGTGGGGCTGTGCGTTCTACAGCAATCACGCAATTAAGTAGCAATGACTGGCAACACTATTGCTCAATTAGTCTCATGCAGTATGTCAAGCTAGAAGATATTTCACAAATAGATCTTCCAAGATACTTGCCTCAGTGAATTCACTTTAGGACGAGGCAGCATAAAAACTTCTTTTTAACTGAAACACATTATCCCATAGCATCCTATTTTTTTTCTTGTGGCTAAAAGCAATGGGTGAGTTCTGTGAGTTACACCAACAAAGACCACAGAAGTCAGTACATTTGGACAGATAAGACTGCAAGAAGCATTGAGCCCCGTCTCACAGTCAGTGTTTATAATAATCTGCAGACGTGGACCATGCAAGAAGGACTATCACCCTACTAGCAGCTTGTCATGAATTGTCATTTGAAATGATAACATAATTGTGCGCATGTAGCATCATGAGGTGGCCTGAAGCCAGAGCCTGAAGCAGCCAGATGAGCTGTTAAAGGGAGGTGATGTCTTCCAAGTCTGAGCAGGTGGAAACAAGATACACATCTCACTCTCCTTAGCCCATAAACATGCTACTGCTTCTCTAGATGCCCTTTAGGGGTCAACACTTGGGATGAAAAAAGCCTTGGCGGTTCTGTCCTGAGTGTCAGACTGCTGGGAGATTACAGGTTGCCACAATCTGAGCATCCACAAGGCAAACGAATAAGCACAAGGCACTTGTGCAACTCTGCTGTCATTCCAAAGATGTCCTGTGGCAGCAACATAGAGCTGGGTCGGTGCAGTGACCCTTCATTGGGACCAGGCTCCTCTGTGCTGTAGTGTGCAGGCATACAGGCCACTGCAGGTTCTCACTGTAGCTCTTTATTCCAATATCTTTGATATCTTTTTAATTTATTCTCAAAATTTGGACAGGTTGTGAGAGCAGATTGGGAAACCAGCACAACTTTTTTAGCTAAAAGAGATGTGAGAGCTGATCCTCCCAATTTTCTGAGAAGGTATGGGAAGTACTTCTCGGACATTGTTTTCCAGGAAAAAGTCAGGAACCATTGCTCAACCCTATCACTCACATTCCTACCAGGGTGTTACAGCTTTGCCATAATACTTTACTGCTCTGGGCACGATCTGCTGCAGTAGACTCAAACATGTGTCCTCCTGCCACCTGCTGACTATCACCGTTCATCCCCTCTGTCCTTGCTCCCATTACCACTGTATTTGCCCCATTTCCTAGGGCTGAAGGTGGTTTCCTCTCTGTGAACGCCTCACCGAACCTGTGTGACTATGGGAAAAAACACAAGTGCTCTGTGCCATAGTCTGTGGCCTGAGGACTAGCCAGGCAAGTTTTGAGCCATGCCTGTTCTTGGCTGTGTGCTTGGCTTTACTTGCAGATAAGCCTCTCAGGGTCACTGACGTGCACTGCAACTAGTCCTACATGTAGCATTTTGCTGGATTTCAGACTTTTCAGTTCTAGGGAAGAGCTGGCCAGGACTGGTTGCTCCTTTTTAGGAAAAACAGGACTTTGGAGAGTCATGATGAGCACACAGAGACAGCTAGTAGGAAGGCTGCAGTTGAGAGAAGGCTGTGCTGGAATATCGTGGAAGTAGAGAAAAGGAAGACATCACAGAAAAAGAGGAAAATTAATGCAGAAATTAACAGTTGAGAAGACACATCCAAAAAGAAAGAATACAGTGTTTATTACAGACAGTGAGAGGGAAAATTTAATCAGGATGGATTACTTGATGAGAGAACTTTAGATAAATACGGCATTTGGGAAAACTAATTAGATATTAAATTAAGAGATTGTATAATAGCAAATCAGGGCAAATATTCCCAATATCAAGATTTCTGTTGAATGATTTCCTAATAGAGATTTTAAATCTTCCCTCAGCATATACGTCTTCTAGCATGTCTTTTCTACAATATACAGTCAAATAGCATCTATTTCTGTAACATCGGTAAATTATGCCTTCGTACATTTGAAGACCCTTCACTAATGTAACAGGACTGAGTTTAATCTGCAATAGGAGTCTGAACTCCAATTTGCTAACTTTGGTGAGACCAGGATTTCAGCTGTAATATGTTATTAACCTGCTTTCATGTCTAGAATGTAAAAAAACATTCTACACTCAGGAAAAGAGAGGTGATATAACTTGTTCATTGAACCCAGCTAAATCCTCCTCATTCATTCCTCACCCATTTTGCATGATCTGTGCTCTGTACAGTAACAGGACAAATATAAAATCTGCACATACATGAAAGAGAAGAATACCTAAGTAGAACCTTTTAAAGTAAGGAGCCAGCTCTATTTAAATTGCATTAACTTAGATCTTGGGGGTTCACCAAATGACAGCAAAGTATGGTCCAGAGCACCTCATTTACCCATTTCCTTACTTCTACCATTCTGGACTAACACTCTTTTTCACACAAAGCAATTGAATTTGGTCTCTGGTAAACAAACACCTCTGGACTCATGGAATGGTAGTTCATGTACCAGTTATTGTTTGCCCATTAGGCTTGCCGGTCTTTACCAATGTTATCTCATGCCTTCAGGTAGGAGCTAAAAATGGCCTGTGCCATACTAATAATGCTATACACTCTAATATTACACCTTAGATCCACAATAAATTAAATGCGTATGGGAGCCAGTGAAGTGGTGGAAATATGCCAAAGTTCACTTGTGTTTTTGTCCTGAGTGGGGTTTTAAATCTTTTCAGAAGCCCGAAACAGACTGCATAACTCAGCCAAGCAGAGGGATCTACAGGTTGGCTGTGTCAGTAGCCAAATAAGGAATGATGGGTTTGTGCCATGTGTGTTTTTACACAATTGATTGAGCTCTGAGGACTTGATTAATCACTTTGACTTATAAACTGGAACCAAGAGAAAGTCACATGAGGTAGAGATAAATGCCTCTACTACCCCAAGACAGCATGCAGCAGCCCTATCTAGCTGAGAAACTGTCCCAAAGGAGCTCAGAGTCCCTTGGAAAGCCCTTAGGAATATCTAAAAATATCATGCCTAAGAACACTCTTTTTGCACTAAAAAGTAGAGAATGACTTCCAGGTACAAGTACTTGTACCTAGTAGAAACTTGCAACCCTGTTGCTGTAATAGGTGTGTTTCCATGATTATGGCTGTGAGGAGATACATCTGACTGTGGTAAAACCTACTCATAGCTCACCCATTTAAATGTTTTTTTAACCTTCAACTTTGCTCCCCACATTTCCTGGCCACAGTGTTTGATCAGAGATTTATAGATAAATTAACGCTACCAACAGCCATTCCACTGCCAGACTTGTTGTCATTAAGTGGCAGCTACTTGTCAAGAGTTCAGGAGCAGGGACAATAGCATGGTGGTTCAGAGGGAAAAATAAAGCCAATTCAGTGTTGTCCCACTGAAGATAAACTTCTGAGGTTCCAATGTGGTGATAAGATGTGGGGAGTGTAAAACAGTGCATGGAGTTGGTCTTATTAGAGAGATCTTTACATCAAACATTTGAAGGGTTTGCCCAAAGAGGTTCTTATAATTCATCTGAGCTTCCTCTTTGCCTTGCCTCTCACTGACTGTGTGAAGAAACCTGGGTGAGGTGCAGAGGTGGAACAGACCCATGCATGACTATGCAATGCTGAATCCTACCAGAAGGTAATGATGTTCCTTACAGTATCTTCGCAAAACTTCGTCCAAATTCAGAAATCAACTATCTCCAAATTAGCCACCCAAAGCAGGTCTTCTCCTTCTTTTGGTGTTTACCCAGTTTGTCTGATTGCAGTCTGTTACTGTAACCAGCCAGCCCGCATTAGTTCACCTGTTTCGCACACACCAGCTATGCCCTTAGACCCTCTAGGTTCAGACAGGAAGACCTAAAATGTTTTTATTCTTCACTTAACTTAGAAGAAAGCTTGAGCTCAGCTCCTAACATCTCCTCCTTTCACCGCACCAGAACAATGCCTGAAAAGTTTGAGTTATTTCATGTAACTTAGAAATGTGAATGTGTTACGAGTCAGCTTTGAATATGGCCTCGATTCCAAAAGGTGTTATCATCAAATCAAAATTATTCACACATGTCAAGTTAACATTTTATTTTTATTCCTTACTCAATTTTTGGCAAGCTTACAGGAGCTGTCAGTGTTTCAGTATTTTGAGAAGAATATTTTAATAAAACAGTGATGTGCTGAAAGGGGTTCACAAGAACTCACTAGAGGCCCTTGTTAAAATTCTGCCACCCTTCAAAAAATTATTCCCTTGCCTCTCAAGGAGTTCACCCCCTCTCTGGATACTGCTAAATCATTTCTGCCAGGGATGAGTTTCATCCCTTGGGGCTCATAAAGATACTTCTGAAAAGCAAATTGTTTGCCTTTGAAATAGACCAGATTGCATGAAATAGCAGACACTTTAAAAATAAATTCCTGGGGTAGCAACACTTCCCCGCTACCCCCGCCCAAGCATCCGATCCGATCTCCACCACCCGTACCTCTCATTGTGTTATACTATCAAGTACTCAATCTATTTCTCAGGAACAAAGTATAAACAGTTCCAGCAAGTGCACTTAATATAACTTTTTTGCCAAGTGGCATTGCCTCCCTGCTAGGCTGTGGTTATAGGAAAGCATTTATATTTAAAGGTAAAAAAACAAAAAAGCCAGGTTCTCCCCACGAGCTTATTTCAGTTTAAAAGAGGAAATTTTTGTAGGACTTGTGTTAAAGTATTTCAACATATGATTGTAATAAAATAAGACATATTAGGTGCAATGAAAAAATGCAGTACTTGAAATAAAAATGGGAATTCTGGTAGTCTTGCCAAAACTGGTTAATTCTTTATTTCTGTTACTTATTTTGATGTGATTGAGGGTTTAAATTATGACCGTGTGGACCTAGATGAGGTTAGCCTGGAAGAACTGATGTGCTAGTACCCAGATATGCCAGACTTTCTTTTTAAATGCTGAATCGAGAGAGAATATCTGGGTTGAAATCTTCTTTCTCCTAAGTGTGATTTTACCAATCACTGAAAATCAGGGTCTTATCTGTATAGGATATGCACAGTCCACATTTTATTATTATAAAAATTTGTTCTACGATGATGTTCTTTGTTTTAAAACAGAAGTAGAACCTTGCCTATGTGATCCAAGCGTAAATTAATAGTGTTGCATTTCATTAGCCAAAAGAAAACCTGGAAACTCTGAATGGTGCTTTTTCCTCATTGGCTTAGTAATCCTGGAACTCAAAATTATTTAAATTATTTAAACTCCTTTCACAGCAAGATTTAAATGGCCCATCTGACACACAATCTAGCTTTGCTTGGATTGCTTCTGCTAATTCAACGTCTGTGGCAACTGAAAGGAGAATAGAGACCACCATTTAGAATAAATGGGTCTTAATATAACAGCTAACAAGTATAGCAGCTATTCCATTGCTGCTTTCTCTGTTTTCATATCTAAAAGATTCATTAAAATACCCCTCTTTTTTTTTTTTTTTTTTAAGTGCTGTTGTGAAACTAAGCTTGCTGTTGACCTGAAGAGCTAAAATCCTGTTTAGTGGAATCTTGCTCCTGAGCAAGATTTAGGTTCACCAACTACTCATGTTCACTGTTTCACTGATGTTTGTCCCGCTTCTAGGGCCAGTGTTGGAAAATAGCACCAATGTGCGCTAATATGCCTTGTGTGATCTCTTGTCACCATAAGAAAAATGAACTGAACAAGCAACATGTTATTAGGGTCTAATACTTAACACCTGCCCCAAGAAAGTGTTGGTTGCCTCTGAAACTGTGATGTCATTATACTTTTACTGGTTTCTTTGCAGGGAGTAATTCATGACTATCAACATGCAGCATTATTTGGACAGAGCATCAAGAAGTCTCGGCTGTGTTCATGCTACTGATGACTTTGGGGAAAAGACTTTGGGGAAGCTACTCAGCCTTCTTATATCTTGGTTTCTCTCTGTCTTAAATAGGGTAAGATATTTACCTCCTCTGTGAAGTGTTCTCACATGAGTTTTGATGAAAAGTGTTACAGGAAAGATAAGCACTAAGAATATATAACTGGCCTTGCAGGATGAAAAGTGGCTGAATATCCAGGAAAATGAACGTGGTCCTTAGTAGTTCACAGTCATAGTCACAGCAGCTTTTGCTGGCTGGCAGATGGCTAAAGCCTGGAATTTCTGGCTTATTCTGAAGATTTGAAATGTGTAATTACTCCCTTAGAAGAGTTAGGGTTGAAGGGAAATGTGTAATGTATAAACACACATCAGAAGATGCAGCTTCATATGCAGTTTAGAGTAAGTGGAAAAAACTTTTTCTAAGGAAAGTAATTGTATGTGCTGATACACATAAACCCATAGGTCGTGTAATTCTGGTGTGTGCACTGTCTTGCTTGGGGCGGGGGAGGGGGGGAAGGACACCTTTGTTATCCATTATGGTGGCTTATTTGGTGTGTGATTCTTGCAAACAAAGTTTTCAAGTACTACTTATGATCTTAAATTAATCAAGAGTTGCACTGATTTTGCAATGGTAGCAGTAGAACTTGAAGTGTCAAAATTCTGAGTACAACATCCAGTCAGACACCCAAAATCCTAGAAAAGCCCTGAAGTGCTGATTTCCTTGAATTTAAGTGGCTGGAAATACTTGCAGTGGTGTAATTGTCTGACACAGAGCTTATCACTGAAAACAAGCGTAGCATGTCACCCTGGTGAGCAAACCATCCTTTCTGGGAGGAAGTGTAAAAGTAGGAAGAGGAGAATGTGCAGATGTTGCAGACAGTATGGTATGAGAAACAAGGCAAGTCCTGACTCAGGATGTCTAAACATCCATTTAAAGAGAATACTTAGTTATTCAAGCCAGAAGAAACTGCTGAGAAAAAGAACTGCCTGTGCCGAGGATCTCTGTGGACCATTCAGCTTGGTGGCAGTTACAGATAAAGAGATCCTTTTTCTGTTGTTTTGACAGTACTTCTATTGAATTAGCTTTATCCTGACTTTGCATGCTTCCTGGGATATATTAAACAGAACTGGTAAGCATTAGATATGTCCTCTGAGTCAGCAGAGATTTTAAGGAAAATTGAAAGGTATCGTTAAGTTGGATTGCTTTGGAATCTATTGTGCAAAATCCCTAAAACACAAAAAAGAATATAAAAAATGTCAAAAATCAGTAATTAAACTTTCCCATTGAGAATTTCACAGACCAACTGTCCAGGGTACAACATTTATTTTGAAAGAACAGTTTGTTGTCAATACTAGCTGATTCAAAGTGTGTATTTCTTCAAAATATAGCTGTGTGCGCATTGAATTCTGCATATATAATTTTTTTTACATTTGTGATCTGCATTTAAAATCTCTTGCAGAAATATTGGGATGGGTTATAGATGGTAAAAAATACATATGCTGCTGAGTGCAGAGTGGCAATGATTTATGTTGGTATGTAGTATAAGTGCTATGGAGATACGCATTACAATGTTAGATGAAGATTGTTACACTGATGATGCAGAACATACATTTGCCAACTTTTCAGATGATGGAAAGACAGAGTGTGTTACCAGGACTATAATAATGAATTTAGAGACAGGTTTGTTCCTTTGATATTACATATCACATGGCAGCCTATGCACAGTCCCAGTCTGAAGACAGATATAAGAGTTGTTACACATATTTCATTACTGTTTAGATGATGTGTTCGTGAAGCATCATTTTATACTAGCAAATTGAAGGAATTAATTTTGGTAAAAAAAGAGAGAGAAACATGAATAGATTTCTCTTTATATTTTAATTGTCACTGTCCTGCATAAGGATCTGTTGTTAGCATCCATTAACACAATGCCTCTACACCTCGATGAGGGATTTGTTGACTTCAGCTTGACTCTGCAGTCGCAGTGGTTTAGGCGTGAAGTAGCTGTAGGAAATTCAGAGTCTTATACAACAATTTGTATTGCCAAAAAAAGGAAGTGACTCCAGTAGCCTTCAGCAGAGGCTGGTGAAATAGTTCCTTCTTGAAGCAGAGAAAGAAACTATAAGGGAAGTGTGTGTCAAATCATAACTAATTATTGTTTGTAAAGGACGGCCATCCAAGATTGTATAACGGAGTAATTTAGATATAAACAATTACTTTATAATTGGAAGAGGATATAGGAATCTCAGACTGATAAGACTTTAACTACAGTGCAAGTAGAGCATGGAACTTCTCATAGTGCAAGGAGAAAAGACTGAGATGCCATGCTACACTGAGTCACAGCTAAAATACCCATCTTACTCTGCTACATGGGGAAGGTCCTTAGGCAAAGGTCTGTACTGTGTGATGCTTTACTCTCATCTGCTTTCTTTTTATGCCTTGAAACACTTTCCTTTACAGGTTTAAAGTAATTGATTTCTTGTAACTGCACGCTCTCTTTTAAAGCCACTGCTTTTGTGAAATAGGCTGTTAATTCTCAAAAAAAAAAAAAAAAAAAAAAAAAAGATCTTGCAGTGCTGTGGATTATGTTACTATCTACAGCCCAACATTTCAAGTCATGCTTTATTCCAAGAAGAAACAAAGAGCCTGGCATTCCTCCTCCATGCTTTGGCTATGCTAACTGAAACGAGGGCCAGGCATGGGCTCAACCACAGGACTGCTGTTTGCACTGCATCATTCCCAGCCCAGCAATGGCCCATGCTGACTTAACTTTCCAAGACTGTGTCCAACCAAGGTCTGAGGGACTTCATGGCTCAGAAATCATTCCCAATAGGCAGCGTGGGGAAGACTAGTCAGATTTGTCTCCCTGCTCTGTACACTGTCCTTCAGCCAGACACGCTAGACAGAGACAAGGAAATGTACAGCCATGAAGTTACCTTTCCATTAGCAACAGCTTGGTCAAGGAAAAGTCTTTTAAACACTGATGATACATACTCCTGTACAGCCATAATTAAGTATGGCTGAAGAAAGAAATTACTAATAGTCTACAGGTAAAGAGATACTGCAAATATAGCCACAACTGACTGGGAGGCTGTGTTGATGGGAACACTTAGGAACTGGAATCAGCATTATTCAATATATTCATTGACCTTGAGAATAAAATTCATTCCATACTGATTAAAATTTTTAGACAATAGACCTGAGCGGAAGAGTAAATAGAGAAGACGGTAAATTAAAAACCCAAAGGGGTCTGAATGCTTTGAGGTACTGTGTCGGTCAAAAAGAGATTAAGCTTATGTAAAGAAAAGCAAGGCAATACATCTGAAGAAAAATTGGAAGTTCTTCATTGTTGTGAGCAACTGTGAGTTTTGGTGGATTTTTGCACTATCAGTTCTTTCATATTTTGTCACAAGACCATTCCTGTCCTTGAGTTCTCTCTAATTGCACATACGGATCAACTGCACAATATGGTGTAATGGCATCATTAAAAGGTCTGAGTACCCTCGACACCTTTGTTATGTATGGACTTTTAGTCCCAGATCCATCCCATCTAACTCCAAGCACTTAACTGAAGTACCTAGATTAGATGTACAGTTATGAAAGTTAGGATGAATCCAAGTCTCACAGGTGATCATTAGAAGAGCACAGACAAGATGACTTTCATTCTCATCTTCTCTCTGAGCAGCACCCTGCCCCCCCCCCCCAGCCATCTTGTTGGAACATATTTTATTAGCAGGGAAAAATAAAAAAGGAAGGAGTCACGAGTCTACAGAGAAAACTGCAAGGAGCTGGAGCACCGTTCCCGTTTCATAATAAGGAATAGAGGCAATAGCACCAATTTCTCTTGTGATCCAAGTGTCCAAATGAATTGAATCATCAAAGGTTATACTGAATAAGTGTTAAGCCGAATATGGTTTGAAAGAAATTAGTGTCTTGTAATAACTGTAAGGATAAAAGAGTCTAAAATATCCAACTATATATAATATCTATGAAATTAAGTTGCATAATGTAATGACATGTTATGCTACCATTAACACATTATAACTATGTAATTTGGAAGGCTAATTTTTTTTTTTGTAAAACCACTTAACTACATAAAATTGAAAATAATGATTATTGTAACTACTTCCATTTTTTGTCTTTAGAAGTTCAAAATTAAATATGCCATATACAGTTATTTTATGGTGATGTGTAATTTTATGAAATGGTCGTATAACATGTACAGTAATTATTGACATAAAAATCCTAAATACATAAATCATCGTGTATAAAATCTGTAATAACACATTAACTTTACCAGCAGCCAAGGTAAGTCACTCAGCATCTCATTGACTTAACACCCAGAGTTGACCAAGGAATCCAGATAAGATGACAGGAAATTGCAAATCTCAGCTAAGATATAAAATAATCATATCAAGGCAGCCTTGGATCTGAAACTTCTCCATTCTGTTTTCTTTTGACTTTCTAGCACCTATTTATTTCAAATCTTTGAAGACCAACATGGAAAACAGTAAAACCTGGCAGGTCACCCAGATGGCCCTCTTAGTCTAGTTGTAAATGTTTCTTGCGGTTGGGTTCCCATCAGTCCTTTGGAGACTATTCAACTGCCTAATTCAGCTCATTTTCAGGAATTTTTTTTTTCTGATATTCAGTCTAATTTTTTCTCTATCGCTCTTGCTAATATGCTTTAAAAATTTAGACTGTTATCATTCTCCCCATATGTCTTACTTATGACTGTGTGAAATTATATGTATACATGTCTTCCAGCCTCATAACCATTTCTATTAGTCTTCTCGGAACTCTCTGTAAATTGTTGCTATCAATTAGAGAGGTCTTCTGCTCTGAGTCATAAATCCATATATATTTCGGCTGCTTTGGGGAAACCAACCTTTCCTGCTAATGAATCAAAGTTATTAAAAGGAATATTTATTTCATGTCAGGATTACGTGAGAGGGAAAACTCAGTTGTCAAACCACCAGCAAAAGTGTGAGATCATGATAAATTAGAGCTGATCAAAAAATGTCAATTCTCACATTTTTAAATTTGCCTTCATTCTGAAGAAGTAAGAATTTTTTTGAATCTTCCATGTAGTTAAAAAATTACAGAGACAAAAGAAATATTTTGAAAGATCACCTGTGCTAATAACATACTCTGTTCTGATTTTGTAATGTTAATGTATTTTTTATATTTAAATAAATCAAATAATAAAAATATTTGCAACAATATAATTATAAATTTTTTAATTTATCAACACACTTCAAAGTTTTCCATTTGAAATTCTGACAAGTCTGTGCATTCACAGGGAAAAAATGTTTCACAGAAATTTTTTTTCAACTAATTTTTGAGGAGATAGAGCTAGAAAAGCTACATTCTCTCACATCTCCTTCATTGCACAGACTGAAAGATGATCGGCAGTTTCAAAGCACTTCTAATTCTATTATACTGTATCCTCAGAGAATAGGACTGATGCTCTAATGGGCACAGAGGATTTTACAGAAAAATACAGAAAGAGAGTTTATGTGAGTCATCTCATGTGCAAGCTAGTCTTTGCAATCTCACAAGAGGGGTTGATTTTACATGTACTTTGTAACCTAATGTTCCTAGGAAATGTAATGAGTTGTGTTAGGTATGGGCAACTCTGTTCGTCCTGGGAGTGTGGAATAACAGAGTAGGACAGAAGAAGAACGGAGGAGTAGGAATGTCCCTCCCTTCTCTGGACCTTCTCCTGAAGGTGTGTGTTGCCAGAAGCTGTCTTCTGCCGCCACCTTACAATGCTAGAAACCTGCCAGAGCAGACATCCTGCAGAATGGGGGAGAGGTGGACGATGTAGCCCATACTCCATGGTTGGGTAGATGGTGGTAAAATGATTATAGGCCTCTTGCAGGTATCCTATACCAGGAATTGCCTGGAAGGATGGAGAATGAAGGGATTTGTGCACCCAGTTTCCTTTGTGTACCCAATTTCTTTCCACTGACTTATTCTAGTCTGGAAGCTGTACCCAAGCGCAGAGCAGATCTATCTCAGCCTCACCCACTTTGCATCGCTGAATGATACAACAGTGTTAAAGAGCTCCCCAACAAGCGTGAGTGATGGCACAAAGCCAACATAGCCAGCTCAGCATAACAAGGTCACTGTTTCCCACTGATCTAAGAGGAGCTTGTGGTATGGTGGAAACATGAAGGACAAGAGTGCCATGCTGCAAGATTTCTTTAGTGTCAAAGAGTGTTTGCATAGGCACTGGGTGAGCCCAGCATTCCCCCCAGCAGCTGGTTA
This sequence comes from Pelecanus crispus, assembly GCF_030463565.1. Lineage (NCBI taxonomy): Eukaryota > Metazoa > Chordata > Aves > Pelecaniformes > Pelecanidae > Pelecanus > Pelecanus crispus. Next base: position 20,690,546 of record NC_134647.1, read on the forward strand.
TTTGCTGCTCAGGAGTCTCAACCAGCAGACTTTCCTCCCATAAATCTGGTCACTCTCTCCAGCATATTAGAGGATCCCGAGACTGCTTTACCAGGCACCATCCAGGTATTTACTGAGGCCAAGTATCAAGAGAACAGTGAAGTATTTATATGAGATCTTTCATTAAATGCAGTGCAGGTATTCAGAAAAATCTGGCCCAAGCAGTTTTACTAGCGTTCTCAAACTTTTATATACCTGAATAATTTATTTCATCATGCACGAACTTTACTCCCAACATTTATTTTCTCAATATTATATATCCAACATGACCCTGTAAATTCAGTTGAAATGATGGAAATCAGGTGAGTTTTTTAAACTGTTAAGTATTCTTTTCAGCAAAGAAGTAGCAAGTATTTAAAAATCTTCTAAGAATGGAAAGCCAAGGTGTTAGCTAAAAAAAACCCTAAATACTATTAAAATGTTGACAGAAGCAGAAGTTATTGAATTGGAAATTAATGCTGCCACTCAGTACAAGTGTGAAGGTGACAGTGTACTGATAATATTCACTGGTATTTTAATACTAGATATCGTGAGTATTAGTCCTGGACACCAACAGGTTGCTTTCTTTTCCCTGTGCAGTGCACACACACAAGTCCCATTAATGTCAGTGAGAATTAGTATCAAGAGGAGACTATAGATCCCAAGATATTTTTTTATAATGTTGAAGACTTAGTTGAAGAAACTATGAAAGATCAATAATGCACTGAGGACACACTTTCTTCCTAGCTGTGACATACCACATGTTTTTTAATGTCAAAACTCAGGTAGGAAGCAGGTGCAACAAGAAGTGGAAATAACAAATCGTTTGGCTGGCTTATTTGAGCTGAATAGCTTTTCCCAATGACACTGTGGAGCATAATACAAGTAATTATTACTGATTCCTGTTACTACATTCTTATGTTTCTTTCAGAGTAAATGTGACATCCTACTGCTAACTGGCAATGTTATCTAGTGTCTGTTCTGCAAGCCTGTCTCTTTGGCTAACAAAATATTAACTGGCAGGGTAACCTGAAGAAAAGCCCAAAGGGAGCTGGGTATCGTCATGATGCGTTATGTGAACAGCTTGGAGTTGAAAGATATCCTGCAGTAACTATTCCATTTATACAAAATTTCTGCAAACAGAGTTAAGTAAATGTTTTATACCAGTATCCTGCTGACTTTTGACTGTAGATAAAGATGTCGAGCATGGCACCTTTGAAATATGGGCTCTAATTTATGCAATTTGCACTATTTTTAGTGTCAGACAGCTGTTATATCTTTTTTTTTTTTTCTCTTCAAATAAAGGACATTTGGGATTTCTTTTTAGAAGATATTAATATTGGTTTACCATTTTTTGTAATATCAAGCTCAGGATGCAGGTTTAAAGAGGAATAAGCTTGAGATTCTAGAGAGATATAATGTGCTATAATGGCAGTACTTTCCTTAAATCAAATTAAATTATAATTATGGGGGGAAAACCTGGTTTTGAAACTTGCTACTTTCTTCCAAAGAGTGATAGTTGCTATTGAGAGTAAGGTCAATGCAAAAAAGAAAAAAAAAGAAAAAAAAAGGAAAAAAAAGAAAAAAAATGTGAAGAAAAATCAATAAATACCTAAATTATTTAAGGACAAAATACAACGGGGTGTCTTACTGTCATGCACCATACTCTGCATCGGAGAGCAGACAGGTGGATTGTCTATAGCCAGTGCTGGGTTGGACACTCTCTCCAGCATGCTCATTAGTAGCTCTGCGCCTGGGCTCCCTGTTAGTAGAAAGGCAGGGATCACAGCAGGGAAGTTAGATCTCAGGCTTCTCACATTCCTGCTCTATCTTAGCAAAGCTTTGCAAAGCCTTTTCTGGCAGCTCATTAGTAGGTGCACTGATGCATAAGAGAAAGTCATTAGAAGTGTTTTTCAACATTGGCTTTTGATCAGGTGACTAGTAGCTTCGTAGAGACATTTACTTACATTGTTTTCTGTAAGAGATTCTGTTGCTATATTGAGAATGACATACATATAAAATGTGGAAAACTAGCTTGACCTTTCTACGACAAAAGAAAAAAAGCTCTATTAGTTCCCTGAATCTTGTCTTTATATTGTCAACTATGACGTAATAGAAGCACAGAGTACTCACTCTTTTAGCTTTAATAATCTATGCCAAGTTCAACTATATCGTTTGATTTAAGGTTATGACAAGAGGCACACCAGTGCACAAGAATACAGCTGGCATGTCTTAAGCTTTATGAGTTACTTTTAACGATAAGCATTAGCTACTTTCTTTCTCCATGCAGACTGGCATTTTTAGCATTTTAAGACTAAATCTATCTATAGGGCAAAGTGAAACACACAGTAAAATTTTATTGGATCAGATAGGGCAGACTGATTAAGTGCCCTGAGTAGTATCTCCACTGGAAAGATTCCTTGGTGCATGGGAATATTTTTGCTAAACCCTGAGAAAACTATGCAAGTTTAATTGGAAATAGTTCTAACACAAACTATACCTAACATCTTACTTTTTTAAATCTGCATAAATAGACTGTAGAAAATGAACTTGTGCACACAAGCCAAAGAAGTGTGGTGTAAAAGTTATGCTTTGATAATGAACATGCTGCTTTTGTTATTGCCTTTTTCCAGATGCTTGATTTTTATGTAATATTTCACATGCCAGTGTGGCAATACTTCCCTAACCCAAAATGTGATGACTGTCTAATGCCTTTGCTTCCCAGAAAAATGTCATGTTAAGCACATGTGATGACGTGCAACCAAAACAAGAGGAGGTAAAGCCGCTTTTGTAAAAGTTTACTGAAACAAAATACATCAGCTTAATCAGGCCTGCTTCTGGCTATGTACGAACATGACATGCCAATTACATAAAGTTCCAGCTCAGCTAAGACTCCTGCTGACTAATTCAGTGTTGATTGTTTTCCGCTACATGGCTTTGAGTGCTTGTTAAGGCTAAAAAAAAAAAAAAGGGAGAGGGGCAACAATTGTAGGAATTCTTTGCTTCCATCAAACTGTCTTATGATTGCCAGCAATTAGTTAAGCTCCTTGGCAGTAAAATGACAAGATGGGACTTGACCAAATACAATGTGTGGAGCACATAGGCATCTGCCCCAGCTGAAAGACATTACAATGTTTGTTAACCTTAAGGGTCATTCCTGATTCACTTCTGCAGACAGAAAACAAGATTTATATAACACAGATCAATACAGCCCTAAGACTTTCGCCATTGAGGATGCTAGATTGAGGCACTTCTCTTTATCAGTTTACCATGACACTAATGTATTTTGCCTGTTTTGCCTGGGCAGTGATGAATCTGTTGGCAAGAGAAAACAAATAAGTTCTGTTGTTGAGAGACATGTTGTCTATGATTTGTCTCAGCAGACATGCCAACTTGCTGGCCAATTCATTTCCTATTTAATTTAAGTGGCATATCTGTCTTCCCCTTTCTGGTATGTCTTTTGTCTGCTGCGCACCCATACTGGCACGGTGAGAGGCGCCTGCAGTAGATCTTTTCAGGTGAGACTGATACAACCAAGGCTGAAGCAAAGTAAAGAATCAGAATCCCTGATTTTTAATAAGGGATTTTTTGTAAATAGTTCTTTTCTCTCTATTTGCAGTCTGAAGCAATCACTTTAATCATCTATTTCAGACAGATAGTAGTGATTTGTTTTGCATACTCATAACCCAATGCCCTTTGAAAATATGCCCTCTAAAGTGCTGTACTGATGTGTGGTTTATGATGCAGCAAAAATTAACAATATTTTTCTATTTGTGAGAGCAACTTTTTAAAAATTTTATTTGCTTGGAAGATAAAAATGTGCATTTAGGAGCCAGTCTAGCCTTTGCTGGGCAGAAAGAAGCTGGGTGCTTAAGGATTGGAAAATGAGGCCTGTTAGTAGTGAGAACAAATGTTATTTACACCGGAAAGTCCTTTCTCTTGCTACAGAATGAAAAATGCAATTCTGAAGCTGTTATTTCCTGTCTGTCTCAGGTTTGTCATTCTTTCATTAAAATAATTAGTTATACAGGCAGCTTATAGTTTCTGGAAATAAGACAATATATAAATTATATATAAAAAGAATGTGTCTTCTTATAAAACCTTCTAAAGCGAATGTATGTTGAATGAGCATTTCCCCAAAGAGGCCCTACATCTGGAAGGGTGGGAGCATGTATCAGAGAGCGCCTTCTCAGCTGAATCCCCTTCAGCCCTGGAATTTTCTTTCCCAGTTTGTTAACCTCTAGGGCAGGGTGCAGAGCCCATGTGCTCATTCAGGGCCAGATCCTGCCACTCTTATTTATTTTGAGTGGTAGCATACTCCAAAAGTAGTTAGATCAACTCCAATGGGACCATATGGTTCTACTCAATGCAAGGAAGGTGGCAGAATCAGGGCCTTGGGCTTTTTCCAAAAATGCATTAGATGTAACAGATAGGCATTTTGTTTTGAGAACAATAATCTTCTTATAATTCCATCCTTGTTACTGCTGTGATAATAGATTTTAGTATTCTGTGTTCCACGGGCAACATGACCTTTTTGAATCAGGAGACTATGGCTGTGGGCACAAGTTATCATAAATTGAATTATAAAATAAATAGAATATTTGACATGCTAAAAGAGATGGGTAAAGGAAAGGCAATATTCAAATGGTTCAACCCTGAAACCATTTGCTATCAGGTTTAATACACACTACCAAATACAGCCTTATCTACATCAGCGTGTCCATCTACCACTGCACTACTGCAAGTTTGTAGTTTCTACAGGACCACACCCTAAATTAAGAAAAAGCTTACTGAAGACTGGAAAGCAGTGTAACATAAAACTATGAAACAGTACCACTGTTTAGCGAGGACAGAATTCAAGCAGTGGAATAGTTAACATAAACCACACTTCTCAAATGTGCCAGCTAAATCTCTGTGGCAGAACACATTAATTACAGCAGTCAGTTTACCTTTATCCTTCACAACATTTCTGATTAAAATTTCACACATTACAATGATATGTGTCTTTTCTACAAGCTATGAAATTTACTCAACATCAATAAGTTTTTATTTTGTTACTGAAAGAGTTGATGTATGTATAAAAAAAGAAATCAACTTTTGATCTCTGACAGTGAAATCAAAAACTTAACTTCTGTTTTGGATATAGTCATGCTACCTGCATGTATTATGTGCTTGTGCAAAGCAGTCATTAGCAGCGCTGGATAAAAAGGAATGAAAAAAAATCCCTAACTTTCCTGCCAATAGAGGGTATGTGGTTTCAAATTTTATATTTGCTAAGCTTAATTAAGCCATAGATTATGTTTTGAAAGGTATGTTCAATTAACTGAATCCCTCATGAGGAATTATATACAGGAAGAGATAATCACAACATTTATCTGGTTTACAAATGTATATGCTTAGGTTAAAAATGTTCTGGATTTTTATTCCACAGAGATATAAAGATTGATAGAAAAATAATGTAAACCAATAATTGCAAATACTTACACATTAATGTGTATAAAAATTTCCAATTATATTCATTATTAAGCGTATAAAACTATTTTTATTGGTAGATAATTACTGATGAAAATCTCTTATTTAAAATTTTATTTGCATCTTATTCAGGAATTCATATTTTAAATAACGTTGCATGTTTATAACAAGGAGATCCAGTGAGGCACGTAAAGTATCTAAATCACCCTGCAGAAATGTACCCCTGTGGAAAGAGAATGCACAGAGTGTAGGCCCAGCGTAAACCTTTATAATTAAAGCATAAGCAGGGCTGGAATTTTGTTCATGTGTATTCTCCAAGCCAGCTGGATAAACCTAAAAATACATTAAGCCAATCTAAAGGCAAATACGTGCTGTAGTATACTAGTAATCTTCTGCATTGTCATGTACTCGTTGAAAATGAGTGTGTAATTCCATGTATAATAAGGGAAGTGAAAATAGAAAGTTTGACAAGGGAGCAAAATCATGTACTGTCAAAACAAGTGTCTGGACTTTGCCTACACATATATTTTTTGTTAATATCCTTACTTCGAAAGTGATACTTATTTGGTAGGGCAGTACCACTCTTCCCAGACAATGCACTGACTATTTTGATTTCGCTGAGAATAGTTTTGACTGCGAACATTTTCTTTTACTTAGAACATTGTTCATTGACGTAAATGGGATCTGATAGCCAAGCCAGGCTCTTGGCTTGGCAACAGGCCACTGGCTTGATTGTTGGAAGGATTGTTGTGGTTTAGCCCCCCCCAGTTTATATACTGGGCATGATGTCATATGGTATGGAATAGCCCTTTGGTCAGTTTGGATCAACTATCCTGGCTGTGTCCCCTCCCAGTTTCTTGTGCCCCTGGCAGAGCATGGGAAGCTGAAAAGTCCTTGACTAGCATAAGCAGTACTTAGCAACAACTAAAAACATCAGTGTGTTATCAACGTTATTGTCCTACTAAATCCAAAGCACAGCACTATGCCAGCTACTAGGAAGAAAATTAACTCTTCCAGCCGAAACCAGGACAAGGATATAACAAAATGTTACAGAAGTAACAGTCCAGTAGAGAGACATTCCTCCTTTGTCAATGGCACCCTCCGAGGAGTGACTCTGAGTGCCCACGTCGAGCACATTCCTCCCTTGCTGGCTGTCTGGGGAGCGGTGGGAAATGCTGCGCTTGGGTCGAGCTCCTCTCTGGAGAACACCTCTGGAGAAGCGATAGCTCTTCTGACACGGGGCTCAGGACAAGACATGGGCACTGCTAAAGGGGAAGATTATCCAAAGCTTGAAAATGCAGTGATTGAGGAACCCTCCCAGTACATGGAAGTTTTAGGGTTTAGTGCCTTATTGGGATGAGAGTGTCTAAGACCACATATGAACATATTTCAGTATGAATATCTACATTACTGCATTATAGGCAAGGCTGAACCTGGACAACTGTCTAGCCTAGTGCTGTACCTGGGCCACTGTATAATACAAAATTTAAGAGTTACAAGACAAAAGAAGTAACCTAGAACAAGCTTGAGTTCCTAACATTGTGTAAAGGCAGCTTGGGGATGCAAAAGGATCGTGTTCTACTTGGGGACTGATGGTTACATTTTCCATGGAGTTTCATGATCTGCAAAGTGAGGAAATAAAGGCTGAACCTTTGCCAGAACAGCTGGAGGATGCCCTGGCCTAGTAATTACCAATATAGCGACTCCATTTCAGTCTCATGGGCAGCCAGAGCGTTATTCCAGCTGATAAATAAGCAAGGTAACTCTTAGTCTTACTGAAAAGTGAATGTTATTGTCCTCTCTTCTACCGTTGTCTGCACTCACTGATTCTTCCAAGAAAATGCACAGGTTTTTGAAAGTGACTTTTTCATTTATAATGAGCTGAAGGAGGCCAATGGGATGAACTTTCTTGTTCAAAGGATTTTTGTATAAAAATAGTGTAGATACAGCTCTTCTTTCAGATCTTCTGGGAATAATGTGTCCAAAGTACATATCCAAAAGGCCTCCCTTCTACTAAGTTCACATTCTCTATTATCCTCTCTCCATAAAGCATTGATTTTCTAAATGCTTATGAGTTTCAGATTAGAAATTTCATACTGCAAATTAATAGAGTTTAGCTATAGGGCAATCTCTGTCTCCCCATCTAATCAAGCTCAACCAGCTGAATGAGTTGCTTTTAAGTGCTAGTAGATTAACCAATGCATGTTAAAACCTGTGCTTATGTGAACCCATAAATAACAATACTAGAGAAAGACTTAATGAAACTTGGCCATATTGGCCCACAAAAGCAAGACAAGCACTTGTTTTTGGTCTCTTCACAATAGGAAAGGATTTCCTGACAGGGAAGTGAAGTCATAGCATCACAACTCTGCCCAGTGAATGTTGTCATAATATGTAAGAGTGCACTCCATGAAGAGATCAAACTTTCATACAAAAAGTACTTTATTATGGTAATACTTCTCCACAATAAGTGTTTCAGAACTTTCCCAAACCTGACCCTGTGAGTTTTGCATAAGTTAGAGATAGGCTGAACTAATTTGAAAGAGGAATATACAATTTCATTTCCCAGCAAGTACTACTCTTCCCAAATTACTTGAGTGCATTACATAACCCATTGCAAAAACAGTTATGAGCACTAACTGCTATTCTGCATAGCATGACACCATTCAAGCTTTCAAGACCTATTTATATTTAGCAACAGTCTTTACATTTTCAAGTTAAAAAACACATCGTTTGGGTTTTTTTTAAATATTTGTAGTCTTTATGAAGGTATAAAGCTCTGAGTGAATATTTGGACCTCCAACATAATGAGCTGTTTTGAGGGCTCCCCCTCTTGTCTCCCTCCAGGGAGGATCCCCTTCCAAAGACATCCAGCACTGCCTGAGCCTCTGCCATCTACCAGGGAGTCAGAGCAGAACTCAAAACTGGACCTGCTATGTTCATGTTTCAAATAACATTTATATTTACCTTGTCTTGGAATGCATGTGTTTATTTTTACAAGTAGAAAAGATGATCATGAAATAGAGGTGTGAAAATTTAGATAGCAGCTAATTAGTTTTAGTAAGACTGTTACAGAGTATAATGGATTTTCAGCTTTCTCTATTCTTTATCCTCTGACTTAAGGCAATTATTTAACAGTGCTGGTGGAACAATTTGTTGTTCATAATTTCACAACATAGATTGCATGCTTAAGCCCACACCAATTAATTGAATTTATATGAAAATGTTTATTCAATTTCAATTGCATTGAGCTATATTGTGGCCAGTATTGAATTAAGCAGTGCCTTCTCAGTTTGTTTTATTGCAAACAGGGTATACATTGCTGTAGATTTCCCCCACTCCTTACAAAAAAAGGAAAACATGCCTCTTGCTCCAGATAGCTTATAAGCAACTTGCAAGGCCAGACTGATTTGGTTTAATGCAGGTGATGCTGGAAGGGAATGTGGAAGTAATATCCAGTATCCTCCACACTGGGTTAAGCTGGAGAGTGGAGGAATAGCCCCTGAAATCTCCATCCCACTGAAAAAATGACTCTTATTCCAACTCAGTGGCTACAGCTGCAGCAATACCCCTTTTCTTATTTATGCTGATCAGTGGGTCTATGTAAAGTCTTCTCTCCTAGGGCCTGCTTGTGTCGCTCCCACATTCTGCCTCCCAGCAGAGGGTTGCTCTGGCAATGGTACCTAAAGCGTACTTGCAGCAACTGCCTAAATGTTATAAGGAAAGTCTTATTCTAATCTGGGAAAACCCTGTGCAGAAGGAAGTTTCTGCAGATCTAATATGCAGGGTGTTTTGGCATTAGGTGTCAGGGTGGATCATGGCATAGTGAATAATAGGAGTCCAATTTGAAGGCAATTATCTCCAAAGAATAAAATTCCCTAACACAGTTGTGTGTTCTGCAAAACAGTTTTTTACTTTCCATTTGAATTTGGAGTATTGCAGCATGTACCACCCTTCTTCAGCTAGTAAAAAACTCAAGATCTACCTTTCTTAACTCTTGCTTGAAGCTCTCACTTTTATGGGAAAGAGATCTATTGCAATCTGTTATGCTGATTAGATTTACTGTCAAGGCTACTAAAAGGCACAATTGTTTATTTGTTTGTTCTTTTAGTGTAAACATTGACTGGGTTGTTAGCTCTGTTTCTTATTAAGGTTTCCCGCAAGTCCCTTTCTAAAACTCTGTTTCCCAAGTGTTTGCCAAATTTGAACCATCTGAGGTGCATTTTGCTATGACAACATCTCAGATGATTCAGATGTTCCACGAATATGGTTAGTTTAAAAAAAAAAAAAAAGAACAAAAATGCTGGTGAAATCTGGCAAATTCCTTTCCTAGCATATCCAGTGGCCTTTGATTTTAGAAAAACAACTTGAAATTTGGCAGGGAAGCAGCCTTGATGAAAATCTGGCCGTGCTATAAGGTTTGCAGAGTCGCAGTTGCACATGATGAGAGACTTCTTCCATTTTAGCTGCTAAAAGTCCTGGAGGGTCCCCTTACATCGTGCACACTTTCTGTATGTGACCAGATCCCGCCCATGCAGTCCATGCAGCCTACCCAGCCCAGGGCTGTCAGAGCGGAGCTGTATCCTCCCTGGGAAGGCAGTTTCCAGCATGGGGAGTCGGGCTGGGGGCACAGGAGCTGACAGCAACGAGCCTGTCAACGCTGTGTTCACACACCATGACGTGCATTGCTGAGTGGCACCCGGGCAGCATGGAGGAAACTATCTAATTAAAATTCAAAGGTAACAAAGACAACCCGGAGAATGAAATAAAGTATGAGACTGGGACAAGGAATCTGGTGAAACTGGGAGTGACTGGGCAAGGAAATTACGTTCGCTGCTGGTGATTTAGATTTAATTAGCTGATTCCCCCCCCTCCAATTCCAATTCCCAGCACCTCCTGTCAGTTATAAAAACAAGTCCATTTGGTTCATTAAAAATGTGTGTTTCTGTACATTTGAGGCATTTGGGAGTTCTTAGAATAAAAGAGCATGGAGAATATTTTGAATTTTTAATAATGGGATCCCTTTCAACATGTACAGTGATGGACTGAAATTGTTCTAAAGTTGAAATTAAATGAGAAGGCAGGGGGGCTATGATTTGTATCTTACTTAGCTACCGTTGCACTCCTGGTTGGATATTACTTCACTTGAGAAACATCCTTCAGTTACTACAGTGCTTCAGAAATTTTGAATTTTATTTACCAATTTACTGCAAGGCATGAATTGGTTTTATCTCTGAGAGGGTTTTCTATTTCTTCTATCAACACAGGGTTTCCTGCCTTTGAGTAATATGAAAAACAGCCTTTAATTTTCCATTGGTAGCTCTGCAAAACTCCTGGGTTTTGCTTCTGAAACAGAAAGAAAGAAAGAAAGAAAGAAAGAAAGAAAGCGCCTTAAAATGCCATGTATTTTAGTGAGTTTAAAATCATGCTACAGCATGTCATTCAGCTTTACTAACTTCATCCTGATTTAACAGTGCTTGAATAACATGAATTTCACTTCAACTTAATTAAACAGAGGCATAAGCATTTCAGGAATGATTTTGATGCAGTCAGGATACTTGAAGCCTCATTGTAATCTTACACACAAATGAGCATGCAAAATGTCACTTGAAAGGCAGAGATTTAGATACCTAAGTTGTAGAGGCAATTATCCATTTGTGTACATCAGTGTTGTGTTTAAGAACACAAAATATTTGTCTGTATCCAATGGAGACCCATTGGGAGAAAAGGGCTCTTCAAAGTAATTTTCAAGCCTGTATTTAAAATATAGAACAATGAATTTAAAACTCAGGAATATGAAATGTTGACAGCAGAAGATCAACATTTTCTCTTTTTATTATTTAAATAGAAGAATAGGAATCTGAAAATCAGTGGGCAGCATTGTGTGTATGTGTGCAGGATTTTTAAACTTATTTATTCAGTTTGAAATCAAAAGGAAAATGACAATCAGATAATATGAAGAATTTCATTGTAAAGAAATTTTCATCACATGATTTTCTCAGCTCACGATGGCTCTTTGGGTTCGTTTTATCCCTGTCATTAACACAGCTAGCAGAGACAAAAATGGAAAACATTTCCATTATACAGCAGGTGACGGAGCTATTTTTGCGAACGCGTTCCCCCCCAGCCACAATTTCAGCCCCACCTGGGGAAGATGCAACATGATAGGACCAGGCCAGTGACAAACTCAGTTATGTTAAAGACTCTTGAAAATTACACTGGCTTTTCCCACATATTACTGTGTAGTACTGTGTCTGTTATCTGGACCAGAAATATTTCATTTCACTAGATCCCAATCTCGTAAGACAGCCCTGTCATTTTAATTTGTCACTCTTTGTGTACTGCATCGCGCGGGAGTCTTGTCTCCCCAGCCCAGTGCCATAGGCTACTGCTCAGAAGAGAAAACTGTCACAGGGGATAGCGAAGGTAAACACCACGAAACAGAAAAGTTTGTGGCTGAAATCACCACCCAGGGCCCCATTCCTGTGGGCTTAGCAGGTGGTATAATCACCCACAGCCAAATTGGAAAGATCCGTAATTTCGGCTGTGATAGGTGCACACACATCTCTCCTGCCGCTCCCTGCCTCCGCTGCGGTCTCCGTGCAGCAGTGTCACTCACAGAAGGCAGCAGGAGGGGACAAGGGATGAAGTGAAAGAATTGGTAGTAGGAAGAAAAGTTGTGATTGACATGAGGCTGAAGCCTGAAAACAGCTCTAGGAACTCTGTAGTGTGGTTGACAGCAAAAGAAAAAGTCTGGGGAAAACAGAAATAATACTAGGGATGATCAAACATCACCAAAACAACCCAGTGATCCCAGATCACTGGTGCCAGCAGTTCCAAGCCTTTCTCCAAAGAAGGCACTGGTTGCACAAAGCAAAAAACACCACGGGTCTGTCAGGGTTTTTTGCATCACTCTTAGCAGTATGACAAATCTTCCTTGCAAAGTGTGAGGGAGTCAAAGGGAGTGAAGACAGCAAAGCTGCATAGCTTGTTTACTTCTTAAGCACAGAGACGGCGTAGCACAGTTCTGCCTTCCCCGACGTGGATTTTTGGCTTCCTCTTTGGTCCACCCCCACTGAAGCAATTAATCAAAATAAATGAGGCAGCAAACATCTGATACTAGCTGACTTCAGACCTCAGTACATTAACTGTCTTTGGGAATTTCATTTACCACACTGTGCAGAACGCACTGTGGGCTGTACTCCAATAGCTTCACTCCTGAACAGTATTTTGAAGTGTGTGTATTGGTAAACTGCTGACTAGAATAAGGGAATAGCTTTCGGTTTTATTGGTTATGATTTGTGGAATCTCTCTATATATTTATGCAGCTGTAAAGAAACCAAGGGTGGTGTTATCAATTATCAACTGTACTAGGCCTTCCTTTACATTTGCATGATAGGAGAGAAGGCACTAAAGCAAGTGAGAGTCACCCCTCCTGTAAAAGAGTCAGCCCTCTTTTCTGAGAGAAAAGATCTCAAACCTAAGGATTAGTAAGTCCTTTATGGTACAAATTGGGAATTTACTGTGAACCACAAGAGAGAGCAAACATCTTACATCAGGGATGCAAACCCAGACTCATTCCAACAGACGAAACAAAGCCATTTATTAAAGGCAATAGGTAACACAATTTTGGAAAGACAAAACTTAGAGGAAAAGGTTCTATTTAGTAGATACACCAAAAAACAGCAACAGGATTTTCTGTAAATATTGTAGAAGAGCTATGCTGGTTAGGCATGACCATGTAATTCTAGGGTTATTGGTTTTGATTTGACTAAAACACTTCGTTGTTAAAGTGTGCAGGTGGAATTGCTGCCTATCTGTCATCCCATTGCCTTTTTTTGTAAGTCAGGTGGTATCCTCAGATCAATCTAGGCAGAGTATAGCTACGAAGTGTCCACGCCTACAATGTCTTCAGCAGTCAGAGAGCTATCTTGGCCTCTTGAGAAAGCCTACGAAATGAGCACAGGCTATTTTCTCTTGCCCATTCCCGGGTGGTTTGACTTTATTGGAAGCCCATCCCAGAAAAGAAAAGAAAAAAAAAGGGGGGGGGGCATCAAATAAACTAGAGTCTTTGTTTCTTCTCCAAAACTGATCCCTGGATTTTTGCTTTGTCATCCAGAGGAATCTTCAAAACCCTAGTGCAGCTAATAAGACCTACCTGCTAATATGACTTAAAAGTAATTAAAGAGCACTTCTATGCAAGGTTTAAGTGTCTGGTATAAGAATGACTCAACAGTGTCCTTATGCAGATTCCTAGGATCACCGTCCTTTTATAGCAAATTATAATTGAAAAGTTTCTGAGATTCTCTGAGTGTTTAGGAGCTTTCAGTATTAATTCAAAGACGTAATTTGGCAAATTTTGCTAAGAGGTTATTCTAAGCATAAGGAAAGGAATGAAAATGAAGTCAAGAACAGGCAAGAGACAAGTTTGGAAAGTGCATAAGTAGATGGGGAAGCGAGGCTGCAGCTCCTATTGTACAAATGGGGGAACAGAAATAAATAGTTTTAGTGATTTTATCAAGGTGACAAACGGAGTCACTGGCAGAATGAAGATTTGTAGCTGAGGTGTTACAGGTTGGAATGATCCACACATCCAGGGGGAATTTGGCATGAAATGTCATTTTATTTCAATAGGATTTGACTAATTAATTACCCCTTAATGCCTCTGAAAATGCCCCCTCAGTGCTTGAAGGATCAGACCATGCCTTCCTCTGATTTAGTTTGCTGTTTGCTTCTGAGAGCAAGATTTAAAAGGAAGAAAGAAACCGCCTTTTCTCTCAAAAAGGGTGGCTGAATCTCAGATCCTTTTCCAACAGATCTGTGCCCTTCTCCCACACCACCGTGGGAGGCGTGCTGTGCTCCCAGCACCCAGATCCCAGCAGCAGCCTGGGCAGGGCTGGATGTGCCATGTCCCCCCCCCCAGGGCAGGTCCCTTCAGACTCTGGATAGAAATATCCCTGCCAGAGGTATAACAACTTCTCTATTGGAAAGAAAGCAAAATAAATACTCCATTTTTCAGATCTGTTCCCCCTACCCAATGCCCGTTTGGAAAGCAGACCAAGAGCTGTCCTGAGCACTGAGGGCTACCTAGGTTTGAGCACCTTGTTGGTTTCCATCCATGTTTGCCTCTCCTACACTTCATGATCTATAATTATTCTGACAGGGATGCTGCTTTTTTGCAACTGATAACTATATTGTATAAATATAACATGCATGTTAAAATATTAAATATTTAACTGTTTGTTTGTACACCTATGAAACACTCTGTAACAGGATTAGGCTGGATCCCTAAAGAGTCATTAACTTGCATTATATTGAAGTATTTATTATTGTGGCATATCTAATGGATAATATGTGTTTACATTTTTAATTACTCACATTTTCAGCCAAGAAAATCTCCAAGGATAATGTCTCATTTACAAGTGTCCTGGCAAAAGACAACATAATGTAATCACACATTACCAACAATTCCATGACAACCATGCAATGGTTTAAATATGAATTTCAAGTAAAGACATAATTATGGTAAACTATAAAAAAAAAAAAAAAAAACCCAAAAAAACCCCCCAACCATGTGATACCATGTATCTGTATAAAAAACCTGCAAAATTGAAATGAAGGAAACTTTTCTCTAGCTGCTGTGGATTTTGAGCTTGTTCCATAGCCCAGTGAAGTCAAGAGAAAAAATCCCATTTTCATCAACAGTCTCTAAGCTGACACCACAAATAACATAGCAAGTAAGTGGCAAAACCTTCAGAATTTCTCAATGTATTGAGTCCTATGATTAGGACTGGGAAACCTTTTTTTCTCCCAGAAAGTTAATAAATAAGTAAAAGGAACTTAAATTTAAGTAACTGATCAGAATTTTATTTCAAAATTTAAGTAAAAAAGCTTCACTTTTGCAAGGTTTTCTGCAACAGAAGAGCTTGCAGTAGACTCTGCTTAGATGATAACCTCTCCCTATCAGAATCAGCTAAGGAATGAGCTACATTAGCCCAGAGACTCAGCTCAAGCATGATGCATTTTTGGCAAGCTTCTCAGAAATATCCTTCGCAGAGCTTAATGTCAGCTAGATTATTGATCCAGCAGTAATCAATAGCCCATTGGCTCAATCCCTGTTCACTGTAATTCTAATTTGTCTAATTTCAATAGTCTGTAAACAGACTTCTGTTAATGATATGTAGAAAAAAAAAACTTTGGGCTATTATATAGAAAATAATTATTTGTAGCTTTCATGGAGACCCACCAGTGGTGTGACAGAGAGTTTCACCCTAAAAATAATATGTGGATTTTAGTAGAAGCATGAAGAATAGAATTTTGGAAAACATTCTGAAAGCAAGCTGAGCAACGTAGAGGCTTTTGTGAACTGTATCAAATCTCACATTCCTTACTTTGCAAGAATATATTTCTTGTGCTTGCTGTGGATACCTTTCCTTGTCCTTTCTTCGCCTGTCTTCCGCACTCCTTCTTGGTAGTTCTTGCTAGAATTTATGGGAGATTCCACCACATTCATATTACTCTGCCTGAGGGGTGTTACCAGACAAAATGAGAATGTACACCACACTGTCCTGATAACAGGCAGCACGGCCTGGGCTCAAAGTCCACTGCAGTGTAGCAAGGAGTAAACACTGGCAGGAGGTGAAGCTTGAGGGTCCTGAATGCTTTAGCTATGGGACATGACTAAGGCAAAAAAAAAAGTAAAAGATAGCACAAAAGAAATTATTTTCAAAACATTTCTAAGAACCTTGTAAAAATCAATTCTCTTTGGACTGTATTTTCATTTCACTCCGTCGCTTGTGTTAACATAAAATAAAAATACAAATCTTCCATCTGGAGGGGCAAATGAAATAGCCACTCTTCTTTTCAGGTAGATAACATTTTTCCTTCCTGTGGTATAATGTACCTTGATATTAATCTGGACTACCAAACCCAATTATTTAGCATTTTTATAACGTATTTTTGATCTTTACATAGAGAAGTGGACCTATGCAACTAAAATATCTTTACAGGAAACCCTGTCTTCTTTAGCTGATTGCAGCTATTGAAAGAAAACAGCCCAGCAGAACAAAACACAAAGTGTTCCTATGACAGCTTAAATAAAAAGTTCCATGCACTAAGTTCAGATCATAGTTGCTGCAGTGGAAGGAGTGTATGCCATGCTACTTAATATCTTTGAAATCATGCTCATGTCTTAAGAAGAGTGTGTAATTCTCTTATTAATTTATTATAACGGAGTTTAGTTTGCCCACTGAGAGGAGCAGAAACCTTTTAATTGTTATATTTTAGAAGTCTCTGGGTCCCCAGCCAGAGGTAACATTTGATGTGTATCATGTCAAGTGCAAAGCTTCAAAATTAGTTTGATTAAAAATACATAAAGTTAATGAATTGTCAAAAACCAATGTTCTTTAGAAATCGCGGTTTTAAAAAATGTCTATTTTAATCTTTGTAATATAACTGTCTCTGGTATTTCTGTCGTTTGGTAATGCTTCCAGACACATTCATGGTGGTCATCTTTGATCATATAAATTCAAGAGATTCCAAGGCTTTTTCTATTTGCATAAAAAACAAAGAAAGCATTGTCAGAAATCCCCATATATGCATTTTGAATCAAGTTTCACCTAAATGCTATACAAAGACTCAGTGTCTTGATGCTAATTTATTGAAAATGCCTCGGCATTTAGGAATTTCCCATTGGCACATAGTAGAGCTGAACTCAAAGTGGCAATGGCAAAAAGCAGCCATCGAAACTGTGTTCATGCTGACATCTAAGCCCTAGTGCTCAAATTATGAGTGCCCTGAAACAAAATACTGTAGAAGGAAAAGCAAAACATAAAAAATGCTTTAGGTGCCAAGATTTCGCTTGGAAGGGGTGGAGGGGAAAATTAGTTTGGGTTTTTTTTAGTGAAATCTAATGTGCTAAAGACTTAGCATAAAGAAAGGATTTAATGAAAGAAGTAAAAGGCTTGATGTTTAATGCATAGATCTGAAGTCAATGTTTTATATCTATAATTTCTGCATATCCATAACCGTATTTAGATTTCGACATATGGTCTGTAAATAACATATGTAAGCCGGATCGCTGAGTGAGATGATTTTTTTCCCTGCTGAATGTATGTGTTTATTTTATGAGCAGAGACGTGAAAAGTTCATTCATGTCAAAATGTGTTGCTAAGTATAAACATGCTGCTTCACTTTAGGCAGGATCAGGAAAGACCCTGGGTGTGTAATCTGTGAATTGACTCTATGCTGATGTTGCCCAGGTTTTGTATTACTAAACTATGGCTCACAACAACAACAAAAATTTAACCTTTAAATAGAGGCACCAAAATAATTTAAAACAGATTGGAGGGTTTAAAGGGCTCCAAGAATAAGCAGCTCATATTTCAGTTCCTCCCCTCTAGGGCCTACCTATTTGGTGTTCAGAGTTCATCTCATATTGCAGCTGCTTATGTTCACATTTTCTGCGGTGTGTGGATGAAATGTCCAAGGAAAAGAAAACAACAACAACAGAAAAAAGTAAAATATACAGCATTAAAAATATCTTCCCTAAAACAATGGTTTGGCTGTTATTGGGCAGGGAATAGGACAAATCACCCAGAGGCTTTTAAGTAAGAGCAGGGGAGAGAAAAAAACCAAAGAACGGCGAGAAACTGTGGAGATTTTAAAGGGACTTTCAGTTTCAGGGGACATTTTTTATTCAAAGTTCTTTCAGGTTATGGAGCCCATTATCTTTTTTTTTGTTGTTGTTTTATTAAAAATTTCTTTGTAATTCATTTGGACTTCCTTGCTACTGGGCACAGACAGATAGCAACAACAAACAGTTATACTCTGTATTTATCACTTTATTCTGTTTTACAGTGTCTCTCTGATTATGGAAACAATACATTTTTGGCACCTTGCTTTGGTTACTATTTGTCAAGAGTAGCCTTTATAAACAATATATTTTCCCATTTTAATAAAAAGCTAGAGCTGCACTAAGTGCGTAGGATGGGATTTGAAACAAAAACCCATCAGACTGCTAGACTAAGGTTACAAGTCCTCCGTTTACACCACACCACCTTATGAGTTAGAAAGCCTTCCATCTATTACATTTTCTAGCCCTACTATTCAAATGTAATAGCCATATATCTCTTTAATTAATGAACTAATTTCACTTCTTTCACCAGAATATCTTGCCATGTGGTCCTGCAACCAAAGTGATTGCTGTTGCAAACAGCCCACTCACACCAAGCTAAATATACAGGCTCTGAGGACATTTTCTTCCTTACATATAATCCATTCCATTTTTCTTTAGCCTGTACTTATGCATATGTAAAGGTCTTATTACGAAGGACCCAACATCCTTTGATGACTGAGGAAAATCTGGCCCCTTTGAAGTCTATGTGAATTTTGCTTTCAGCTGCAGCAGGGGGAATTTCACCCTGTCTGCCTAAGTCTCCCTAAGTAATTCACATGACTTGGGTCAAAAAATATGGGTGTACTGTCTTTGCCAGTAAATGGCAACCTCACTGGTTACTATAACTAGATTCAAATGTAAAACCCGGAAGGTGATAGCAGATATGGTAGGTACCTTCTGATATGGTCCTTTCCTCCAGGCTGCCTATAGCCTTTTGGATCTCCCTTCTGCTGTATCCCTCCACACTCTCTGTCTCCCAGTAAGGGAGAATTTGTATTATTTGGGGCATCAATCCTTTTGACTCCTTTCAAGGCTAGCCCAGCCAGCCATGGCTGTCATTCCTGAGGTGCACAGAACCAGTCTCATGGATTTGACAGAGATAATACCGAGGACCTGCTGCTTTCCTTTGCAACTCTCCTACTCATTTCTTCAGAAATCTCTTCCTTCTGACTTGCATTAATAGAGTGGAACATACAGGCCAGGGTAACTAATCTACTGTAGTAATATTTTAATTAATAATTAGATATAGCTTGTTCTCTCAAGGTGAAAATACTTCCATTTTGACTAAATCTTTATTCTAGAAAAAGGCTAAAATACTGTGAATTGTGTTCTGAACTGTTGCTCAAGGGAGTAACAAAAATCAGGTGTTTAACAGAGTAAATCTTCCAACAAAGCAGAAGTATACTTAGGCAGTGTATCAGTGGAAAGGGAGTACAAATTCCCCCAAACAACAGTAAAGCCAGGATTCCACTTCAGCTGTTCCAGCTCCAGCTCCAGGGCCAGGTATCTCCAGAAAAACCTTGCTTACATATTCCCCTGAAACCTGTCTGGTGGATGATCCTCTTCTGTGTGGATAAGGAAGACAAGGAATTTGTATGTGTTTGCTAAAAAAAAAAAGGTGCTACCAAAACTCAGTTTCTCTCTGTTGCACATTGATTTCTTACATGACTGGGTGGTGATATGGAATTGTATGTAGTGTGTTTTATTATTTCTCTCCCAGATCATGTCTATGCTATTTCAGCTATTAACAGCTGACTGCAAGTAAGAGCTGCTACCATACAAAACCAGGCTTTGCATCTGACTTTAAATTCAGTAGTAGTTTGGGAAGAGTATCATATGAGAGTCAGCTAATCTCATTTCATTTTCATGGTGTTTCTAGATGTCTGGCTGAAGATTAAAACACTTATGCAAGCAGCTACAAAACTTAGCAATCAAGATACCACTAAACAAGTTTATTCTCGATCTGCAATATCATTAGAAAATTTGGGGGATTAGCGTACGTTACATATGGTATATATTTGTCTTTATTTTCTACATATTTATCTGAAAGGTTAATGAAAATGCAGATGCAATGGTTCCTTTATATGGGTTTACCTTCCATGAGTGCCAGTTTTCAGGCTAATTGATTATGTCAGAAGCTCTATAAATATCAATAGCATATGGAAAGGTTAAGCCGAGGTCTCCACATAACTGGATTCATACTCTTTATTGATGGTACAACCATTATCCAACCATAATGGAAGTGCTTTGAGTGTGAAATAGAGTAGAACGTTAGCTAATTTTCACCAAACACTGACTGGAGGACTCAGACTGAATGACTGACTTCTGCAAACTAATGAACAAACGTATGATGTATAATGTGTAAACTAAAATTAGAATTAATGATAAAAGGTATGTCATAATTATTTTGCCAGTTGTAGTTTAGTGTTATTTAGGATGCTCTTTAATTTCCTCTGAAATAAATAGTAGCAGGCTGTGTTAGAATAACATCTTAGAAACAAGAGAAGGTAGTCGACAACATGCTACTCAGCTTTCACTAACAGATCTAAAGATACTTTCTTCCTTAGAAGAGTATTAGGAATCAGTTCTTCTAAAACGTAATTTGACTATGCTATCTTTCTTGAGCATGTTAACAGCAATTTTCAGAATGGCTTTATTTTTCTCTTTTAGTTTTTCTCCTTTATTATCTCTTTTTTTTGGTAGGACACAGAGGAGTCAATCCAACCCCTAAGTGTCATTTCCCTGGTAGCTCTGGGTGGCAAAGAGAGAAGTGTTTTTCTGCGTGAGAGCAGTGTGGCAATCCCACCGTCACTGCTCCCCGGTATATCTGGTGGCAGTGTGGGAGGGGGGTGGTGGCTTCGCCAATTGCTACAAAGCAAAGTCAATTTATTAAAAGTCTGACCGGTTACCGATATATTTTCTACATGCTGTGGAACAATTGGGGAGGCATATTCAGGCTGCCACGTGGAGTCATAACCCTATTTTCACACTCATGGCTGGACTGCACTTGCAGTGGTTCGCCTGCCACTCTGCGCTTTCTTCTTTCTAAAACAACCTGTATGTCCGACAGATTTTGCAGGAAGAGCAAGCCCTGTGCTTCACTGCAGTTAATAAGTTAAAAACTACAGAGTAGTGCTTTGAAAATAAAATCACTGCAAATGTGCCAAAGATTTCTAGCCAGCTGGCAAATGCAGCTAAAAATCCTGTACATTTCCAACTCAGAAGTCCATATAGTGCTTATATCAGTAAGTGGTATGGGACAGTGGTTTGGCTGTTCGCACTAGAAATGAAAAGAAATGCTATTGTCTCAGTAGTCAGTGTATTTTCTTTGGACAGAGAAAATAGATAGGAAGCAATTGCAATTCATTACACTGTGTTTTGCTCTGATAATGAGTATGCTTAGGCCTCAGAATCTATCTGTGCTTTGCCATATAAATTTCCCTTAAATGTAGTATATAACAGCAATTAGAAAATACTGCCTTCTTTTGGTTTAGAAAGATTACTAGAGAGAATTTAGGGGAAAACCAGATGTAATCAATTCCATCTTTAACATCTGTTTCTAACTGCGTGAAGCTTCATGTGAGAGTAAAATTCCCCTACCAGTGAAATCAACAGCAAAATTCCTATTGAGTTTATGCCAATTGATCAGGCTGTTCCTTTAGGACCAGACTTCTCCACCCTCACTCACACAGTCCACATGATCTCACCCAAATCAGCGTGCAGAAAGATATACTTCACTGTGACCCCTGATTCTCAAAAAAACTACTGTGTCATCCAATTGATACAGAGTTTATATCTATCTTGGAGAGACTGGTTTCTCCTACAGTTGAGAAGTCATGAGTGACTTTATGCCAGATTTACTTTTATTATTTGCTAAGCATTGTCTGCAGCAGCCTTTGAACTTCAGCAGCTAACCACAAATGAGGTGACCCTGGTTAGGCTATTTGCATGAGAAGGATAAACTGCCGCAAGCTGTGACATGTGCAGCCTGCTCCCCAGCCTGGACCGGAGGTGACCCACATCGTCCTACCCGCGAACAGCTTTGGTCACACTCTTGAGTGGAAACAGTGGCTGATGGGCCAGTTCCAATAGTGGAAATGCAGGAGAATCTTGATTAAACATATGGCTACACATTCCTTCTGCCCCAATTTTCATCAACCCATTACAACTGAAAAGTGGAGAATTTACAGTGGACACGTAGGGGAAAAAAAAAGAGCTATCTTTCCTTTTACTAAGTGTGGGGGAAAAAATCTTTTAGCTTTTGACATGAATATAATATGATATGCTTGATGATTGTCATCCAGACCAGGCAAAAATGAAAGGTCAAATCCAACTCATTTTAGTCATGTAAAGAACCCTACAAAGTCAGTTTGACTAATGTTCTTCAGGGAGAGAAATTTAGCTTTGAGCATTATCTGGAGAGAAAGAAAGCGTAAAGCCATTGCTTTCTCGGAATTGCAGTTAAGGACACTAAAAAAAGATTTACAAATGGCTTTGAATTCCTTCAGTTAAAAAAAAGTGCTAGAGTTTGACTGAAGTAGCTGAAGAGTACATTAAGACCCAGATTTTCCTGAGGTCCATCAAAGCCTTAGTCCCAGTAGTAACACCATGCACTCTCAAGGCAAATGGGTATAGTCTCTTGTAGACTGGTGCTTCATCCACACTTTAAATGGAAGAAAGTTGCTGGAAAGTACATCTAAGAAACCTGGTTACACAAATTATCACTAAAAATAGCAGCATTAATAAAACACTGTTTTATTAAATGCACTGCTGTTTTCCATTGAGAAATGTGAAGGTCATGAGAAAAGTCACTGCTTTTTCAAATTTTGAAAATAACATAAGGAGATTGCTATGACATGAATCCCAAGATTTCTGAAAGCATCCCCAAATCCTCGTAAAGAGATAATACAATGCCTATGTTATTGTGAGAATGCCCCTGCTTGTGAACTGTGCTTAAATAACCTTGTACTACCCCAGTTAGATTCACAACGTACCTATATTGCAAAGGGCCATTTTCTCTCTCAATTAGTTGAAAAGGATTAGACACACTGATAGATAGTACTAAATGCTAATGGGCCAGATCCTAAAGCTGTTACACTGTTTTCATGCTGTCATTCTGCAGGCACTGGTTTCACTGGAGTGCTGAGGAAAACGTGAATATGAACATCAGTATGCAGCTCAATATTTTATGGGTTTTCTTGTCTTGGCTTTTAAAAATATTCTCCCTCTGCTATTCTTTAGCCAGAAGAGCAAAAAGAGCTAGTTCCAGCCCTGACTTCAAAAAAGGGCTGAGTGACAGTACAGAGGCTTGAGGAAATACAAGTTTATATGTCGGCTTTTTTATCATCTCTAATGGCAAAATTAAAATTAGTTCCCAATTAAAAAGGAAAAGCACAAGTACAATCTGAGAACAGCAGATAAAGGGTGGCATGAAGGGAAGATTATTAAGCAGCATAGTATAACAGGACCCCAGGTGCAGAAGGGCCTCATTATACTCACATTCTTGTGCTGCAACATACGGACGTACAGTAAACCAAAAAAAAAAAAAATATTCCAAAGGACAGTTTTACACAGTGGCTACACTTGAGATGAGTACATGTTTTTTGAAGACAGACCATAACAACTTGGTTTTTACTTCCAAAATACAGTGGCACATTAATTGCTTGATCAGCCAAATGAAACTAAATGTAATTAAGACTAGTGTGGGGTTAATTTGGTCCATAATTATGTTATATAAAGTAAATGAAAATTGTTTCTTTCCTAAATTGCAATTCATTAAAATTACAGATATTAAAATAAGATACTATAAAATTACATGAAGCATGTACACATTAATAGCCATTAGTAATAGCTTGATATTTCTATCTAAGCAACAGTTTATTAGAATGCCAAAAGGTTATATTTGACAACTCACATGACTGATTTTTTTCCTTATCCTTTCTGCTCCTCTAAGAAATTCAGTCTTACTACATACGTAACATATGCCATGTCATATTTAAGCATGTTATGCATGTTAGTTTTAGTTTTAGATATGCTTTAACAATAATATTTACTGTTCATTAAAATACTTAAGGTTGATGGCTGTATCTCTGGAATGAACCGCACCAACCTCAGAGCTTTGAGAGGAAGCCTGTGCCGCCTCTTCCAGCACAATACAGTGCTTTGTTTTGGGCACAAGAATTTCTTGGTAGTAGGCAAATGCAGACTTAGATCCTCTTGCCTTCAATTTAACTTAAGCGTAAATTTAAAGCTAAGTCCATGCTTAATGGTTTTGCTGTGCTTTAGTAGCTTTTTACAAGGACTTGAGTATTTTGTAGAATTGGAGCTACTGGCTCTATACACTGAAATCAATGGCAATGATCATGGTGTGCAGGGTCTGACCTGTACATCTTACGAGACAAAATATCCCTAGGTATTTCTACAAAGACTTGCAAACTTCAGGGTACCACATTTTGACCACTCTTACGAATCGATTTCCCACTGTTTCTTTTTCTGAAATTTTTCCTTTTTGGGACGGAAAATATCCAGCAACAACATCTTAATATCAGACACAAAGAGTGACGAATCAGCGCTTTAGAAATCATAGCATCCATGTGATTTTTGAGCTGGTGATGAATGATGGACACTAGAAATCTATGTGATATCTTCAGTTCTTATGTACATCAGATAACAAGCCACAGGCACAACACTCATTTTTCATGCACCCAGGATTCTCACTGAAATCAATGGAGAAATAGGAAATGCAGGAGTCATGTTATTAGGGTCTTGCTTCTTCAACTCTAATATGACCAAATTTAGTGTCAAAGACATGAAACCTCTAGCTGCATTGCACAGCTGGGTATCATATTTAACCACAAGGATTAGGATGTAATCCTGTCTTTTCTGAGCATCCTGAATTTCTGAAGTACTCAGTACTTGCAGGCTCAGGATCTTGTTATATTCCTTGAAAAGCTGTGAACAAATAAGTTCTATTCAAATGTTCTGCAATTGTTTTCTTATTTATGTGAAATAGTAATACATCCTTTGTTAAAAGAAGAAACCACTACTATTGCAGTGTCTTGATACATGCTTTTTAAATAGTTTTGTATATACTGCTCCCAGATTTGCAAACCTAAAGTAAAATTTATGTTAAAAATAAACTCGGTATCTCTCTGATGTTTGCAGTAACTCAGACTCAGGATGTTTAGTTGCTAGAATCATGTTATTGCCAGCAACAGTAAATATATTTGTGTCTTAATCATTAATTCCCATAATTGAGCATTTCATAAAAGTAGTTTATAAACTGACGATAAAAGATCAGCACCCTACAGTGTTGGTTATACCTATGCAAAACATTAATACGGTCTCATTTAATAAGCTGACCAATAATAACATTAGGTAGAATATCTTAATGATGATATCTTGCTTTCAACAAACTAAGAGATATGTTTTGCAGTATTTAATTGAGCAAATCTCCCAGTGGCGTCAGTGAAAGTTGTGCTTGATTAAGGACTACAGAATTTCGCCTTAATAATATTTTATCATTTATGCATGGAAATGTAGGGTGATAACAGTTATTAGCATTCCAGGTAAAGTAGCTCATGCAAATTATTCTGCTACTAAATAGCAGAATAGTGAGTCACATTGCATTTAATACCCCCAAATAGTTATGTATATTTAACAGGGAAATGACAATAGAAAAAAATGGATTTAGTTCTGATGTTGAGCTGCTATGTAAACCAATTATCTATCCTGAGGGAAACAGCTCTGTCTACAACTACTTAGGCTCTAGGGCCTATTACAAATCCTGGAGTGGGCTGTTGTTTCAGTTCTCAAGGGAATCTGCCACGTCACACTGAAAATAGTTGACAATAATTAGAAAGCCTGCTTCTGCCAGTACTGCACACATTTTTAATACCTTTCTAAGTGTTATGGGAGATAATATAGAAGGTTTTTAGAATTCCAGTCAGGCTAAGGTGAACCATGGAAAGGACAACTACACAATAGCCCCAAACTGGACTGTGACAGGCTAATTATTGTGGCTTCATTATAAAACCTCTTTTTGCATAGGTCACCTGGGAAGTGTAATTAAAAATGCATTATTGGTGTATATTTTTATTGAAGCAATTAAATTAAAAAGCCAAAAAAATAATTATTTGACGAGCAAATAATAATGTTGGTCAACAGCGTTTATCTAAGAAAGAGAGAACATGTTAGTGGTTCATTAGCAGTAAATGTGTTAACTGGAATGCTGTTTGAAAAATGAGCCATAGAACAGCTTTTAAATACTCAGATTAAAGGATTTATAATGTCAAGTTTAACACAGAAATTATAGACAGTATTACACTGCCATGAGTAATAGCACCTTTAATCTGACTTAGTAAAATGATTTACTACACATGGTGTGCTTTTCACAATTACGCAGCTATATATCTATCTAACATTAAACATCTATATCAGCCATATAGAGGGATATCAACATATACATGTGCACACCTAGGTGGACATGCACACGTGCATGTAGGAATATCAGTATTGTCTAAAACTCTCCAGCATCTGCTGCAGAAAAGCCTTTTACCAATACCTACCTTGGCCATGCAGATCTCAGGGAGTCCTGTTTAGCCACTGTTTAGATCTTCCTGCCATGGAGCCATAGGGATGTCCTAGAAGCACAAGAAGATGTGAGGGGATACTCCTGGGAAGGTGGTAGGAGCACCATGCTCGCAGAGTAGGTTTCCTGGATAGCAGTGTGTAGATATCCACTGCCTGGCAAAGTGTTGCTGTGTTTACACAAACCACCGGTAGAATGCATACGTAGTAAAGCCAACTCTTTCCAGAAATGCTTGGTTGGTAGTGCACACACTTGACAGTTATTTCTCATCGGATGAGATACGACCTGAGCGTATGGTGTTGGCTGTGTTGCTCTGACTCTCTACAGGACATATGCAGTAGGATGGATGCTTTTACACTAGGCTCGGTTTGCAGGCTGTGAAGTTATCAGCAGATGCACAAAGGACATATCTGATACTCTCAAAGGCATATTCAGTCTTTCTTGTACAGAAACCATTTGGTGTTCCTCAGCATTGTTCACCGCAACTGCACACACTGCTCAGGGTATGGATGTACCAGGGACTTACCCACAGGCACAATGATATTTTCCATCTTCAGTTCTTCTTCTGATAATTCCTAGCCTTCCCTTTGCCTTTTGGTTGTCAATAGTATTATACTGGCATTGCCAAAGGACTCACAATCCTCTAAGATATCTCTCTCCTGAGATGAGAACCTCTCCTCCTGTAGATATTCTTAAGGCTGTTTTCCTCCAAGTTTTTACGCTTCATTTCATCTGTTATTATATTGTTGAGTCACTCATAAGACCTTCCCATAACAGTCTATACATAGATTTAAGCCTGAATAATTCTCATCATCTGGAAACTTTGCTAACTCACTACTTCACATTTTCCAGATAATTTTTGATTATGTCAAAGAGCAGAATCCCAGCAGAGATCTCCAGAGGATTCTGCCAGTAATCATCCTTCTCTGTGAAAACTGACCACTTACTGTTCCCCTTTGTTTCCCTTCTTTTCACCAGTTGCTAATCCTGAGGAATACCTTCCCTTTAGCCCATGACTAATCTTCAAGTTTTTATTTCTCTAAGAGTCTTTGGTGAGGGATCTTGTTGAAAGTCTGTTGAAAATCCAGTCACACTGTATCAACTGACTGTGTTATCCATACACACATTGATGTGATCTAACAACTATAAAAGATTTTGGGGCATGACTGCTGTACAAAAGTTAATCTTGACCCTCTTCCCATACGGCTACTGATGTTTTGTTACGGTCTCTACTTATTTACCTGATGCAGAAATAAACTTCCCGGCCTGCAGTTGCTAGGATCATTCGCAAGGACTTTAGTGAAGATCAATGTCACATTAGTCACATTTTGTTTCTCTGCCTCTGTAGCTGCTATAAACCAAAGCACCATTACTGTTTGATTTCACGTATGACTTCTCAGACAACTTGGGTGAATACCATCTCACCTTGGCAATTGCTTCTTCTTCCCATCTGCTAAAATGTCCTAAAATTTCATCTGTTGTACTGATACTACAATTTGCCACAATTCCCCAGTTCCTCGCCTCTCCAGACTGGCACTGGTGTAAGAGCCTTCTGACATGTTTTTGGAGACTAAAAATCCAAATAGTGTTAGGGGTTTTTTTATGGATTTATCTCTGAGTTCTCTTTTTACATTGTCTGTCTGTCTCCCTCAGTTAAACTTTCAGATTTGGTTACAGTACCCACTTTCCCTTGGCCTGGTAAAACTCTGAGAACTTAGGGATTACTGTAGTTTTGGGAATGAATTCAGTGTTTCAGGGGAAGGTTGGTTATTATTGCTCACAGGCACAGACTTAAGTAGGCCAAGTTTCTTACTGAAAATATCCTTCCTTATGACCGTGTTAATCTCTTTCTCCAGGTATATTTTATCCCACCCTAAATATTGTCACATTTTCACAATAGAAAATTTATAGGCAAATAAACATCTATAATAAAGGCCATTCTGTGCTCAGCACTGTAAATATGAATGTATTATGCAGTGACCTTCAAAACAGCAAGGCCTGATCCTCCTCTCAGTGAAGCCAAGGGAGTTTGCTGCTGACTCTCCTTCTCACAGTAGGACCTTGTTACAGTTGAGCGCTGAAGCATTCTCATCAATAAACAAGAAGTGACTCTTTTGTTACTGCACTTGATTTGAAGACTTTTTCAACAATAATGAAGTATGTCTAATGGTTATATCCTTTCTAAAAATAATCTCTTCCAGACTTTTCTCCCCCTTTCTTGCTCCATGTTATATATGTATGTATGCATGGATGTACAACTATACTGAAACCAAAGACAAGTTTCTGCCCTTTTTTATAATTTTCATTCCTAACACAAGAGCAGAACTTATGCCCCAATTTGAAAAAATGCCTAAACCTAAAAATGAATTAAACACACATAAAGTTCTGTTACTGGTCAGAGCAAAACCCTAAGGGTTGCATTCTGTATTCAATTACAGAAGTGTTACTCCCTTTGGAGTCAGGACTGGAGGGCAGAATTCAGCCTGAAATTGTAAACAAGAAAAATCTGAACTGAGCCTGTGCTTTCCTTAATATGCGCTAGTATATACCAAGATATTGTTGAATATAAGGTCTCTTATTTGGGAAAAAGGGCAAGAAGAAAAAAATCAGTGAGCAATTGGGGAAAGATTTCTCCAGGATAGAATTTGCTGTCTAGTTGCTTTGGCACAAAAGGTTTTGTTGAAGTCAGGAAACCTGTGTTTTGAAACTCCCAAATTGAGCTTGTTTTGACTTATTCCTCTCCGCCGTGTCTTTCTCAGCCGTGCGTCTCTGCAGCTGCACATCCTGTACTGGTCTGCAGTTTCCTCACCTTTTTCT
This sequence comes from Pelecanus crispus, assembly GCF_030463565.1. NCBI lineage: Eukaryota > Metazoa > Chordata > Aves > Pelecaniformes > Pelecanidae > Pelecanus > Pelecanus crispus. The sequence continues at coordinate 20,720,119 of NC_134647.1, forward strand.
GATGCCAAATCCAGACCCGCTTCTTCCTTGACACCCACAAGAAGCAGGACAGCAAATGACAGTGATTTTCCTGGACTTGTTTCAAGGTTTGAAGGTTGCTTGTGCTTTCCTCATGGAAGTTGTGGCTTTTTTTTTTAAAGTATTTTTTTTTCTCAGATGACATCCTCTCTGTGCCCTAACCCAAGCTTGTAATCTCAGGGACTGCTTTTCTTTTTGGTGAAGGTATTACCACATTTTTGAGTATTGCAGAAATTTGAGCAGAGGGTGCTCCAGAAATACAGATGTGCTGTGAAGGTTTGCACAGTGCACCAAGTTGTGAGTCTACTCTCTGCATGACTCCACAGCTTGGGAACCTTCCATGGTTAAACAGAGACATAAGCCAGGCAAGTCTATATGAGGCATCAACTGCTTGGTGTTAGAAAGAGAGTCCGAAACTGGAGGCAGAAGAACGTTACATTTCAAAGATTTGTATGTGTAGCTAAGGTACAATGTAAAATAAAGCAGAAATTATATGAAAAACAGAGCCTAAGACAAGGCTGACATTCATTTAGTTGACACAGAGGATGCTGTACAGACAGTTGCCATTTCAGTGTATGAGTGGTCTTCCTGTCTCGTAGAATGGAGCCATTGTTGGCAGCGGCCATCCCTTGCGGCCGGACAAAGGGCAGTGTGGGGGTGGGAGCCACCAAAAGGCAGTGCTGTGAAGAACGGGGGCTTGCTGGAGAAGGCTGTGCAAAGTACGTACTCCGTGCTGCTGCTGAAGAGTCAGTGCTTCAGAGGAAGTTTCTTGTGAGTTGCGGCATAATGTATTTTTCCATCTTTTGTCACCTCACACGTGAACAGACATAGCTGATATATGATTTAAAAAAAAAATATTATCTGAAGCTTAGTAGGGCTGTTAACAATGTTTAAGTGTGCTCATGAAAATTATTATTTCAGTTTGTCTGCATACACATTCAGAGCTGCTGTACAGTTTAATGATACTGTTTTTAAAAGCCAGCTCTGGTAGAACTGAGAAGTCCAATGGTCACCGCTGTCTCCCATGAGAGAAGCTTAGGAGACTTTGCAGAATGATATACTGCCTGGTTTACTTGGGCTTAGGATCCCTCAAAGAAAATACCATCCTCTCTCCCAGTGAAACTGTGACCTACTGGCCCAAATACCTCATCTGATCTCAGCTGCTATGGTATCTTGGAAATAAATAGGACTTGTGCTAGCCATGCAGTGATCCTAATCTTTGAAATCTTTATACACCCAGCTTCATTCTGACATTAGAGAGGGTCTGGTAACCATGCAAAAAATGTTAGCTATCTCTAATATGTGATAAAACTATAATAAATGTAGAAATTGATGAAATGAGGAGCAAATGATTATGGGCATTGTTAGGCAACGCACAGGTTCAGGGAAGATGAACTTTTCTTTTTCAAAAGTTCTAAAACTACCCCTAAAAGTTTAACTGGCAGCAAGCATGAGCAGGCTCTAGTTCCAAGCTTTTCTTCCTGGAAATAACTGGAAGAAAAAGTGCTTCAGATAAGAGGTAACTATTAAACTGCATGTCAAGGGTTAATTTCTCTTTTCTTAGGGAAGCCGTAAAGGCTGACTTTTTCTGTTCTGCTTTATATGTGGCATTATACGTGGCAGCTGCAACCTATTTCTAATCCTAAATTCTGATAGTTTATTGCCATTCTGGGAGATGAAGGATTTGGTCCTTGGTCTAGAATTCCAGGTGTCTGAGAGATTTGCAAGAGCTGTGAAAAAGGGAAAAATGATGCAAAGAATATGACATTTCTGGAAATATCATTTAGATTTTGGTCATCAGGGAAGAGGAATGGGTGGTTCAGGTCATCTGCTGAACTGGCATTTCAGTGCTTAGGCAAGCAGAGAATCAAGCATACAGACTTGTCAGAGTCATGGGTTAAGTTATTGCTTTGAAGTGTGGCACCACCATATAACTTACAGGTCTAAGTAGATGCTTAGTTCTCTCCAGTCCACCTAAGCTTGCAGTTTTCATTCTGGGTTATTTTGCGTCGTATTGCTGACCCTGGAGACAACAGAAAACTTTGTCCTGTTTTAAACTTTGTGCAGTTGCTTAGGGAAGTGCAGTGGATCCACAGTGGAAGCTGAGCTGGAGGTACAAATTGACTGGTCAGTACTGGTGCAAGTCAGCTCAAATATAATGGGTACAGTCCCAGCTCCACAAAAGAGAGAGATACACAGAATAGAATTTCTTACTGTCTACTTAATTGAACTATCTTTTCCACAAATCTTTTGCAATTTCTCTTTTCTTTTCAAACTCAGAAGTATGCAGATTTTAAGGCAAAATGGAATACTATGATTATCTATTCTAATCTCCTCCTTTTCCACATAACATAAGCCAAAGAACTTCCCTGAATTAATTTCTGCTTCTAGTCTTACAGCTGTGGTTGAACTGAATATATCTTTTAGAGAAATACCTGATCTTAACATTTTCTGCTGATGAAAAGTCCATTGCAGTCCTGACTTGCTAGTTCACAATGCCTAATTACCCACATTGTTAAAAATACAAGCCTTATGTCTAGTCTGAATTGTTCTCAGTTCTGTTTCCAGGTCTTGGATCTTATCATATCTTTCTGCTAGACTGAAGAACTGTGCATTTTTCAAAGTACTCTTCCCCATGTAGATAACTACAGATTTGAGAAAATCTGCTCTTTTGACCTTCTCTCTGATAAGTTCAAAGTCTTACCTCTGCTGCCTTCATAGCAATGCCCAGATTCAGATCTGAGCGAGTAGCTCAAGCCAAGTTGGTGGTTCTGTACTATAGGCCCTTCCTTGCCTCTGACTCTCATCACGTAACTCCATACTTCATTGTGGCAGAAGCAAACACAAGCTTGCCAGCAATACAACTGGCCTTTCTCACACGAGGGGTATTTGCACAGAGACAGACCTTGTGTATAGATGTGCTTCTGAAGACAAGGGGGAAATATCTGTGTTGCTCATTCCTGAACATGTGCATAAAATACAGCAACTTCCAGGCTCTAATTACAGAGATGAAGTTATTAGCCAAGGTGACATTTTGCAACTTTTCATCTGCACCTATGTCTTGGGCTTATTCTTTTGCTAACTTTGTCACAGGAATATCGAGAGGGGACAAATTGCCGTTATACAGTCAGTAGTGGTGAAGCTCAAGAACATCAGATCTTCTAAACCATCCCAAGAAGAAGTTTTTGCATTAGAATAAGTAGTAGATTCATCCCAGACTAGACACAGAGAATGAGTCAACAGAAATATGGCGTGGATGATAAAGACGCTGGACTCAGGTGTGAACTGATCAAATTAATAACGTAACTTTACCACCAGCATTTTTAGTCTTTACATTCATGTATTGCGGCTTTTCAATCTTTCTCTTTCCTCTTTCTCTTACCTCTTTTCTAAACCCTCTCTGATTTCTTTAAACACCTTCCTTAAAGTATGGACAGCAGTGTTGGATTCCAACAGCAGATGCTCCAATGTCAAGGTGATATAACCTTCAACTATTTTCACTAAATCATATCCCTACTCGTAGTAGCCACAATGCCTACCTAGAAACAAAAGATATTCAGCTGTCTGCCTTGAACATTATTTCTTCTTTTTTTTGGAAATACTGCCTTCAAATCTTACAATCCAGAATTCCCTTCTTATAAATATGACATATACTTTCTTCTAGATGAACAGCCTTTCATTGCTGGCATTGAAGCACGTATTTGGCTGTACCAGCTCTCTATACAATGCAGATCCTTTTGTATCAGTGATCTGCTTTTATCCTTATTTATCACTTCTCAGTCTTTCCTTTACATGAACACTTCATCAGAAGTGATGTGACTAGATGCTTGCTACAGGTTATTAATAAAAATATGACAATGTGGGAAAAAATTCCAGTGAGCTCCTATTAGAAAGATACCTGCTCAGTCATAATTTCCCACTTACAAGTAGACTTCAAGAGCCACCAGCTGATGGTTAACTTACATAATATGTAAAACAGTTATTTTATGTAGTTCTAGATCCCCAATTCAGATCTTCAAAAAAGCACATCAAATGCTTCATAGATCTTATTACATCAATAATATTGTCTTTATCAAGCAAATTTTTATTTTCATCAGATAGTTTGATAAGATCTTTCTGCCATTAACTGCAGTTGATCAACATTCATTAAATTCTCTTGTTTAATTCTTCAAAACAAGAGGAGTTTCACCCCATTACTGCTTGATATAAGCAGGACTGTAGCTTGTAGTATTTTTTTGTATGACTTCATCATAGTAATGTCAACCTTTATTAGCACTTATTGAAGTCTAAGCTAGGAAATATTGAGATCTTCTGCAATCAGGCTGAGAAGAAGCTTCTATATGGTCTGATTTCTTGTTAAATACTTTTTAATAACCTGACATGGAGAGGACTTTGAGGTTTATATGGTTACCTCCAATACAGCCAAAGTAGTGTATTTTTAAATACAACTGCTTCATTCCTTATCCTTTGCTGAGATTTTCTTAGTGGCTTGAAGGTTGAGCTCTTAAGGTAGAAGTCCTGCAGTCTTTGTTTAGAAACTGTGGGTAATATTCAGCGTTTCTGTGCACTTAATTGTGCATCTCTGTGCTAAGCAAATCAAACTACGGCCTTTGTTTCCTTTGAGTAATAGCATGACAATAAGTTAATGAAAAGCAGGATGGAGAAGGGTGTGAGGGAATATTAATGATAGCTATGTATTTGCATGTACAGAATATTTATGTAGTGCAAAAATACTTGAACTAATGTATATTACTGGAATGCATATGACTTACCGTATGAATCCATAACATAAGCATATACATATGGAGAGAGTGTGTGCGTATGTATGAGCAAGCAGGAGAGCAGTGGGTGTAAGCCAAAGTAGAAGGCAAAGCAAAGTGAGGTCCTCAGCCAGGATGGGGGAGCTGGGCCACTCTTTACTGGTAAGACCGTGTCTCTGGGAAGTGCCAGTCTCTGGTATAGAGTAAGGTACATGGTATCTTGAATTCAAACAGCTAGAGCTTACAAAATTTCATGGTCTTCCAGGAGAGAGCTACCATGAACAGCATGTGCACTGCGTCCATTTTTGCTAGGGAGCTGGAAAGGTGGCAGGTCCCACATGAGGGTCTCAGGCCAGGCAGGGGAAAGGCAAGTGATGAGAAGGCATCCCTGACCATCCATCCTCATCTTCTGAATCCTTCACTGTTTGTGAATGCTTGACCTGAGCAGCTGAGAAACATTGACATAATGGCTCGGGTGTGCCAACTGCATTCCTATTGCTAGCTCTTGCTGTGTGTTTTCACTCTACTTTTTAGCAGTGGCCTCAGTCTGCTGCTGACTGGTTTGCCCAGTCCTGGATTTCTTCAGCCATTTGTGGTGGTTTGGCCAGTGATGCTGTAGGACAGAAGCTGTACCACACTTGGCAAATCAAACTCCACCACTGCAGTTCGGCCCAGTTAAACTACCAGAATTCAAGACAGAGCAAATAATAACTATGCTTGCAGTTACTTATTTTTCTTGTTACATGTACCTTTCATACCTAGTCCCTGAGTCAAATCTGACACAGGTTGTGAGAAGCCGATGTCATTAATATCTGATGCATCTCCATGTGCAACTGATAGGTTCATGGAGCAGTGGCTAGAGGGTTCTACTGCAGATCATTAGCTCTGACCTTTTGCCATAGGTCAGTATAATCCAACATACTACAGGTACATCAGAAGCCACTAAATTCCACATAGTTACCTCTGTAGTAAAAGCAATAACTTCTGCTAGAACTTGACTAGAGTGTAACTTCTTTGAAAGTATTCAGTTTTGATTGGAAGATACTAAAAGCTGGTATTATTTGGAGGACAGCTATGTTTTTTGTTTTATACACAGTTTCTTGCTCAGTTGAATATGTCCGACTTCCACTTGCAGTCACAGCTTCTTGTTCAGTCTGTCTACACTACATTGAAGAGCTCTTTAGTGTCTGGTTTTCTCCCTGTAATCAAATTTGTCACCTCAAACTATTGCATCCAGAACAAAATCCATCAATAGAGGTAGGAAATGATCAACACCTTTGTCACCACTCTCATCGGAGAACAAAAGATAAAATGAACATGGAGATTCAAATAATAAAAGCTGTTGAGCATGTGGAGTTCTGCACTGAGATGAGGGCCAATGTCCTGCTCTTGGAAAGCTTGAAGCAACATTATCATGCTGAAAATTACTGGTACCGAAACAAAGCACTTCACTTTCAAGAGCAGGCAGCCTCGTAACACTTACATGCACAGAAGCGCTATACACACACACACATATATATATATAGTGTAAAATAATTCAGCTCTATCTCATATGGCTGGTATAATTTTAATTGCATGGTAAAACATGAGAGTATTTTTAGAAGGAAAATATAGTTGGTAACACCTGCCTCTTTATGTTTGGTGTATAAATGTGTTCATTTTCAATATGAACTGCTTATTGAGGAATCTTAGCTAACATGTCCAAGAACTAACTTTACAATCTGATGAACCTATAGAGTTAATTCATTTTATTTTTTTTTTTTCAGAATTCTACTAAGTCCCATTAAAAAGTACTATCCCATACTTTTGCAAGGGAAACTGGTTTAAAAGCCTTTCACAAAGGTAGCAAAGTAGTTTGCCTTGTTTAAATCAGATTGGACACAACACTTCAGAATATACTGTAGAAAATAATCCTGTATGTTCATGAGGAAGAGCAGAGAATATAGCTGAGCTCTTGCTTTTATAGTTTTTCAATATCACCCTGAGGTCACACAGGTCTATGGAATGTCTTTCGTATTGTAAATCAGAAAATGAGGAAAAAGGCAACAAAAATGTAATTTCTCAGATACTTCTTTATAATGAAGCACCGGCTGTCGCCCATAAATACGCAGAGCTGGAAACTCCCGACAGCTTCTGCAGTCCCCAAGATAGGGCTGGACCCTCAGCACTGGTCACTTTGGTAACTGGTGGGGCCCCCATGCCAACACAAAATGGCCTCAATTCCCACCTTTCCAGGATTCTTGCGTCATTCACACCGCCACCATACCTGGCCTCAAACTGACCTCAGCAGGAGCTAGGAACCTGTTGGGGAATATGATTGCACTGCCAGGTGTGCTGGAGCATGAAGGGTTAATCTGATCAGGGACTTCAGGTGTTATGATTTATGTTTGTTCACAGCTTGGCCAGGGTGACTGGAATATCCACCACCACAAACACACAATAAATACATGTTTATATACATATATATGCACTAACTTGTGCAACTTGTTCTTACAATATGTGCAATACAAATTGTTAAATGCACTAAGACTATGTAGAAGATATAAAAATGCTTTTTTTAGCCTATAAAAGGCTAAAGATGAGTCGTCGTCGTTTTTTTCCACTGGTTTCAGAACTTTTCACAGTCAAATCTGCAGCTCCACATACTGCAGACCTGCATTTTCTCAGTCTGACTGCTTTGCATGGAAAATAAAACCGAGAAACTCCTAAGTCACTTTTGGTCTTTGTTGAACAATACAAGCTCATTAAAAATGAAAATCATCCTGCTGAGAAATGCAGAGCAAAAGGCACATAAGGAATGCACAGCAGCTCACTGAGGGCTGGTCTGAGGCTGGGCTGCGTGTGGCGAGCAGCTCAAATGCAGGAGGAGTGCTCCTTCTCATGGGACCAAGTCCTGACTCAGAAACCTTCCTACCCCTCAGAAGGAACTTACTCTGTGGTAGGAGTGCACGCAGTGTTGATTACATCTCCCCATCTTCCCCAGCCATTGCATCCCATCAGCTTCATGGGGAGGGACGGCTTCTCTCTATGTTCTACCTGATGGAGCTTTATATTCAGGCACAAGTATAAAACTTGCCTACACATTAGGCGGGATCACAGCTGGTCTTGAGAAAGATGCCTCTCAAATGTCAAAATAGACATCACAGCTAGGTAGAGAAACCAATGGAGGACAGCAAGCTGCGGAAAGGAAGAACCCGCATAGCCAGCAGAACTAAATGATTACATATTTCCATTCACCATTGGATTTACTTTTCTTTTTCTTCTTATAAAAAACCCATCCTATTGCTGGTAAGTTTAAAGTCCAACTATATATAGCCTGAAAAGCAATACAAGGAAGTATCAAATTCTTCCTTTCTGTCAGTCTCTGGGTGGGTTTCTACTTGCTGCTTGCAGACAAGTGCTTGCTCTCTCTGTAGTACAGCTCCTTTGGCAGTAGAGGGCACTTAGAATATGGACAAAACATAAAGAAATGCCTTCTGAAACTTCCCTCAGAAAGCTTTTGTTTAGCTATCTGAAAGCTTCAATGCTGTCAAATGTTCTCTAGTTTAAAATAAGGAGATTTTTAACAGTGTTTGACTTTGTAGTTTATTTAATATCTCTGCTTTAAACAAAATTAAAAAGTTAATTTTGCGTTCTGTTCAAGTCGGTTTTTAGCATTGCAAATAGTCTATTTAGGTTTATGGTTTTTGTCTGGTGTTCTATGAGCAAAGCAACAATATTTTGTTATTTTGCTGACACTAGGAGTAAAAGAAATAATTTTTTCTTAGAAAATGGTGAAAATAATTTTAGTAATATTTTAGGTTATTCTGGGGTCAAGTGAACCCATTCCAAAATAGGGAAACGCAATTATACAAGTGGTACAGAAGAAAGATACTGCAATGAAATCTAAGAAGTGGAAAAATGTTTCCATTTTGATTCTTCTAGGACAAATACAAAGCTTTCACGAGGGGTCATAGAAGGACTAGTTCTTCAGGCTGTTGAGCTCATTTATCTCCCCTGAAGCACCTAGAAAGATTTGGACCTTCAGGGGACATGGGATGTCATCGATATTTGAATGTGAATGTTACAGCTCTGTTCATAGTCAAATGATACATTTAATTACTCACCTTAATAAATTTTACTGTTGAAGTAGACTGTACTTCACACCTGTACAAACTTCAGTGACAATCCTATAAACTTAAACTCAAGTGAATTGTCCTTAAAAGTCACTGGCATTTACTCATCTGAGGTGTTTCTTTCAGGATCAGGCTTGCGTGGTATGTTTTCTGCCACTTATGGAATCTGGTAGTTGTAAAAGTAATTGATGAGAAAATGATGTCATATCTCATACTGTTATATGAGAAAACACAGGGAGCAGATACTGTAAAACAGGACAAAATAGGCAGAAATCTTCTCCTTCTGTAGCTATTTGAAGGTGTTGAATCAGGTCCATAAGTGGAATAAACTGATGTAGCTCCAGTGACTGAAATGAAACTCTGCGGATTTAGAGCAACTGAGGAACTGGTAAATTGTCTGTCAAAACACAGGAGTCAAACAGTGTGGGTGGGTTCTGGTTATATTAAATTACTGTCAGTGTTCACAGAGCTTTGAGAACAGGACAAGGAGAGGACCTTCTTTTCTAAACCTTCTTTCATATATAGTAACACAACATTTAAGTGGCTTATTATTTTTGTTTGGCCTAATTTGTGGTATCACTTGCAGTACTTCTACAACTTGTACAAAACCAACAGATTAATATTTTTGCAAGCATAAACTGGTGTAGATGCACTGATTTACATCAAACAATTACATCAACAGAGAACTTGATTTAGCAAGGCCAGACATATAGCCATCAGCTAACTTTTCTCACTTAGCTTATTAAATTCTTCTAACGACGCATCTTTAGCGAGTTTCAGCAGGGGTGATGTCTCTGCTTACCAAAATCCCATCTTCCTTGTCCTCTGGCTGAGCTACCAATAGGCTTCTGCAGAGACAGTGATTAACAGATCTTCATCAGTTCAGCCACAGCACAGCTACAATTAATGTATCCATCCTATTGGAGGATATTACCAATATAATTTACCTGGATGCAGGATTTGTGTGCTCCTACTGATGTAGCTATCAAGAAAACAGACTGGTCAATGACCAGCAGGAGAAGGATCTGTCAAGAAGACAAAAGTCTTGGTTGCTCCCTATCCTATTTGGGTGAGATGGGTAAGAGGTGGTGGAAAGTCTGCTACAGCCGTTGTTGCAAAAGCTGCTGCTGTTACCTGTTTGCACATGGTGTTTGCAGTTCCTGTCCACGGTGCTCTTGTACCTCATGTAATGGAGGCCCCTTCCTTCTCAAATGTTGTTTCTGCCGAAAAGGTAGCACCAGCTTTCTTCTCTCTTCTCTATGTCCTGTGAATCAAAGGCACTGTATGAAGCAGAAGTAATTGCCATGCATGCAGCAGAAACCAAGCACTTATTTTCATCTCCATTTCCAAAGGCTGAAGGAACATGCTAATTACCTAAGAACTTTCCTTTTGAAAACTAGAACAACAGGAGAAAGCAACCACTGGAAAGGAAGAGTCCGGCTTTCGTGGGCCAGCTATCAAACTCGTGCAGTTGTTCGCAAAGGTTCCCCCAGACACTTATTCCTACTCCCTTTTGCTCAGAGTCTGAATGCTGCTTGTCACATGGTTAAGATTCAACTCATAAAAACATGTCCCAGCAATTGGAATTTACCCTTTGACCTTCTCCCCCCCGCCCTTGTCCCCCTGCTGTGATGCACAAGCTTTGTCTTCACCAAACATGACTGTTACACTGGTGAAAACTGCTTTTTGCACAAGTTCAAAAACTCAGCAGACAGCAGGGACAAAAGCATATATAGATATAAAAATATATATGTAGTTGTTTTGTTGTGTCTTTACTGCACCCAGAGAAACATCAGAATTTTCTGGGTTTTGCCATTTTACATGCAAATACTTTTGTGCAATGACGCACACAGTGAAAACAGACCTAGGAGTGGTGAATTATTCAGTATGCTGAAATATTTCTTTTCATTTAAACACTTTCTTGCACTGTGCATAGGCATGTACATGCCTGTGTGGTGCTAGGAATAGGTATCGCCCTGCTCCTGGTTTCTAAACTTCTACGTGGGGTCACGGTGGAGGAACAGCACATCTGCTTATGCTGGTTATTTGATGACATATGGTAATAGCTGCAGTGTTAGAGCTGAATGTGACACACCACAGCAAGTTAAGCAAAATAAACCTGCTAGCCTTTCTCCCCACCCCTCCATAAAAAAACCCGTGTTTTTCTTTTGTACGGTGAAGAGCCATTATTAGCTGTGGAAAAAAAGATACAGTTGAGTGTTTCAAGTGCTTGGTTTCTGTATATCTGTGTGTATGTGTATAAAAACTAACCAGACAGGCGGATCTGCATTGGTAAATAGGGCACTTCATACACACAAAAACACATACACATACACACATGTGTTCAACAACATTCAACCAGCTTTTAAGTAAAAATAGTACCCTCGGACTAGAAGCTGAGCCTGGCGTTAAGCTATCAGGCATGCAAGTACGGTCTGTGGTGCGAGCTGAGGATAGCTCTACTGCACAATTATGAGATTATATCCTCTTTAGAGGGTATAATTATGCCTCCTCTATATATCTTATTTAGAAGGCATAATGCCTCTCCCCTGAAAGTGAAAAAACTAGTACATAGATATGCAATGATTTTTTGCTTCCAGTGCACAAAAGACTGTAGACATCCAGAAAGCTTTTGTATGCAGGATCTTTGGGCTGCAAAGAACAAGGCTGGACTGCTGATGCATACCTGAAAAAAAACCCCAAATAAAAAAGCTACAACCTTTGTGGCTTTTGGTGAGAGGAAGCTACATCTTGTAAGAGTTTCTCCAAATTAATTTTCACAGATGCCTTAGTAATGACTGTATGACAGCTTAAATTAAACATGCCAGTCAGTAGCATCGGGATTTTTCCTAGCCATAATAAAATTGAAGACATCTTTTTAAGCAAACTCTACTTTGCATTTAGCACCATCAACCACCAGTATAAATGGGTACAGGTGTTACAGACTCAGGGGGTATAGAAGAGGTGGTAATAAAGCAGTGGCACCTTTTACCCAGAAGGTGATCGATAATTTCATTTCTTCTTTCCTGTTTCGTTGCACTGTTTAATCTTTCCAAGCGCAGATCATACGATTGCTCATTTTGGATGATAAAGCTTATTGCTACTGTCCGGTATGTGTGATGACCGCTTTATAATATGCACCATCATAAGGCAGTAGCTCTTTTTAGTTTGTTTTCAAAGGTGGTAAGGAGTCTCATCGCTATACTCTTTTTCATAGAGCTGAGGTTGCTACAAACCTAAAGATAAATCTGCAAATCTATGTGGCTATTCTTTATCATTGTCACTAGCTTAGTGGTGGTCTGCCATTTTTCTTGAAAGCCAGGCACCAACTGCTGGCCAGAAGTATTTTTCACTGAATTCTTTGTACTTTAAATAAACTACTGCTTCAAGAACTGCCAAGTGTTCCTCATTCATCTTCAGGACACAGAGCTTCATGTATATCTTTGCAAGCCTTGACTCTGTGAAATGTTTGTCTCATCTCTCTGCCATCTATAGCAGTCTTTGAACTCACTTCAGGTTTATTGATGGCCTTGACTAAATTAATGCAGATGTAATTTTTTTTAAAAGGTTTACACTATGACTAATCGTATGCAAAATATATCCTCATTTAGAGAAACTCATTGCATATTCTTCTCCTCTTGTTCTAAAAGGTCTTTCTGGATTCATACCGTAAATGTTGCTGAAAGTGTAGGGAGGGGGAGATTGTTGTTTCCTTTGGCATTTCTCATCTTAAAGTGGTAGAAGAATATGCATCTGCTTTTCCCTGTGGAGGGAGAGATAATATGATAACCTTCTGATTATATACATAAGCGGGAAGTGATCAGCTTCTCTTGTGGTTCGTTTTTAAGGGCAAGTTCCAGTTGGATTGTGCTAATGCACATATTCATGAATCTCTCCAAACAGGATTCACTGCTCTCCAGGGAACTGTTGAAGTATGCATCATTGTTTCAATGAAGTATCTTCATTATAAAACATAGGGACTATAAAAGGTGAATACCATTTGCCTCGGCCTAATATAATCTCTAGTTTGACTTTCTCCCACTATAGTGATTTTTTTAACAGAATCAGAGAGAATAAAATGAGACAATTTCAAATGAAATATTACATGAAATTAGGTACATGTGCCTTGATGAACAGAGTATTTTATTTTCCATTGTTTTATTGAAAGAGGGAAAAATTAATATTGGTGGAATAAAAAAGATCTTTAGGATCACATAGCTGATTCAAAGCAGCTCAGTGGGGATTTTTGGTCTCTAGAGGTACATAGTTTCCTACTTTAGTGCATTAAGTCAAGTGGGTATAATAGGCTGCAATGCTGAGTACAGTAAACATGTTTAAGATTTGGGAAAGAAGGCACATGCTGGAATCTTTACTGAAATCAATCACAAAAAGGATTTTGCTCATTGCAAATAATGGGGTGACATAAATGTCTCTATGGACTTTAAATTATTAGTAAAGTTTCATGTTTTTTTCACTCTATAATTATTTCAAAGGGTCCTACACTTTTATTTATTATAACATGCATATAACAAATAGCAGTTAGCATTGCATTTAAATATGGTGAGGGAAAAAAGAATGTCGCAGTATTATCTGAAGAGGCTTCTTAAGGCAGGGAGGATTATGGTAAAGAAACACAATCACTTTGCTGTAAACAAATATCTCTATATATTTATATATTGTTTACATCTAAAAATAAATAAATGTGGGTTTTTTCAGAGTACAATGAATCTCTCTCAGAAGCAAAGTTTTTATGTAGCTTGGAGCACTCTAGGCAATGTATAAACAAGGAGATAGGCATGATCCTTGCTCAAGGAGCTTGTGATCTGAGAAGGGTATAGACAACTCTGTTCAGATAGATATAATATAGTATGTAGGTTGAAGGTCCAATGTTAAAAGTATTAAAATAATATTGGACTGTTTTATTGTTTTGCTTTGTATTCTAGAAAAAATAACATGGTATTCAAGGTAAAATCCTGGCAAAGATATCTAGCTCTGGATGGCCTTGTGACTTCAGATAGCTCCGTGTTACGTTAGAAAATGCTTTATATTTTCGTTTGTTTTCATAGTGTGAAATTCATACCTGTGTACAGGAGCAAAACATGGCCTATGGCCCACTTAAATTCCACTAAAACTGTATTTGGAAAGCTTAAGTGGGGCTTATATAGTGAATAGGATTTTTCCTGGCACTTCGATCCATGATGGATTTCTCTTGTTGTAGCAGTGGTGACACAAGTCATGTGTTTTATAATGACACCAGATTTATGAAAACCTGTCATGGTCAAAAGTAGTCACATGCACACACACACACACACAAAAATCTGGTGCTACATCATCAGCAGTGTTAGAAGAATTATACGTATTTCACAGTTTGGTTCAACGTCACCAGGTCTCTGACAACAGCTGGCATTCGTAGTATGACTGGGAGTTTCTAGCCATCCCCCTCCTCCTTCTCTGCCTCCAGATTCTAACTGAGTATGTTGGCAACCAGACCTTGAAATATGCTTTGCTGTCAATTACTTCCTTTTAAAAGGCAAAACATCAATATAAGTTTCTATACCACTTTGTTCCGTGATTAGTGTCTTTGGTGGCAAACCGGTGCCTGCAGAATGTACCCATGCTAGCACGATATAATAATAGCCTAGAAATCCTGCCCAGGAGATACAGTGTTCGTTAGGGAATGTGTGACTATATTACATAAATGAATATGCTAAATTCATACATATTATTATTTATAATACTTTATATATAGTTTATATAACATATTCTGTCAAACATATATAGATGACTATATATTCTGTATATTATTGGTAATGTATAGTATAGAAAACACAAAATGAATTAATATATTGTATATCATATTAAATACAGTATAATGCATAATTATAATATATAGTAATGTATATGTTTATAGATCTAATATTAACACATAAAAATGAATACATTATAAAATATTTGAATTGTTTGTTTCCAAGACCAATTGTAAGTTTTCCAGAAGTATTTCAACTTGACCATTTAAATTTTAAGCTGCTCTCTTTCTCCTAACAGAAGTCGTCAGATGGTATTTCTTTCTGTTTCTGGCTGGACAAGAATAAGTCATATGTGAAGAAGCCTCTGTGGTTTTGCATGTCACAAAAAAGGAAATGGCTTTGGAGAAAGTGTCATGGCTGAGAATATACCTGCTTATGCCATACTTGTATCATCATGTCAGTAGAAAACTCAATGACAAGGTCATATGTAGCATATGACACTGCTTTGGGAAAGGTGTGCTCAGAACTTTGTCTTCTGTAATTTTAATTAGGTTAGGTATTATTCTCTGATTCTTAGGAATTCATTTCCATACACTTCCTAGTACTCTATTCTATCCCATCCTCAGTATCTGGAGTAGGTTCAGAGGTGTAGGTATTTAAAATTTGTTTTCAAGCTGTCTCCTAAGTAAATAAAATTTCATGCATGACAGAAAAAGAGGCAAATCAGAAAAAGCAAAATATATTTGTAGCACTGGCCTAGCACTATTGTTATATATATAGTTGACGTACAGTGAGGCAGCTGCATATCAGTGCTTCTCCTCCATTGCTGCAGGACAGAGAGAGGTTTAGTTCCTCAGTATTTTGGGGAAAGAATCCAATCTATTTGGATCAAGAGAAAGGTAGAAAACTACCCCTAGAGACAAAAAAGGGAGGAATCACAAAGGCAGCTGATCCATCTGCCCCAGAAAATGGCTGATTATGGAAATGCATTTGAAGGAACAGTAAGTGAGGAAACTAAATGACTAAAGTTACTCCGAAGTAGTTAGGGAAATCCAAGGATAAGCTTCAGTGAATACCATAAATGTCTATGTTATTTGCCCCTATGCCTGTAACATAACTGCCTAATGTTGTCTTTACTGTTGTGTTTTTTTTTTTTTTTCTGATATGTTGTATTCCTCATGTTCAGTAAAAAATAACTTACAAATAAGTAAAGGCTTTCATTACCAAAGGAATGACAGAACAATGTAATTATCATGTCAGACAACACAGCATTTTGTAGTAACCCAGTAAATAATTTATGTCATCATTGTACATTTTTTAATAAAAACTACTATTTTTAAATGCACATTAGTGTCATGAAGACATCATAGTAGCTTGCAAGATACATTTTACATAATGACATGATGGGCACCACAGAAGGATTCACATACCTTCAGACACAGGTAGGACCCAAACACTATCGGTTGGGTTTGCTGGGTGAAAGCACAGTTCCATTGAAAGCAATCCTCCCTTTGACTTCAGTACGGTGTGACTTTCACCCACTGTTTTCACGTTGGGCCATGGGACATTGCTAACATAAGGCATCAAAAAATGACTTCTGGTCAATCAGGGTTTTAGTACAGATCTGATGGTCTGAGAGATAAAGTAAATCAGTGTGGATCAAACCTGTTCTGAAGGGATCTTAAAGGTCAAGTTGATGGTTAAGTCATCATGATTGCTTAACTCTTCAACTCTGTGTAGAGACTTGCTGATTATAGTGCTGGGTTTGGAGAGGTGCGTAGGACTGGACTGAGCCCACCAGATTAATCCACAGAGGTGAGTCCCCTGTGCTCAGAATCTTCTCCTCACACAGAATCTGAACTGTATGGAAGGGTTCTCATATCTCAGTCTTAAACCCAGTCTTTCATCTGTTAGAAAGATTTATTGGAAAATTACAGGTAGAATCAATTGCGGTGATATATTAAATGTATTTACAACATCAAGTATGAAAACTTGCCCTTACAATTCATTCAGCTGATTACCATGAGATTCTAGTAACATCCCACATTGTAAGACAAAAATCAGATCTTGTTCAAAAGTTGTCTTTAGGAAATTAAAACATAAAAATTAAAATCAAATGAAAAAATCTTAGTTTCTTTGATCTAACTTCATATTCTGAAGGGCAAAGGAAGCAGGCTCCAACCCATGCCTGCAGTCTCATGCAAGTGGGACAGAAAGTCCCAAGGAGTGCAGGGATGTGATGGAGAAGGGGCTGTACAGACACAGGGAAGGAATGTGTAGTATTGTTTGTTCTCTGTAAACATGAGAGCATTTGGCATACAGTATTTTCATCTGCCTCAATAATAAAAAATATATCCTAGCCACAAACAGATTTTTTCTTCTTTTAGGAGGACACATGTGAATAAAGAAAAGAGAGGAAGAAATTACACATAAGATTGAACAGCTTTCAGAGAAGCAACTTCTAGTCCTGATACATTCATATGCTAAAAGAAACTGAGTGGAGTATTATTTTGGACTATCCATCTTCACTTAGCAGAAAAGACAGGGACTACCACTATGAAAAAGAAAAAAAAAAGAAAGAAAAAAGAGAGGGAGAGAAGAGACATTTAGGAAAAAAAAAACCTAAACAGTTTAAATAAGAGTTTATTTTTCCTTTATATATATTCTCTATCTCTCCCTGTCTCTCTAGAAGGCCAAAGCAAGTCATAGCTGTAGGGCTTTTTCATAAGTCATTCTTCATACAAAAAAGGGACACATATTGGTTATTTATCAAAGTCCTCCTTCTTTTTTCTCTTTCTTATTACAGGCAGGATACGATACAGTATATACAAACATGTATATAAAACCAATTTGAGAGAGACACAGGCAAAGCTACACTACATATTCTTGCAAAGAAAGAGAGAAAAGAAACATGTTAATATAGCAATGTAATCACGTATAATCAATAAGTAAAATGAGTACAAATAAATAGAAATGCTCTGAATTTTTTCACAGGACAGGAGGATGAAGTAACCATTCATGCCACCTTCTGCTCCAGTAGAAAGCATCAAGCAGATCCCTTCCAGCTGAAGTTGGGTATTGTACTTTGCCATTTGCACATCATCTGTTTGTGCTGTTAGGTCAAATAATAAGGCATGAGCTCCTGCTGGCTCTCTTTTTCTCTCAGAGCAGATCTTTCTTCTTACCTTGTCCTATTAAAAGTTGCACTGATGACAAATAAGCCACAGATATCAAAAATAAATACTGGATTGAAAGCTCCATCTGGTTTATTTGGCACCAACTCTGTTTGATGATTATGACACAAGCTTCAGTAACATCAAAGTCATGTGTCTTCTTTAAACTCCCTGAAAAAGAAAGCAGTATCTATGTATTATATATGCACCCATATAATGCCTGTTATTTTTCCATACAAGTAAATCCATTTCAAAAACAAATAGGACTGTGATAACTACGAAGTCAAAAAAAGCGAGTAAGGAGTTCATTGAACACTGTTTGCAGGTATCAACTCACATGGGCAGAGCTCTGAAGCTTTGCATCATCTTTTCAGGTTTTGAGAAGCATCATTTAATCTGCAGAAATGGCTGAGAATTGGTCAAGAAAACCCTGTCTCAGAGTGTCCTTTTAATTATGGTGACTCACCTGGACTGTGGAGGACCACAGCATTAAGGAAATAATAGGGGATAAATAATAAACTACATGTTTCAAAATCACAGGAGAGGTTAATTTCAAATTTTGTTTTCATTACAGAAAATTTACATATGAAGAAGAAAGCCTCGTTCTTCTCCTTTTCCTTTTCTGTTTATCCCAGCTGACATCTTCATCCTTTATAAAGGAGATTTCATCAAGTGGTAGGTCAGGTTCATTTACCTGCAAGTAAACAATGAGAGAAAAGGAGTCTTTGGCAGACCTTTTACCTTCTTCCACTGCTATATACTTTTTGGGGTGGGGGGAGGGAGAGAAACTGAAAGCAAGTTAACAGGCAACTCTTTATCCAGAGAGAGAGAGATATAGGTGAGAAGCTCTGCTCATCTTCATGCTTCCAGTCCCCACATAGCAGAGCGTACCCTGTAGCCTCAGCTGGAGAAGCTGCTTTCTGGTCTGCATTGCCACAGTTCAGAGATGCAGCTTTCAGGTCTGTAAAGCACATTGAGGATGAAAATTTCCTGAACGGAAAAAGTTTCCCATACAGTTATAGGTCATTATTTTAGCGACTTCTAGAGCTGCCACTTCAAAGCACACTGGACTCCTGTATATTTCTGTCCCACTGTGTCATCACGAATACCCGTAACTAAGAACTGAGCAGTGACGTTATTAACACAAATGGAGGAGAGGAATGCTTCACTGCTGACCACATTTTTCAGAAACAGGATAGATATGGCTTTTGTTATTCAACCAAATCACAACTATTACCTCAGTGAGCTTGGCAAGTGTTTCAAAACAGGGAGTCCAAGGTAAACTGCGTTGCTTGTCTCCACT
Source organism: Pelecanus crispus (assembly GCF_030463565.1). Taxonomy (NCBI): domain Eukaryota; kingdom Metazoa; phylum Chordata; class Aves; order Pelecaniformes; family Pelecanidae; genus Pelecanus; species Pelecanus crispus. The sequence goes on from NC_134647.1 coordinate 20,739,235, forward strand.
TGCCCTTGCTCTCTGCCTTTGCTTTCTCCCAGAATCCTTGTGAGAAGGAGGAATTTTGTCTGCATTAGACAGAAGCTGCACAAAATAGGGCAAATTTAGCCCTCACTGCGGGGAGTGTGACATGCTGCAGAATAAGCACGGCCAGTGCAGAAATTCAGCTTTCGTAGAATCCCTTGTAGTCTGAATCTGAATGTAAAGCTACTTCCCACAGGATAAAGCCAAAGAGAAGAGAAACGGCTGACAGAGGGATTGTACACTTACTTCAGTGCAGTTCCCACTGCAAGTCCTCATATGCAGACTACTCTCTTGCACCCTTTGACAGAAGCTTGGCATCTCAACTGAAGGCTTCATAATTAAAAAAAACCCTGTGCTGAAATCTGAAAGCTTTACAGACTTGGTTTCATTTTGCTAACAGGATGGTTATTAACAGGGATATGAAGCTCTTTGTTATGGATGGAAGGCTGGGAATGGTATAAAACTGTCTTTATCAAGTTTTCCATATTGAATGATTTTAGACTGGATGCATGTCCTGAACATTTTTCTAGATTCCTGCCTTCTGTTCTGAGCTAAATTATCAGAAGCTGAAGCTCATTACATTAAGGCTGAGAAACAAAACCCACCAGTGCTAGATGTGTTTTAGCCTTACCTGGGGCTCCTCTTTAGTCTGGTTAGAGGACTGGCTGAAGGTTCAAACCAGTTCTTGCCTCATTGACGCTACTTGGCCCATCCCTAATCATAATGCAACAAACTACTGTGGCAGCTCCCACAACCGAGCTATCAACGTGACCTTGTCATTTCAATTTTTCACACATATTCTTTGCTTCCCCCGCCCCCCGTGCCTGTGTACTATATCGCACGGAAATCTCATCTCTCCAGCCTACTGCCATGGGCTACTAATCTGTAATACAGCTCAGTCTCAGAAATGTCAAGCAGGATGAAAAAGGTAAAACTCACAGAAGAGAAACTTCAGCTGGCCATTGCCTTTCCCATGAAACTCTCTCTCACATGCTCTTCACTTTGCACCGTGCTGCAGTCCAGCCCAGGGGCAGCAGGTTTGGCTTTGCCCCTTACCTGAGTGACCTGTGGAGAATAACAGACTGTTACATGGATTCTAAACATGAAATAAATGTACTGCAGTCAAAAAAACTCTCTCTTTTTCTGCTGTGAAAAACAAGAGCAGTTCACAGGTTTATTTTTCTAAAATTCCCTAATCTTCATTTTCTCTTCCTTGTCCCTAATCTGTGCCCATTGATTGAAAATACTAAAGCCCCACAGATTTCCCCATCTTCTTATCTTCACTATGACAGCAATGTTCATACAAGCAGGGACAAACATTTAATGCAAATACTTCATCAAATTATTTCTGACCACTTCATTCTAAGGTAATAAAAAATCACTAAGAATATGTGGAGTAAGTTAGAACAATTAGTGAATGGATGAAACTAATGATTTGCTCACAGGCATTTTATATGCAGGAAATAAGAAACTAAATTTATCTGAAAAATCATTTTGAATTACTTGCTCAGTTTCAGCTATATGTACCCCAAGTCAGTGGTTAGAGCAATCTATCAGGCTTCCAGCTCTGCCTGATCCACCCTCTCCAAACAAAATCTGCCAGAAAAGTGATGACATGTGTAGTAAATATTTTTTCTAAAGCTCACACTGTGATCCATTTAGAGAACTGAGGGTCTGGCTTATGCCCAGAGCCTCCCATTTTCTGATCAACCTCATTTCAACGGAGGCCAGGTATTTATGGATGATAACTCTGCCTAAAGAGCATGTTTTATACACAGAATAAACTTGATCAGTGACTTTGTACATTGCAAAAGGGGACTTCTGTTTTACTTCTGTCCATTATTCTGAAAGGCCAGAAATCTTGATCTCCTGTGGTTGTAAGAAAATACAGCTTGCCAAAGCATGAGATCAGATGCGGGTTTTCATCTCTGTCCATTTTCTCTCACATGAAAGACTTCTGGAGCAAGAAAAGCATGCTTTTGTTGACCAGCAAAGATCAAAAAGGCAGCTTATTTTTGTCCTTCAGCCACTAGACTGATACTCTCAGTTCTGTTAACATTCTGCCCCCATTTGAACTGGACACTTTGGAAGTATCAATAATGCAAGTTGGAGGGCTGCACTATCACTCATCTTGTATTTGCCTCTTCTTCTACAAAATTAAATCAAGTTGAAATCAAAGAAGACACAATCTCAGTCATATAGGCAGAAAATCTCCTGTAGCTTTGCAGCAATTCTCAGTGAAATATTTGAAAATATTTATGTTGGCAGCAGTGACTGATCCACATTGAGAGCGCAGAGTTAACAAAATACTTCCACCCTGTGGAGACATAAACAAAGTGTTGGAAGCCACTCATCATGCCATCCACCTTCTCCCCGCTTCCTTGACAGGCCCATCTCCTGAAACAGAATGTTGTTTTACAGGAACATCAGAAAGTGCAAAAGTAACTAATAAAACAGTGACAATCCCACTGTAACCACAAGGACTAGGACCAGTAAACAGTGCGCCCCTATTATTTATGAGTGAAGAGAATATATGTAGCTATCAGAGCCCTTTCTTAACATCTCAGATTGGGTCAAGAATAGATTCTGTAGGAGAGCTCAGACTATTTCTCTGTCTCAGACTATTTCCATGATGAATGTTCTTACAGGGTTCAGATGATTCAGTGGATCAAGAACAGAAATGTCAGCTGTGACCAGCTATGTCAAAAATTGTTGTTCTCTACCTCAGCTGACTGCTGTATACTCAGAGTTCAACTACAGCACTCCTGGTAGCTTTGTAATTGGCAGAAGAATTATCCTCAATGCATCTGTTGTTGAGTGTTTCCCTACTTAAAATACATGTGTAGGAATATTCTCAGGTGAGGTGCACATACACATAAATGATTGTGTTGAAAACACAGTAAGAAGCAGTAAGTATTTATCCACAGTTGAGTTCTCTCTAATTTGTTCCAAACAGATAAGAGTAACAGCAGCTTCCCATGCTGAAATACGTTTGATTATAGGATTTCTAAGCTGGTAAGCAGCCACAGTACACAACAGATGCCACACTGACAATAGCCACTGCCCTACCTTGACATCCCAAGCAGCTGTCTGTAATGAGGGAAGCCTTCTTCCACAGCAAACCTGGACTGGTCCACAAGGTCCTGTCGATTGGTGGGTCAGCATGGCTCCGGGGACCTGTTTCTCCTGCGTATCCCCTAACAGAGCTGAGATCACAGTCCCTGGGCTCTTACAAGACAGGCTGCAACTGGACCTGATTGTCGAACGCAAAACACAGGAGGAGGAGATCTCTTGTACTGCATTTCTCTCTCCTGCAAAGGCTGGCAGTAGTCGAAATTTCAGAAAACTCCTTGGCCCAGTTGTGCAGGTGTAATTGCTGGTCACTGTGGAGAAAAGATATGAGGGATTTTCAGGACACTTGAGCAAAACTTTTGCCTGATTTCAATCAAAACTGTGAAATGGGAACTTTTAAAGCCTGAAATTTAACTAAATTTCCAGCTTTTATATACCCTTTAAAGAATGAGTTTTCTTGCTGGTTCCCCCCCTCCCTCAGGTCTGTTTCTTTCTTGCAATAAGAATGGATCTAAGAATGATGAGACATTTGGTGATATTTTTATCCCAATAATAAAAGCTTGCCTCACTCTGTCACAGTTCTCAAGTGATGCTCACATGCGTTTCAGTATCTTCTTATCATTTGCGGCTAGTTTCAGATCTCCCTCTTTGGCTAGATCATGCGCAGTCTTTCTTTCCAACCATTTTTTGTAATATTCAATGGCACTGCATGCCTCCATTTGTTTTCTTTCTTTTCAAAAGCAGTGGATGGTTCTCCATAGTGAAGATTTTATAGACAAGCAAGTAAAACAAGCCTCTTTTCTCCTTGCCTCTCTTCACTCTAACGAGTGAATAGCTCAGATGTACGTTAAGTATTTGAAGGAATAATATAATTTAACAAATGTACACTGCTCAGTGACCTAAATCACCTGCTTTCATAGACAGTTGACATTATTTACATTCAGGCTTTTTTGTAGAGAGGCATTTTGAATGACCCTTCAGAATGAATATGCGCAATAGGAACACTCTACCCGTTGTATCTGCACCTACCACTTAAGGTATGCCTCCGGTTACCCTGTGTTTTTCAACCAGGTGTCTACTGCTCTGAAGAAAAAAGATGTCTTTTTTTTTTTGTCAGTGAAATCACTGACTTTAAGACCATGCTCTGTACACAAACGGAACTTGATTCCTTTCACTGATGAAACACATCTAGCATACCCCAAACCTGACTGTCAGCTTTTGTACAGGGAGCCAGCCCTTGACAAGGGTGAAGCCAACACTGGGTAATTTCAAGACAGACAAGGATAAGCTTCCTTTTTTGTTGTGGTAGCTGATGTGGCTGCAGACATAAAACATTCAGAGACTTAGTTGGTATTTTTTCAGAGAAAAATGTTTAAAAATGAAGCTATAGTTCAGACAGCTGAGCTGACAACAGCTTACAGAAAGTGAACACAGTAAACAATTGCAGAAGTCTCCAGACACTGCAAGACAAGAAGAGCAAATATTTTCTTCCTCTGAAATGCAACTTGTTTTACTAATTTTTATTTGACTGTATACCATTGGTATCAGATGACACAGGGGAAAAAATCCACTGTAAGGATATGGAGTGGTATCAGTATGGATTTAAATTAGAAATATTATTATAACATCATGACTTCCAAAATTATTATTATTTTAATGTTCTTTTAATTAAGCCTTACAAATTTACAGTTTGTTTGAGTACTGTTAGATTATTTTGTCTTGCCTGTATACAGTTGTGAATATTATTCTATGTCTTTGGACATACTATGATACAAAATGGGGCTTTGAGCAACCTGGTCTAGTGGAAGGTGTCCCTGCCCATGGTGGGGGGTTGGAATTAGATGATCTTTAAGGTCCCTTCCAACCCAAACCATTCTATGATTCTATGAAAATATAGATCATCTGAGCACCTTTATTTCCAAGTTCATCCCTGCTACAAATCCATTGTCTCCAAGTGTTGACTCTGTGGTTCCCTTATCAGTTAAATGTGAGGAACTTACCTAATAAAAATCCTTCAATGAACCAAAGCTAAGATGATAAGAAGCCCTGAAATGCAAGGAGCTTGGAAGCGCTGAGTGCCAGAGCTGTGACCTTGTTGGGGTATCTCTACCTCTGAATGCCAAACTCAAATCTGACAGTTAAAGCACTAGTCTTAACCACCAGAAGCACCAGAAAGTGTTGTCTAACCATGGGCAACTTAGGACTTTGGAGTTGAAGGTCTTGAACTATCCATAAGGATGTGATAAAGGATATCATATGGATATCATATATGGATATCATATCCATAGGATATGATAAAAATAAACCAACTGTAGGCACCCAGATCACATGTGATGTATCATCTTCAGTCTCTTCTTCCTTCCTTTTTATGATATATTACCCAACCATAGCACGTATTGCATGACTTCTTTTTGGTACTCAAAGTATTAACGGCAGGAGTTATTTAGCATTTTATGGCATATCACTTTGTTATATTCTGAGAAGGAAGAACCATTGTCTTTGCAGTTACCATAAAAAAAGATACAGCGACTGGCAAAATAAGACATTCCAAGCCTATAATTATGGTAGCTTGCTTGTAATATTTCTAGTCCAAATACAGGTAACATAGAAAATTTCAAATCTAATTGACTTACCTGCAGAAACCTCATGGTGACTCCTGCCCAGGGGGTGCAAAGCTTCCATGAAGAGCGAGGTTAGAATTGAGGGGTGGGGAGAGAATGTTTATTGTCCTTAAATATGCCTTAAGCAAAGATTTGCAAGACTGAACCTGATGCTGTCTATCTTCTTAAGAGATACATCTCCCAAGAAACCTGGGCTTTTAATTTACAGATCTCAGAAGAATGTGAGAATATGATAGTCTGCATCTCTGTGGGGACCAATTATTGCTAGATGTGGGTTTTGCACAAGTAGAAAAGGCTCAGTTTCAGCATGTGGAAAACCTGGGAAGCTAATCTGTGTGGTGCACCAATTCTGCTCTCAAACACAAGAACACATACAGTTTCTGTATGTATTCTGTAATGACCTCCAGTATGATGCAGAAATGTAGGGGTGGCTTTTACAAGATATCCAGCAATGCAAGGCTACTACATATCGGATAAGATCCAAGCCCTTGCTGTGTAACCTCCACAGCCTTAATGATGTTCTTAATGGATATGTGGGCTGAAATTTATAGTTTCAACATGAGAGCTGAAGCTTGTGGTGGTTTTTAGATTTTTTTTTTAATTAAGTAAAGAAAGAAATAATATGCCAGAGTGATTCCAAAGACAGCAGCTACAGCTTTTTTTCATTTTTACAACACTCAGGCAGTCTACCATGTTTTCTCTTACAGAGTCCCATTAAATCTGTAAGCCAGACTCTGAGTCCCAGATAAACTAGCTTTGTTTCAGAAGTATGGGGCGGGGAGAGAGACTATAGAAATCATATATAGCTTACCTTGAACTTCAGTGTTCCATCTGGAAAATGAGGATAATGTTCCTTTACTGTATAAGTCTTAATGCATTACATACAAATAGCTTTCAGGACAGGCCTGAGTTGTATTGTCTTTTTTAATAGGCACATTTAAAAGTATATATTAACCTCTCTCACTTTACGGTTGCTGGATACATATAATAAACTGCTGGATGTAATCTGAGAATGAAGCTGAAGAGAAAGATTAAAACAGGATTTTAAGATTAGTCTAGTTTATAAATGACCCCTGACTCTTCCTGCTTGGCATACACTGTGAAGAAAAGCATATTTAAAATGTATTTCCTTCTCACTTTATCAAGTCTGTATTATTAAGGGTATTATTATTATCATCAGATAAAACAAACCAAATGAAAATATTGTTAAAATTGTCTAATCACAAATTAGGATTATTAACAAATAAAAATAACTCCCTGGATCCTTTTGGAAAAACAGTGGTTGAATTTTTTTAAAGTTCACCACGGCATCTTCTTATAGCTGCTTTAGGAATTACATGTTTACTGCCAGTAAACAAACCAGAGCAGAGAATATGGCCACACAAAAGGAAACATTTTCATTGACAGCATTTGAACTATCTCGCAACAGAGCTTCATCAGGTGTCAGGTTACATCTTAGTTCATTAGTTTCAGGTAGTTTAATTTTTTCAACTTCCTCTTTTACAAGTATCTTACATCATTTCACTCGAATGATAGGGTTTCATTTTAACTACTGGATATATCAATCTCACCACAGTTTTTCTGCTTTTTATTTTAACAACTTGAGGACTCATATCACAACTCGACTGTCTCTTTGTTCTCTCAGCCTGATTTAAAGCAAATTGCCCTATGTACTACAGTAGTTTTGAATGTATTAAAAGTTTTTAAAATTGTGAATTATATGAAATATTCTAACAGTTTAAGTTTAAATGATGCAATTAGCCAGTTACAACTGGAACTACCAGGCCTTATTTAAAATAATGAGGTCTGACAGTTATGGAGCCTGAATTATTCATTGATAACTAGCTTTTCCTCTTTTGCAAACCATGGCTAACATTAATAACAGAGGTGTAAGTGTGGTAACAAAAGAGTTTGACATTGGGAATACAAATATAAAAGTGCTAAATTCTTCCTTAATTAAAATTACTATGCTAGTAATATTTTCCAAAGGAAAATCATTAGGACTAATATTTTCTCATACATTCCAGCATTTGTTTCTTCAGGGAGTCACTGATTAAAGTAACTGTGCTTGATGATTCACCATCTGAGAGAATACTCTTAAAATACAATTAATTTTTATAAGTGCATTATTTTAAGGATGTTATTTTTAAAATAAAATGCAGCACTTTCTATTGTGATTCCTACACTTACCACACTGCTGAAAATACATACTAATGGCATGGAGTACTCCCTGTGCTCAAAGGTGTGCTGTTTCCTGGCACCCTTCATCTTTCACTGGCCCATCCTGCTTCCTCCATGATCACTCCATCAGCCTCAAAGATAGTTGCTCTCTGTAGCACACCTGAATAGAAATAAAACGTTATTCTTTTAACATGAATACTAAGATTTGTATCTGGTGTCTAATATTTTTACAAAAGCCTGGATTCTCATGAGCTAATTGCTTGCTGTAAGTCTAGATGTTTTTCATTAGAATTGCTAAAACCAAAACAGAATCTTTACATAAAACAATCTAACAATAACGAACATATCTGTGGCCTAATTACTCAAATGTTCATATGCATCTGGATGTCTTTTATGAAAGAAAACAGAGTTTATACAATTGAAATAGCAACTGGTATATGTCCTCGTTCTCTCTCAAAGCAACGCAAATGAAAGCAAAAAAAAAAAAATCTGGAAGTAGGACATGCTAAAATAGTGACTCATCTGCAAGTAGGAGTGACTGATCTTTATCTATAACTCTTGGTTACCATAACAGATAGCACCAAATTATCTATGATATCAGAAATAGGGATCTTAAACAAGCAGAAGTATAGACTCAGTTTGGGATGACCTGTTGAGTTACTGCAATTACACAACACATCAACAGTGCTGTTCAGAAGATAATTACGCAACTGACTTTCAGAGTGACATGTATAGTTGGCATTTTATGTGAAGTCTAGAGAGGCTGAACCTTCAAATGGATGCAGTGCTTCCTGTGCACCTAACTTTGGAGCTTCTGAAGATTGCAGCCTAAATGTGTATTTTAATAAAGTATGCTTCTATTATATTGTATTGCTATACAGTTCCCCAGTGCAGGGAGATCAGAGAGGCGAAGGTCAAAATAAATGCTTTACAGATATCGAAGTCTGTTCAGTGAGACTTTGAAAAGGAGGATTTGAAAGATGACTATTTTTATTAGTGCAGATGCATACCATATAACCTGATTTTTTTTTGTGCAAATGTCAATTACAGTGTACATATTGTTCACTGAAGTTTATGTCATTGGTCAGGGGGGAGGAGAGTCCCCAAATGAATGATTAATAATCAATGTGTCTGGGTTCTTATTTTATTCCTCAGAAAGGAAGAATGAATTACTGATGTCTCTCCCAAAAATGGAAAAAAAATCTTCCAGATATAGGTCACACCACCTACATCTGTACCCAGAGGGGGCCCCTCTGTAAGTGGATTTCCCTGGTTTGGGCACGGAGCCTCAGCCTCCCCTATTATATCATTGCTTCACCTTCCTACACTCTGATACAATTAGGGAGAAAAGGCAATACAGCTCAGAGTCCTATTAATTTTTCATACAATCATGAAAAGCTCAGAGAAAGGGTGGAGAAGTACCTAGGGAAAAGGTTTTGAAGGAGGCCCAAGATAATGCCTGGGCATGTGGTCTCTCTACCAGTGACCCAAAGTCTTCCACCGATTCTGGGCCAACAGCAGACCTGTGTCCCAGGATGAAGGCAAATCAGACTGTGACCCCAGGGGAGTAAGAAAGACAGTGAGCAGCTTCTGGAGGAATCTATATCCTCTGACATTCAATGATAAGCTCTCTCCAAGTAGATGCAACATCCATCAGATGTCTGCATGTGTCTTTATGTATTTATGTATGTTATCATGGGGTATCATTCCTTTTGGAAAGATAGCATGACTTTGCATTGATAAACATTAGGTGGAATGAGTAGAAATATTTTTCAGGACCATATGGCCGTTTGTTTGCAGTTTTTTTCCCCCAAAGGGAGAAGTCATGTGTAGAATGAATGGGTTTGTAATTACTCAATCTCTGTTAGTAGCAGAGTAGGGAATTACTTTAGCTTACTCCCATGTTATGTTCTAGGTGCCAGTTAGATATGCCTCCAGGCAAGCTTAACTTGTGCGCTCTCCTTTTTGTCAAATTCCCTGTGTCTTTTCTTAAGGAAACCTGCTAATTTTAACAGCTGTGTCGCTCTCCCTCTTTCTTTCCTTTTTTCTCTCTCGGTGTGTCTCTCCCTTCTTCTTTATCCCTCTACTGCTGCTGCTGCTTCCTAGATGCAATCACAAAAAAACAAACCTGAGACACTGAAGCGCTGGTATTCAAAAGCACTGATTATTTTATGCTAATGAATGAACCATCTAGTAATACAATATTTCACTTGTTGTGCCCTCCTGGTGGTAGCACAAGATAAATCCAACGGTGTCTTTAATTAACTAAAGAAAGCAGAAACAAATCTCTGTGGGTTAATAATATTTATGGCCTAAAAATGAACAAACTAAAGAAAGGGAGAAAATAATGTGGTCCAATTCAGAGAAAAATGTAATTAAAATAAAATTCTCATGCATTCTGGAAAGTGCATCCGTAAAGACATGTGCAAGCAAGGCACATACCTGTGTGAGACAAAGCACTAAAATTAAGGTCATCACTGAGGAGTTGGAAAAAATGTTCTTCTATTTACAAAAAAGAACGAAGACAAATTTCTCAGGAAGGAATGTTAGATCTTGTTGTCTACACAGGAATTAGGTCTTTTTTAATCCATAAAATACACTGTATCATATGGTGCCTGAACCTTAATTCAAGTAGCTCAACAACATGAATAAGAAAATGCCAGGTCTATTTAACTGTGTCCTTTGTCAAATGCCAATAGAGATGGTGACTTTTTATAAATACCCAGTAGTTAAAAATATAAAACACTGTAAGTAGATAAGGCTACATGGGTTGTATTAACGTGAGGTCATTTCACCCATTTATGATTCCTATTCTTTGGCAGGAGACACACATTTTGTCCTATCCCTTAAAATAGCCTGTGGGTCTGGAGATTTCTTAGAAAGAAGTCAGCACAGACCTACATCAAAGGAGATCCCAGAAAAAGCATCAGAGCTCCATATCACTGCACTGGAGCTCCAAGGGGGCCTTGGAAATTTAACTCTAGGGGTTGTAGAGATGCACTCTCAATAGCATAGCCAAGCTGTGGACTGTTTCATGGTTTTCCCACTGAAACATGTACATTTTGGGGTGCATCTGAGCAAAGAATCCATGTAGAGCTTTAAGCCTCAGCCATGCACCATCCGGTGGAAAACACTTCTCCAGCAATAAATAGCTGAGGCTGTTGTTACTGAAACCTTTACTTGTGCCTGTGAGACTTGTTCTTTCATCAAATTACTTTAGTTTAATTGAGAAATCTATATTCACACAGAGGGCATTAGCATGCTGGGATTAAAATGACGAGCGTTTCCACAGGCCTGTTTGTATGATGGACTGAAGATTGAATTTTCTCACAGTTGTGCAACTAAATATAGAAGGATGACAATACAGCATATTTGAAATTTGCCTTGACCACACTCACCCTGTGAAGTGCTAAGCAGTTCTGACTCTTTGTAGCCTGTCCCCTTCCTGTTCTTGAATTTTTTTATGCCACCTTTAGATTGCTGGGTCTTGATATTGCTGCAACGCTGTCCGATTTAGGATTTACAACATTTATTGACAGCAGGAAACCACACTCCCCCTCATATCTCTATAACTCTTCAGATCCTAATGCTGACCATGATCTCATTACCCATTGCTCAATATCTAAACCTTGCTGTTTAAGTCAAATAGACATTTCAGGATGATATGTAAAAAGATTTGTTAACATTATGAGATCGATTCACTGCAATGAATTTAAAACAAAGAATACTTACTGACATGTGTCACTACATCACACACACACTGCTGTTTATAAAACCTACGAGGTTTTACAAGGTCCATCATAAGGTAACCTCTAAATAGAAAAGCAATAAATTGTGCCTATGCAGAAAAAATTATTCATGAAAACACACAAGGAATTACAAGAAATATTTTAACAGTCATTAGTCCAGCTTCAATTTTTCTGACATACCTCATTAGTATGCCCATTGCCTTAAGCTCTGATTACCAGCCTCAGGTGTGAGAGGCATGGTGTTGTATGATGGTACGTCTCTGCCTGAGGGGTGGGAGCTGGGAGTTTCCCCTTTGCAGGTTGCATGCCCAGCCGAGATGTGGGTGAATGGAACCTGCCTGGAGTGGCAGAAATGTGCAGAGATGTCTCCGGAAGACAAATGCCGTGGGCAGCAGCTTGGCAGCTCCCTCTGTCCCTGCTGCAGCGGGCTCGGCAGGGCTGTTCCAGAACTGCACTGTCTCCACACCACCACATCTCTTCCTGTGTGAAGAAGGGGATCTCCAGCTTGACAACCATGTGCTTGGAAGATGCTTTTCTTGTCCACCTTTATTTTTGCGAGCCACTCCTGTGACTTGCAGGCAGGTCCCCAGCCAATTCCATGGTCCATGTTTGACTCTCCTTCCTGCGCTGTGCTGATCAAGGACAGAGCTGCACAGAGAAAGGGGCAGATAAATGGGGGAAAAATTTATAAAAATGAGCAGGCCAAACTCTGTGTACATTGGTAGTCTACCAATCCCCATTCTCCCCTGCCCCTGAAAATATAATGGCCCAGAAACATCAGATTATCTCTACTTTTATAATTCAAATCCTGGTTTGTTTGGGTTAAAAAAATTAACTTCAGTTAAGTGTCATCATTTATCTACATGCATGACATGGATGAGACAGCATGCTAGTTTTGCTCACATTACTGTTTATATACCTGGAAACCAGGGACAAATGCACATATATAGAAGTGATAAATCTAGAAGGTCCTCTACTTTAAATGCCTCTTTGAATTCCACTGCTCATGCAAAATTATTTCTGTCAATATTTTAATTTCAGTCAGGAAGGGTGGAATCAAAGAAAGAGTGACACCCAGGAAAATTGTTGTCAGCAAACTGAAGACTACATACCATAATTAAGAAATAAGGTAAAGAATGAAGAAGCTTGATAAAACTGCTGTTGTATTTTTCTGAGTTTAGTGCTAAAGAATCAAGGATGGGAAGACATTTTAAGAGATAAATATTACACTATTCATCACTGTATACTATTGTAAGATGCATTATATACATAAATGATCATTTCTGTAATCATAAGAATATTAATGCAGCAGCTAATAAATAAAATAAGCACCAAAGGACAAGAATATGACCTTAAAATCCTTACTCAGCTGCCCTATTAACTTTCTGAACACCACTGAAAGTGTGTGTCAGCTGCTTAAATTAAAGGGAGAGTAATTAAAATTACACAAATAATAGGTGACTGGGGTCAGTCTCCATCACCCTATCTCCTATATTTCAGAGTATTTTACATTTTTTCCATCAATATGCAATCTTAATTTTCCTTACACATCTCTCAGGTACTCTTGGTTTAAAAACAACTTACCATAAGAAGCAGAGCTGTTGACTGATGGTCAGAACACAGGTTTTGGGGCCACACTCTTAAATCCCTTCCCATAGCATATCAGGCAAGTCTATTTCTCAGCATCTTTGAGCACCACTGTACTTTGTCATCTTTTTTAAAGTAAGACCTTTTAGTAGGAAAAAAGGAAAAGAAGAAAGAAAAATCAGATCTATATTTCAGATCTATACCTATGATCCCCTTTTCAATGAAGATGGCTTACATAGAGCAAATGAGCAAAAAAGTTATACTCTTATACTCTTCTCTGGGACATTAAAAATCACAGGTAGAATAGAGAGTCCCTTGATAATAATCCAGCCTTTTGTATTTTTACTGTAATAAGAGTAATAATAGTAATAATCATAATAATAAAAGACTTGAAAAAGTGGGACTGGGAATTGAACCAGACAAGACAAGAGAAACCCAAATGGCAGCAATATCTCCCCACAGGGTCCTGACCAGAAACAGTTCTTTCCTCAGAAAACATTGAGAGACTTCTCTTAATGCCAAAGCATTTTACAGTCTTTGCTGGAAGTCATTGCACAGGTACAAATTATTTAATAATAACCATGCTGACAATTTATAGGCATTCTAGTATTGTCCGTAAAAAAGCATATTTTTTTTTTTTTGAGGGCACAGTCTAAGCACAGTATCTAATGCATGTCTTCAGCAACTCTAGGAATGCAAGAAATAAGTGGAGCTGTTTTGTGCTGCTAATACTGTGTATTGATAAGGTAAAGGGGGAAAGGTCTAACATAGGTATCTGCCTACTTGATGGGGGCATTCTGCAGCCCGCAGAGGCAGGAGGAGGAGAGGGGAAGGGGCTTGCAGCTTTAGGGAGCCCGGTGTACAGATGGGTTTCACAGGTGCTCACACCAGTTCTGTGCACTTTGCATTGCAAGGGCAGTACTGCCCAAAGCATCGGGTGTGGGTCTGATCCCCTGCCATAACTGCTTGGGCTTACAGGAAACATAAGGATGGAATGAACAGACACTGGGATATGAAGCTATTATTATTGTTTGTGGTGTAAATAAGTATTTAAAGCCTTCGCAGTCTCATATATTGACTTGTTAGAGCTAACAATGCATATTTGCCTAATTTTACTGACCTCAATCCTATTAAACCTGCTTCATAGCCCCTTCTGTGCAATGAAGTCCCTTAATGTTTTATAAAATTCACTCTTCATTAAATAATCATAATTATTTTTCCAAATGATTTAGCAGAATTGAAAGTATTCGGTTTTCTTCTTCTGCGGTCCCACCTGTGAAGGCTCTAGGTCAACATTTTTTGGTTGAGGGAGTGCTATGCTTTGGCTTAGATTTGTATGTGCTCCTTAAGGCTCTGATTTCAGTGGGAACTCCAGAGACCTGTAGGGAAGTCCTGCTGTTACAGCTATTAGTGTTGTAGCTCTGGAGAGCCATACAGGACATTTGCTGGATTAGGCCTGAGGGTAAGCCCAACTCTCTCATCTGGAAGAGATATTCTGATCAATGGATGAATATGAATGATTCATAAAATGAGCCCGGAATAAGCAGAAAAGGAATTATTCCATAATGCTGGCATAGGAGTCAGAGAAATATGGGTGAACACAAGTAGAGGTTGGCAGAATGGGCTTTAGCAGTCTCATATCTGCTCTCACAGACTACAGCTCTTGTCTTGTGTTTCTTCCTTGAGTTGTATCAGGCACAAGCTCATCCAAACTGGAAGTTCTGTCTCATAAGTTATGCAGCAGTAAATTAGGGCATACTAGAAAAAAAAAACAAACAAAAACCCACCACCCAAACCCACAAAACCAAACCAACCCCAAAAAAGGCAAGTTGCCCCACTATATAACTACTTTATATATCATAGCTACTAAGAAGTCATAAATAGCTCTAGCTCTGGCAAAATGCAAGGGAGCATGGTGTATATATTTAACATATCAGTATTATTTACTATGTTCCAAAGGCTTTGGGCTATGGAAAAATCTACTGAGAATGAAGATCTCCAACAGAGAGCAATGATGCATTTGGCACAAAATAAGATTAGATTGAACCAAACCAAATAGATTAAGTCATTCTTCATCTCTCTTCCCTCCTTTCTGGCTCTGAACTTCTCCTTTACAAGTAGCTCCCTAGAAATCTTACTCTGCATGATACTGAGTTCAGATAGGATTCAGCTATGCCACTTAACCAGCTATTAGAGATGATGGGAGTCGCTCTCTTTTTGAGAAAATTCCGAAACGTACAATTCTGCCTCATGACAGTACAGCACAGTAGTAGCTACACACTCATCTTGCCAGAGCAAAGTAAACCTCTTTCCAAATCATGCCTTCTCCTCTGGAAAGAAGTGAGAGGCTAAAATACATACACTCCCTCGCCATACCTCATACCTTGTGCAATGAGAACAATTCAGTATAGACTTGCTGCTGTGTAGGGTGGCTTCTTGTGGGTTGGGCCTTGGATGTGCATACCTGGAGGTCATGTAGGGCCATCAGCATCCAGCTACCCTTTGCGCAGCCATTCTGCCTGGGAAAAGCCAGCAGCTCAATGGTAGAGCACTGACTGACAGAAGATCTTTGGTTAGTTTTTTGCTCTACGGGTAAACTTTGGAGGGTTTCTTGAGTGGTTCATTTCTTTCTTCAGGTGGTTAAGGAGATGTAGCCAATTTATTCTTCAGATATTATATATGGAGACTAAGTGAGCCAATAAAAAAAGAAATCTATCTCTCTCTCTCTTCCTCCCCCCCACCCCCCAACTTTTCCTTTATCCATCTGTTTTCCTTGTATTTTTGTCATTTCTCAGTAAAACTGAAGACAGATGGGAAATGTAGTTTCTTACAAAGTCATTGCTGGTTAGAATGTCACTGAACTTGAAAAGACTTTATTGCGGTCCTCCTAGAAATTGTCTCCCTTCAATATTTTCCTAACCACCACCTTTTTGTGATGGCTGAATTTAGGAAGGAAATTCTCATTTTAAACAGTCTATTTTTACAGCAACTTATCAAACAGTGGCCTTTAGCTGTTGTTCTGTGACAGCCACTCTATTAAAATCCTGATGTAAACAAGTGGAGAAGGTGAACTAGAAGTGCAGATATTTGCACAGCATTACTGTCAGGTAAAATTTTAAAGATAGGTTTTATGAACCCATTATTTGCAGTCAAGGCTTTTGACTACAGCATCTGAAATCATTTAAGTAGACAAAGTGTTTTGTCAAAACATACTGCTGGGAGTCAGTATGTAG
Organism: Pelecanus crispus; assembly: GCF_030463565.1. Lineage (NCBI taxonomy): Eukaryota > Metazoa > Chordata > Aves > Pelecaniformes > Pelecanidae > Pelecanus > Pelecanus crispus. The sequence goes on from NC_134647.1 coordinate 20,755,693, forward strand.
CTTCTTTTTATGTAATTCAATTTGGTTCTGTTGTTTGCATGAAAGTGGGGTATCTAGCTGGGCAGCAATAGTGGTGCTGTGTATGATCACAATATGGTAACTTGCCAGTGTAATTAACGTTAAATGCCTTTTGTTTTCATTTAGTGCTTAATGCATGCATAATTGTGGTGTACATACAGACCTACCAAGGAAGATGCTTGAGGGCTTTTAAATACAAACAACAAAACCCAAAGATTTTATAGTTCTCTGCCTAGGAGTGGGAGATGCACAATATGTGCCCGCTTTAAAAGCATGAATCTCTGTGTCCTGTAAAGCTCTGCTTGACATAATATTTGAAAGAGATGGGCACTTTAAAAAGGCAGAGCTATTGCTGGTCTTTCAGCCCTGAGCCCCCTGCCCGAGGTGATGCTGAACAGGACTGCCCTGTGACAGGCTGGCTTGCTATGGCCCTCTGAGCACTTGTATAAAGGCAGCATTGTTAGAGCATGGTATGTGCTAGCAAACCTTCCTCCACTCCAGACCACCACCCCGAGTGTGCCGAGATTGTCTGTGCATAAGGCACCTTTTGAAGAACGTAGACTAAATGTTCACCAAATATTCGCTCACTCGCTTAGACTTTCTGGTCTGCACATTCTCAGCTCCTCTACTTCGCCCGCAGCAGCAGCAGGCACAGAACCCGACCCAGGGAGTTAACAGGAAGTTCAGTAAACCTGATCCCGCTGGCTGGGTTTTCCTGAGGTACTGAGCAGTACCATGGAGTTTATGTGGTCTGGCATCATTTCACATGAAATCAGCATTTTGGCCAAGCCATACCTTACAGTATTTTTCATCTTCATTTTGAATGGAACCAGCACTTCCCAAATGTACTTCAAGAAATTTGGGAAAAGATGGAACTGTAACAGTTCCAAATGTAATTTCCAAACATACTTCACTTAGCTACTGCTGTCAACAGAAACAGTGACAACAGGAGGAGGAGAAGGCATTTAGCTCCTCATGCAGTATTAACATGCTACTTTGATGTATCTCGTGTACTATTGTATGTATAGTTTGGGAACGTCTAACCAAATAAAACACATAGTGGACAGTAAGCTATAGCATGAAAGACGCAGGACATGGGGAGCAGATCTTCTCCATTAGCATACTGGCAGAACAGTAGTAGGTAGATGGAGAAATCTGAGCAGATATGAGAAAAAGAAAGCATTTACCAAACAGTAGCAATGGTGAGTGTAAGGAGAGAAAGATAAGCAGGAAAAAAGTTGTCAGATAAAAGGACAATAACTTGGTGCAGTAAGATTATAAGTCTTTTAGTAGATCTTTTCCATCCAGTTCTTCCTTTTAGAACTTCATTTTGATCTGCTACACATCAAAGCCAGATGAATTGTGTAAAATGCTCAGGCATCCTTTTCTCAGACATAATCCTACATCTCTGCACATAAATCAGATCATTAAATTAGTTATTACATAGGGTAGGGATTGAGAAATCTAACAAAAGAAAGCAAGCCACAATCACTAATATATGTTACTAAGAGCTTGCCTACACAACCATGTAATACTACTGTATCTGCATCAGTTAAGAAAGTGATTAGAACAGTCTTCTACTGTGTATACAGTTTATTTGAAGATAATTCCTACCTTAGTGTAGCATCTCCCTGCAAAACTGGTGCTTTCATAGCAGTACACCCCAGACTAATATTGTGATAGGATGCCAAAAATCTCTTCCGTGCATCACTGGAGCCACACAGCTGTAATTTTCATGTATTAGTAGTTCCACATTTCAGTCCAGTACTTCCTTTTTTTCAAAATTGGTCCTGGTTGTACCATTTAATCCACACTGTTTTCTAAGCCAATTACTTGGAGCTGTATGACCGCTGGTAGTATACCAGCCTCAAATCCTGTTCTGCCACAGCTGCAAAAGGGGCACTGAAATGGCATGATACCAGCTCTGTTTGGCCCTGATCCAGCAAAGCACTTAAACACCTGTTCAACTTAAAGTGTATGAGTAATCCCATAGAAGACAAGACGATAAATTCTTTGAACCAGTATCTGCTTAGATTCATTGACTGTGAAAACAGAAGGGAACATCTAAACATCTTGTCTGACCTCCTGTATACCACAGGATTTCTTTGAATTCAGTCTTGCTCAGTCTTTCCTTTCTTTCAAGAAAAAAAACATTCAGCTCTAACGTTTAAATTTTCAGTGATGGAGAAACTACCACAGTGCTACATAAATTGTTTAAATGATTAACAATCCTCACCTGGGCAAATTTATACCTTTTTTCAACCAAGACTTTACAAGGTCCTTTGGATTCACTGAATATTGTTGTATTTTTATTAATTAGACTGAAGAGGCATGTATTATCACATTTCTTTTTCGTATACATGCTTACTTGCTGCAATTAAATCAGCTCTTAATTTTTACTTTGACAAGTTGATAGGCAGTGCTCTTGGAGTTTCTCACTACACAGCAGATTATTTGGCCTTTAATCATACTCCTGTCTCTTCTCAGACTCCTCTTGTATTGTTCTACATCTCTACAAGTCTGGTTTCTGGAATAAGACACAGTATTTCAGGAGAGGTCATTGCTCACCATAGAAGCAATAGAGATTCCTACTTATAGTCCCTTTTTTCCTCACCAGGGGTAAGACGGGACCTTTTGGCTTCATGGTCACACTGAAATTTTACACAGAACCATTCTTCACCTGCCAATCCTTTCAGTGTAATTGTTTTCTAGGACAAGTGCAATCTCCTTTAAGTGCCCACACACATTCTTTGTTGTTCCTCAGTATATGACCTTACCTTCACTGAAATGCATAGTTTGACTGTGCCCAACTTAATTGTGCCCAAAGTACCCTATAACAGTTTTCATTATTCCTTCATCTCTTATTTATATGCTCTATTCACAGCCTTAGTGTTTTCTACAACTTATTGTGACTCTTTTCTTCCACATCATGAATTAAGATACCAAATACAGTAAGATTAACAACACACTAGAAACATCCATGCTTAGTGGATGATCCAGCATTTCCAACTACATTTTGAGACCAATGTCATGTTTAACCCATTTAATATGTACCATATTGATTTTGTAATATTCAGGTTTTGTAATGAAATGTTGGGTAATATCAAATCAAAGCACTTCACATAAAAACTATCATCTCTCCCTATATATGTATAACATCCCAAAGTTTTCATCAAAAGATTTCAAGTTATTCTGATGAGATCTAGGTTTCATTAACCCTTATTGATTGGCTTAAATTATGTCACTCTCCTTGCATAATGTTGCAATCTCAATATCACTCTATTATTTGCTTGTAATTTCTATATAAAATCATCCACATAGAGTTCCAAAATGCAATATTTTAATAATAATAACAATAATAATAATATTTAAACAGTTTGCAGTAGGAGTTTGGAGAACAAAGAAGGGGATCCACTGTTGTGAAGAGACAACCCATGGGCTGAAGATCCACCTTGAGAAGTTTAACTTCTTACAGGTAAGCAAAGCTTGAAAAGAAAAAAACCCAGAGAAAAAAGCTGTTTCTAAGGCAGGAAAAAAAGGATTAAAAAGGCTGTTTTAAAGAAAAAGGAAAAAGGGAGAAGAAAGGAAAAAAATCAGTTATCAGAGATGCTTGGAAAGACTATAGTACAAAGCAGAGGGGGATTGCTAGGGATGACAGAAGTATATTCAAGGTACTCCTAATGCTAAATAAAAAGATTCCAGTTTGAAGGATGAGTGACAGAAAGCAGCACATGAGAGCAAGGCACTAGCCTTGTGTAAGCATTGCTTCTGTGTAACTAAATAGTAATGATAGTTAATCACGGGTTTACACAGGAAGAGCAGAAGCCTTAGCACATACAGAGTCTGATCTCACAAAACCTATCCATGTGCATAAGTCATTTCATCTAGCGTTTCAGCTTCCTTTCATGCTACCCAGAGACAAATAGGAAGCAATGCCACAACTGACTGGTGCCATTGACAAACACATGAAAATACTGGAAGTTGGCATAGTGAAGACATATTCAGCTAAACCTGGCTTCTCTTTTCCCAGAGAAGAGTACTTAAAAAAGAAGAAAAAAAAAAAGTAGTCTTTGGAGAAGGACAGTTTTAACAAGATCTTTTCTGTTTGCTCCATCCCCCTGCGAGGGTTCAGAGCACTGGAATTTCTGCAGGCCTCTGTTTGAAAATAAGGGGCTAATAAAAAGGTACGTGTATGGCTTGCTACCCTAAACTAGTCCTCCTAGAATATCCTGGGATTTGCCAAAGCACTAAATGACGTTGACATAGAACACTTTAAGGGAAAAGTCACCTTTTATTCTTTGCTTTTCAGTATTTAGAAATGTAGCTTCAGTTTCCTTTGTGTTTTTTTGTATAAAGGAAATTCATTTTGAATAGAGATGGGTCCATTTCTTTAGGTTTGATCTCAACGGATACTGAAGCTGGACTGCTGCGCCTTCCAACTCTTGCAATTTCTGGGGAAAGAGAGGGCAGCTGGGTTTAGATGAAGAGGACAGAGAAATAGTAAAAAAAGAAATATTTAACATGGAGAATCTCAATTGCTGAGAAGAGCAGAGTTAATGGAAGGCCTAACTAACTTTTGCTAACATGCTACACTAATTGATTTTCAAGTCAACCAAATTCCATGCTGCAGTGAAATTTCCTCACAGCCATTTTAACCCATGAATCTATTGTGTGGTCCATGCAGGTCAACCCATTTAGATGTCCAGATGTAGGCAGGACGTTGCAGACACACAGTTCCAGGGAATGCATGCCGTTCAGTGGAGAACCGGGGTCCTCGGAGATCACAGGTAAGCCTCATTTTGCCTATACCAGCTCTGCCTTTGGATTTTTTTTTAGTCTAATAGTTTTTCAAATACATGGTAGAATCACAAAAAGCCACTGCTGTTCAGGGAAGTTCTGCATGTGCTCAGACACCTTTTCTTTCTCTGCTTTGGATCTATTCCTTCCCCAGTGGTAAAGCATAGTGGGGAATCCTATGATGATAGAAGCAGTCGATACCTTTGTAAGAACAGAGAGCTGTCTTTAGCACATGTATGCCTTTAGTTCAATAAACAACCTAGGTCTGCACCTAATTTTCCACTGAAGGATCTAATACCAGCAGAGAACATTTGCAGCATGGTACAACAGTAGTCCTTTTAGCTAGACATTTCCTTGACTATAGTGAGGCTTTTTCTTCCTTCTAGCATGGAAGGGGGGGATTCTATCATCTGTGATTTAAACTGTGATACTTCTTTTATAATGCAAATAATTTTCTACTAGGCTCAAATATTTGATACGCAAATAAAGAAAATAATTTAACCCACATTACAAAAAAAGAAAAAAAAAAGAAATAGAGAATAACCAAAAGAAGACTTTGGGGATCAGATTCCTGGCATTAGTAAATCAGCATAATCATTTCGAGTGCCACAGTTGGCAGGAATAGGCTCATTTTTTCTGGATACCTCAGTCTAGTAGGTAACTTGCTGAGAAACTGCAATACAAATTCTGATGTTGTCCCAAGTGTCCCTGAGAAATTAAGATATGCTCAACATTTTTTAAAATGGACAGTCTGTTTCTGGCTTTGTGCAGTTGTACAAGTTTGGGAGAGAGCTATTCTTTTGTACCTAATGTTGAAATTCATCCTAAATGTTTTGCATCGTTATTACCTATTGACTGTGGTGAAGGAAAAGACATTTTAAGAAAATATGTTTCAATGACAGAGCAAAATAAACACTGGAATATATAACTGGTAACTCATTAAATAAGGAGTCCATGCTTTTATCTGGCTCTTCAAACACATTTTAGGCACTTCAACAAGATTAGAAAAACACTTTTATGCCAAAAAAGAAACTCCTTTAATCACTTCTCTTCTAAGAAGATACCTGCATGAAAAGAGGAGAATTAACCTCTCTGCTGCCACTACTCCTTTCACTGCAAAAAAGCATTTGTAACATTTCTAATCCATTTGGTTCTGTCAGATGGAAACAGCTATGTTTTCAGAAGCATTAATCATATGGGAAGATATTTTCAAGCATGTATCTTGCTGGGAAATTATTAGTATACACTAGACCAACATTAGGCTACTCTAATGGAACAGCAAGAGTTCCAGTTTTTCCAAGTGCCAGAGACAAGGCCAGTCTATTACATTCTTTATGGTCCAAGACAACTTTTGCTTTTGTAGTTTTATTTACCCTATCGCATTACAGAGAAGGGAAAAAAACACTCAAAAACTTCTAGTCGTAACAATTTAAAGAGTAAATGAAAGCCGGCAAAGGAGAGAAGGAGGAGCGAACAAAAAAGTCGCCATCAGATGCGTGCATCCCACTGAACTAGGTAGAAAATAGCTGCTGCAGTGTAAGATGACAAAATAATTAAATGATGTGGTCAAAACCAGAAGCAAAACTATAAATATATATGTATATATAAAAACAAATTGCAGCATTGGCCACAACTCCTAAGACTGATTTGTCCCCATGAGTGCTTCTGCAAATACATCCTATAATATAACAAAGGAATGAGATCACACAGCTCTTGGGTGGTTTTGCTGGGACTATCTTCAGGATCAGTTGAAAGCCTGAATGTCAAGCAGGGGGAAAACCCTTTCACAGACTGGATCTCTCTCTGCCCCATTCCTCAGCCTTGAGCCTGGCCAAGGCCAAACTCTTGCAGAAGTTCAGCTGTTATGCTGCCTCTTTTCATTCCTCAGTGGAAAAAGGAGAGGTGGTGATGGGGGAAGGTGACTTCCTATTTCAGCAAGGAGCATTCCATTACCACCTCTGCTGTTTCCACCAGGTGGTCTCAATGTGGTCTTAGAAGATAAAGTACCCGCATGTCTTTTTTTTTTTTTTTTTTAGGTCCTGTTTGTGGAAACTGGTATAGATAAAATAAATAATGACTCAGGACTATACCACATCTTTTCTGAAAGGCAAAAGCTCTTTTAAAATTTTCTCATCCTTTTGAAACTACTCTTGCTTTTCTTGCTCTCAAAATACAGTGAAGTAAGGCTACGTTTTAGTCTGCTCAGCCCCATCAGCACTGCCTTCACATCCCAGCAGGTATCCTGCTCATTTTTGGGTTTCTCCAGACAGTAGGTAAACTTCTGGATACTTCTCTGACTTAGAACAGGTGTGCTTTTTGATGTTTGCCTATAGGAACCTTAAACTCGGGGTCCTCCTATTATTTTGTCCAAGGCAAGGCATTGCAGTCGAGGGAGATGTTATTGTGGAAATGACGGAATATGTTCAAGGGCAGTGAGTAAGTTCCCTTTCAATAAAAGCACACATTATGTCCAAGAACAGGCAAAAGGGTTAAAATACAATCTTTCTAGATAAGTTTCTAGCCATATCAGGCTCAAAAAGTCAAAAGATTTGAAAGCTATTAGTACTTCTGTAGATCATCCTCTTCCAGACATTCTTTTTTCTTTTTTTTCCCTTTAACTGACAGGTTGCAGTTAAAAATTAAAGTAAAAAGAGGCCCTCTTTTTGCTACATACTTTTAATGGAACTGAAGCCAAAATAAGTCAGACTAAATTATGGGAGTAAATGACCTCCCGGGAAGTATAATACCAAATTCCAAAGAACTGTAAAGAGTTTCCTTTGATCTTTTTAGCTTCACAGCCTGAAATTCAAAATCTGTATTTAATTTTAGATTGCATATGCCAGCTTTTAAGTTTCCTTTCTAACATGATATATCATTTTAAATGATAGGACACCTTTAACTTGTATTTCTTGAAAATGCTGACTATCCTTTCTTTATTCTTTTACACTATAAAAACAGATATAAATATTACTAATTGCAAAAATAATTTGGGGTTGGGTGCTGTAATGGATAAACCATTGACCTTCACTTAAGAGACTGTGCCTTCAAGCTCAACCTGAGCCTCTAAGTGAAATGACTTTGATCTGAGACACAAGTAACTTCAGTTCAATGCCCTAGAGGATATAGATCTAGAAAAAAGGACAAGCTGAACACTTCACTATATATTCCCGTTGTTACAGTTTAGGAGTAGACAAAGGATGTTATTTTTCAAATGTGGTATAAAGAGCTTATTTCTTCCTATGGCCACAGAGTAACATTGCAAGAACTGTGTTGCGAAACCAGAAATCTCAGAAGGCACAACAAGCTGTATTAGTTCTTGGCTGGAGAATTCTCTGACCTATGCACTTGAGCACAGACTTTAGATATAGACAGCTGGAATAATCTCCCTCTTGAGTCCAGAATTGAGCCACAGAAGTCTTTATGCCTTATGCATTATGAAAGAAGCCACCTTTCTTGAGGAAAAGTAGGTTGTAACAGGTAGGCTGGAAGCACAGCATGCAAGAGCTGCTGCTAACCATTGAACTTATACTGGAAAAGCCCTAGGAAAAGTGCTTACACACAATGTGTTATGTGTCTGTCTGATGATCGGCCAAACAAAGGTATAAATACAGTCCAGAATTTTGCAATATAATAACATACTGAATTGGATCCTGGGGGAATAATTTGTAATGCATAATTTATCTGCTGAATTTAATTTCTTCTTCTACTACCAAAATATCCATAGACTGGTCATGATTGCCTCACACATGTTATTTTTTAAACAAAGGACAGATTGATAAAACCTCTCTGATTATTTGGAGTTATTTGAGCTATATAGAGATAGTTCCAACTGACTGGTTAAATTACACGGTTTTGTTTCACTTCCATGATTATGAAAACCAACCAGTCAACCAAACCACCCCTGCCCCACAGCATTTCCTGTATGGGAATACCTGGTGTGAATTTAGCATTTTCTTTTCCATGAATACACAAACACAATAAAGTGCTCTGCATTCTCTGCAGTTTTGAAAGGGTGGAACCTTTTTTGACTGTGTAAAAGAAATGGTCTTGAAGCAAGAGGGTGAACTTTCTGGGGTCAATCACTACAGATTTTAATCCAACCCTTACTTCTTATCACAGCCTACCTCAGACGGCAGTTACTGTTACCTTCCTTCTTCCTAGTGAATTGCTGACAAGTCATCTGGCTGGTCTCTGAGAAATAGAACAGATCAAATATATACAAAATAATTTTGAAATCATATAACCTCAGAGAAAAATAGCAACAGCAACATTGGAACAGAACAGTGAACTTAGTCAATGTAAAATTGGGTTGTGCGTAAGCCCTTTCGCTCACTGACAAGGTAAAACAGATTGACGTGCTTTGAGGCTGTGGTGCTGATAAGAAATGCCATTTGTAAGCCTTTTTACTCCCAGCCAAAGTGGAAGCAATTAAAATATTTAGAAGTAGCCTTCTTCTCCCCATAGAAGCAAGAAGCTCATCTGGGCTTCCTTAGCAGTAATCCTATCTGCCACATTTCTGGAGAGAGAGGCAGACCAGAACCAGCACAACCCTGGAAAACCTCAGTGACAGGAGTTTGTACAAGCTGGAGAAAGTACTGTTAATATGTATGCTATCCTGTGTGCTATGACTGGCTGCCCAACGGGTTCAGAAAAAAATATTGTTGCCTTTGGTTTATCTGTTTGCATAGATTTGACAGTTTTTCTTCTCATTTCTGCTTGCTACAGTATTTTTTTCCCACAAATTTCTAACAATAGAACCAAGTTATATGGAACAATTAATTTAGGAAGACATCTGAAAACAAAACTACTAATTCAAAACTAACTGTTCTCAAAGGATCAGGGTTGTCTGGTGCCAATAATCTCCTGGATCCCTCTAGGCCATCAACAAAGTTCTAAACTTTCTCAAATTTTGGGCTATTCAGGTCTCAGTTTTACCTGACCTTAACTCTGTAATGGGTATTAAAATTTGTTGACTCAAGCTTTCTTATTTCTAATATTACAATACTAGTCAGCATTTACATAAAGCTTCACATTTACCCCAGCAGAAGCCAATTT